>NC_082719.1:19928530-20257458 GCF_030144855.1 Hypanus sabinus
TTTTCCCAGACAGCAGGAGGGAGAAGAGTTTGTTTGAGGGGTGCATGGGGTCTTTCATAATGCTGTTTGCTTTGTGGATGCAGCGTGTAGTGTAAATGTCCGTAATGGCGTGAAGAGAGACCCGGATGATCTTCTCAGCTGACCTCACTATCCGCTGCAGGGTCTTGCGATCCGAGATGGTGCAATTTCCGAACCAGGCAGTGATGCAGCTGCTCAGGATGCTCTCAATACAACCCCTGAAGAATGTGATGAGGATGGGGGGTGGGAGATGGACTTTCCTCAGCTTTCACAGAAAGTGAAAAAACCTGCTGGGCTTTCTTTGCTGTGGAGCTGGTGTTGAGGTACCAGGTGAGATTCTCCGCCAGGTGAACACCAAGAAATTTGGTGCTCTTAACAATCTCTACCAAGGAGCCGTCGATGTTCAGCGGGGAGTGGTTGCTCCGTGCCCTCCTGAAGTCAACAGTCGTCTCTTTTGTTTTGTTCACATTCAGAGACAGGTTATTGGCTCTGCACCAGTTCATTAGCCGCTGCACCTTATCTCTGTAAGCTGACTCGTCGTTCTTGCCGATGAGACCCACCATAGTCATGTCATTGGCGAACTTGATGATGTGGTTCGAGCTGTGTGTTACAACACAGTCGTGGATCAGCAGAGTGAACAGCAGTGGACTGAGCACACAGCCCTGGGGGGCCCCTGTGCTCAGTGTGATGGTGTTGGAAATGCTGGAATGTTGGAAATCCGGATCCGGACTGACTGAGGTCTCCCAGTAGAGGACAGTTTGGGAGGGAAGGGTTAGGTTGATCTTGCAGTAGGTTGAAAGGTCAGTACCACATCATTGGCAGAAGGGTCTGTACTATGCTTTACTATGTTGTAACTCAGCTGGTCAGGCAGCATCTATGGAGGGAAATGAACAATTGGCGTTTCGAGCCAAGACACTTCATCAGGGCCTACCTCCACATCTCACCTGGACTCAGCTTTTTTTTAAAATACATTTGCAGAATCACTGGTGCTTCTCGCTGCTGCTTCTCCCCAGGAGTTCATCAAGGGTTCTGTTTTTTGTTGAAGGAGTTCAGTCATATTGTTGGAAGCACAGGGAGGTCTCCCAGGGGAAGTCATCATCAGGTTCCTCAACAACAAGGGTTGCTCTGTGAACTGCGTCAGTGTAGATTCAGTCCATTTAGGGGCATCATCGTCACTTGATCTTTTACAGGATATCTTTCACTTCCCTTGAGGCTATGATTCAATCCTAGTAATCATATTCAATCATTAGTTCTTCTCAAGTTCAGCTACCCTCAAAAACAAAATTCTCTCCATTCCATATCTGGCAGGAATGCTGTAAATGTAACCAGTTGGTCCACCAGAGAACCAGTCTTAGTACAGACTGGTGTCAAGCAAAGCTTGGTCATCTCCCCAAATGTCACTTAGCCTTTCTCACTGCTACTTGGCATTTCATCAACAAACTTCCTACTGACTTGGAGCTAAGTGAAAGAACAAAAAGGACCTTTTCAATCCACTCACTCTGTTATGGAGCCGCAGTAATAGTTGATGGGCCAAGCAGTCACTGAAGCCTCTGAGAGAGTGATGCCCAGTGTGGCATGAGTTTGCAGTAGCTTGGACTGTGAAACTATTCCACAATCGCAAAGCCTCCATGGAAACAGTATAACAGCCTAGATGACTAACGAGAACGTTGAGCCTATGACTCGTCAAAATGGAGAAGGAGCATTTGGGGTTCCTTTGCAAGCCTGAAATGTCTCTGGGATCATGTGGCAGCTTAGCGTCAATGGCAGAAGAAACTGAACCCCCAAGCAACATACACACACAATGCCGGAGGAACTCAACAGGCCAGGCAGCATCTATGGAAAAAAGTACAGTTGCTATTTTGGGCTGAAACCCTTCGGCCTACCTACTTTCCCCGCAAATCTTTTCCTGCTTCAGCTGAATCTGCAAGTCCTACATTGGCCTCATCAACTATTTCAGAACCAGCTGAACTGGACAGGAAGCATCCATCATCAACCCTAAGGGACGTAGAAAGTCATTTGCACGTGAATATATTAAAGACAGTCAACACAGAGACTGGAATATTCCTTATCAACAGTAGTGGAATTTATATTTGTTTAGGCTTTCTGTCAACTAAACTTCAGCAATTAGGTGTTAGTATGATGTAAAAGTCTCAACTAATCTTGATCTTGTACCTGATTTGTCACATTTTTAACCATTATTTGTACTTATGAATTGTAGGCGTGAAGCACTCATTATTAGAAACCCATTCTGTGGGAAAGTTAATAAGTACAATATTATCATAGTGTGATACAGCAAACAGCAATTTGTATAAAATGCAAAGTATGGAAATAGACAACATTAAGAAAACAAATCTGGTTGCTTAGTTTCACTGGAATGTTGTCATGAGGTGATCGTTCTGAGCCTCCATATGATTTGTTTGTGAACAATTTGCCTATAGTCTTATGCAGGTGAATGCTTCTTGTACAGTTCCGGGTGCTTTGCAAAATTAGCTAGTTAAAACTTATTTGGCAACAGATGCTTTGTGAGTGTGCCGTCCCCCACCCCCACTGCCCTCCACCCTTTGTGGGAAAGTTTGCTGTTATTCCACCATCTGATGGAGCTGTTTTTTGTTCTCCTGTTCCACAGCAGTAACACAGTGACTTCTTCAGCAAACCATCAGATCCTGCCAAAACCACAGTTGTTTTCCAGTGTTGGTTGTGTTTACAAACCTCTCTGTGAGCAGCTTGTTCCTGTTTGTGGTTTACCGTTCAGGCACAGCAGGAATAAACTTTTGGTCCACCAGGAGAATTGTTAGAGTAACTGTGACACCCTCTTAAATTAGGGAGCGTTGCAGCATAAACCTCAGTTACTTTTAATATACCTCAAGCCCCACTGCAATCAGAGTGTAGGAGAATACTACCATAGTGTCTTAATCTGAACCAGATTAGTTTACATCATGGCTGGGGGTTAGAGATGGCAATTGTGAGGAGAAAATCACTATAAAATTTCCAGGTCAAAAGCATTGCGCTGAATTCTGTGATCAGGGAGGGCAGTTAATAATTGAAATGCAAACTGACAATTTTCATCAAACTCTTTGGTCGTGCGACCATTTTCGCAGCACACTTTATGACGCAGGAAGGAGAAACATATCTGGGAAATAATCAACCTAGTGGCCAAGTCTGAAGAAGCAAATAAAATGTGGGGTTAACTTCCAGTTGGTAATTGCCTTTCGCTTTTAATGTCTGTGTGTTTCTGATGCACAGCCACAGTGTAAATAGCAGAAGGAACTCCCCAGTTTGCAAAGAACCCACCCACTTGCCAGTCAGACTCATCCTGACCCCCACTGTGCAAGAGTCACCAAGTCCCCTGGCCTCTTCTGCCACAGCAGAATTTACAAAACAGAGTAGAGGAAAATTACACTTAATTGTGCCCAAGAAAACAATTATCATTGGGGCAAACACGCATCAGAGCGAGACCAAACTTGACTAAGGTCAGTCAAAAAAATTCCTCTGCCACTGAGTGTTTTTAGATAGAATCATAGAGCATTACAACACAGAAACAGACACTTTGGGCATCTAGTCCATGCCAATCTGATCTGCTATATTCCCATCTAACTGCCCCTAACGCCTAGCCCTCTAATTCCCTCCTGTGCACATGGCTATCCAAACTTCTCTTAAACTTTATAGAATTGAACATGCACCCATCACTTCCCCTGGCAGCTTGTTCCATTCTCTCAGCACCCTCTTAAATATTTTACCTTTCAACCTACACCTATGACCTCTAGTTCTAGTCTGACCCAACCTGAGGAGGGGGGAAATCTCATGTCTGCAATGGAAATGTGGACTTGCATGGGGTTCGGGATATGTTTGTCCTGTTGAGGCAGAGAAAGGATGGTAATGTGAAGGAACCATGGTTGATAACAGATGTGGAACATCTAGACAAGAGGAAAGAAGGCGCATGGTTAAGATTTAGAAAGCAATGATCAGACAGTGCTCTTGAGAGTTACAAGGTAGCCAGGAAAGAGCTTCAGAATGGACTTAGGAGAGCTAGAAGGAGACAGGTCTGTTTCTGTGCTGTACTTTCCTATGACTCTAAATAATAATATTAAATAAATATGGAGAATATGAGATTAAGCGACCTTGAAAGAGAGTTCATAGGTTGTCGGAACAGATCAATGATGGGGCAAGTGAAGTTGAGTGAAGTTATCCACTCTGGTTCAAGAACCTGATGGTTGAGGGTAATAACGTTTTTGAACCTGATGATGTGGGTCCTCACCTTCTTGATGGTAGCAGTAAGAAGAGAGCCTGTCCTGGGTGGTGGGGGCCCCTGATGATGGATGCTGCTTTCCTGCAACAGTGTTCCTTGTAGATGTGCTCAGTGATGTGCTAAAAGACCAAAACTAAACAGAAACATTGGCCACTGAAGGCAGAGGGTGGTGTTAGAAAGAGCATATTCTGCCTAGAGATTGGTGGCCAGGGATGTTCCACAGGGATCTATTCTGGGAACCCTGCTCTCTGTGATTTTTATAAATAACTTGGATGAGGAAGTGGAAGTGTGAGTTATTAAGTTTGCAGATGACACATAAATTGATAGTGTTGTCAAAGAGACTGGGCTGAGAAGTGGCAGATGGAATTCTAATCAGGAAAGTGTGAAGTGATTCACTTTAGAAGGCCAACTTAAAGGCAGAAAACAAGATTAATTGTATGATTCTTAACAGTGTGGAGCAACAGAGAGATCTTGGGATTCAGATCCCTCAAAGTTGCAATGCAACTTGATCGGATGGTTAAGAAGGTGTATGGTGTGTCAGCCTTCATTTGCTAGGTAAACTGCAAAGTAATGTATACTTCATTGCAAAGTGAAGTATAAAAATCTGGTTAGACCACAATTGGAGTATTCTGTTTAGTTCTGGTCATCTCATTGTAGAAATCTTCAGAGAAAGTGCAAAGGAGATTTACCAGGATGCTGCTTGGATGAGAGAGAATGTCTGATGCGGACAGGTGAGCAAACTAGGGCTTTGCTCTTTGGGAAAAAGGAGGATGGAAGCTGCCAATATAGGTGTACAAGATGATGAAATACATAGATTGAGTGGACAGCAAGAGACTTTTTTCCCAAGGCAGAAGTGGCTAATACAAGGTGGCATTACTTAAAGGTGTTTGGAGAGAAGTAAAGGGAAAATGTTAGAGGTTGTTTTTGGCACAATGGTAGACACGTGGAACGTGTTGCCAGTGATGGTGGTAATGGCAGATACATTAGGGACATTTCAGAGACAATTAGATAGGCAGTGGGAAAGAAGGGTTAGATTGACCTTGCTGTAGATAAAAAGGTCAGCACAAATGGCCTGTCCTGTGTTGTATTGGCACTGTTCTATGTTCTGTCCGTACCATTCATAATTTTGTATGCATACTTCTACAAGATCTCCCCTCTGTGCCTAAAAAGTAATCATGTGCATGTCCTGCTTTGCTTTGATTAGCTGTAGGATACAGCCCAGTGGTTGGCAGATGGATTCACATGTAGTTTGTTGGTGAGTTATGGAAGTTGATTGGAGCACAGCAAAAAACCAGGGGATATGTGCTGAGAAGCATGAATTCCCAGCTCCCTTCACGTACAGTGCCCTGCCCAGGTATGAATAGTAAGACTAGCTGACAGCCTTTTGTAACCCTCTTGAGGACAAATTCCAAACCATTAGATCAACTCATTCATTAATTGAGTGAAATTAATATTTGTATTCACACATAATAGATTTGATTTATAAGCTGGAATTACAAGAAAGTCTGCAGATGCTGGAAGTCCAAAGCAACACACACAAAATGCTGGAGGAACTCAGCAGGTCAGGCAGCATTTATGGAAATGAATAAATAGACATTATTTCAGGCAGAAACCCTTCTTCAGGACTATTTTAGTTACTCTGGTAGGAGGTGAGCAACTGTTACAACAGCCCATGGAGAGCGTATAAGACTGCTTAAGATCTGTCAAAGTATTGAATTGAATTGACTTTATTACTTACATCCTTCATGTACACGAGGAGTAAAAATCTTTGTTACATCTCCATCTAAATGTGCAATGTGCAATTTATGTTAATTTATAATAAATATTATGTACACCAGGATAGTCAATATAACATAGAAATACAACTGTGTCAGCATGAATTAGGCAGTCTATGGCCTGGTGGAAGAAGCTGTCCCAGAGCCTGTTGGTCCTGGCTTTTATGCTGCGGTACTGCTTCCTGGATGGTAGCAGCTGGAACAGTTTGTGGGTGGGGTGACTTGGGTCCCCAATGATCTTTTGGGCCCTTTTACGCACCTGTCTCCGTAAAGGTCCTGGATAGTGGGAAGTTCACATCCACAGATGTACTGGGCTGTCCACACCACTCTCTGAAGAGTCCTGTGATTGAGGGAAGTAGAGTTCTCATAATGCAGTGATGCAGCCAGTCAGGATGCTCTCAACTGTGCCCCTATAGAAAGTTCTTAGGATTTGGGTCCCCTGCCAAATTTATTCAACCGTCTGAGGTGAAAGAGGCGCTGTTGTGCCGTTTTCACCTCACAGCTGATATGTACAAATCACGTGAGGTTTATGTTGTTTATGGTGATGGTGATGTTTATGCCAAGAAACTTAAAGCTGTTTACCCACTCAGCCCCAGATCCATTGATGTCAATAGGGGTTAGTAAAAGGAAAAGCAAAGTGATGTAAATGTATGCTCAAAATTATAAGGTGTATTTAACGCACTGACCTGATAAGGGTAAAGTGAATTCCATTTCAGCTAGGAGATGATTGTGGGCTCTGCCACATAAATAAATAAAATCAGGGAAAAGATAACACACCCCATTTAACCCAGGTAACCGCCAGAGAAATGATGGTATTAGAGACAGCTTGGTGACAGCTTGGCGAGGGCTGTGTATCTTTAAATGCAGGAGTTAACCAGTTTTAAGTTAAACACTTTAGGCTGACAACACTTGTGCTAATCATGTCTCTTTGAGTTAGAGCAGGTTTAAATGGACTGTGATTTTGTGTTGTGGTCACTGCCATTAAATTTACTTGCTGAAAGGAGTGTTTGCCAAGAGGGGACAGGATTTCACTCAGCTCTGTTGCTATGGATGGTCTCACAACCTGGTGTCCTGCGAAATGTGGACTGCCTCACATTTGAAGAATGTTGACTGTTCATGACACTGGGGACAGGGTGATCTGGGCCAGATTTCAAAGAGCAGTGGTATGATTCGGGAGAAGGTGGGTTAAGGAAAAATACCATGGAAGTAATTATCAGAGTTCCATCAACTGTTTAGAAAACAGCCAATATTGGTTTATTGACAAATTTCTAAATATTAAAAAAAACTTTGACCTGAATCAGGGAAACAAAGCAACTGAAGGTGTATTAATTTTGCATCATTAGTTCAGATATTAGCTAGACTGTAGTGATGTGCTACACACAGCGCTGAAATAACAACACGCAGTCGGTAAGTCGTTTCGAGACTAGTTTATTCAAACTTCGCGGTGCTGGCATTTAAACCCTAGCACCTGCCCTCTCCGGGTGGAAATGACATCAGAGATGCAGCACCGAAGTCTCTCCCCGCGCACTGGCTATTTGTGAGCTGGTTCGCCTGCACAGAAAGTGGGTTGCCACATAACCGACCCCCCCCCAGAACTGGTGATACACCCCCCCCCCCCCCCCCATGTCCACAGTCTGGATCAGCCTCTGTTTGGGAGGTCTGCCTCTGTGCCGCGGTGCCTGAACCTCGACCGGCTGTGCCAAGTCCACATGGGCTGGTTTGAGTCGGTCCACCGTGAAAACCTCCTCTCTCCCCAATGTCCAGAACGTACGTGGACCCGTTGTTGTTGATCACCTTGAACGGCCCCTCATACGGCCGCTGCAGCAGTGCCCGGTGTCCACCCCTTCGTACAAACACAAGCTTACAGTCCTGCAGGTCTTTGAGTACATGGGTCAGGGTCCATCCATGCTGTGAAGTCAGTATGGGGGCCAGGTTGCTGAGCCTTTCGTGTAGTCTGTCCTCTTGCCCCCTTGGGGCTGGTATGAACTCTCCCGGGACGGCCAGGGGCGTGCCATACACCAACTCGGCCGTCGAGGCGTGCAGATCCTCTTTGGGCGCTGTGCGAATTCCAAGCAGGACCCAGGGAAGCTCGTCCACCAAGTTAGGTCCTCTCAGGCGGGCCATGAGAGCCGACTTCAAGTGACGGTGGACGCATTCCACTAGTCCTTTCGACTGTGGGTGGTAGGCAGTAGTGTGGTGTAGCTGCGTTCCCAACAGGCTGGCCACAGCTGACCACAGGCTGGAGGTGAACTGGGCGCCTCTGTCGGAGGTAATGTGGGCCGGTACCCCGAAGCGTGCTACCCAGGTTGCAATCAGTGCTCAGGCACAGGAATCAGCAGATGTGTTGGTGAGCAGGACCGCCTCTGGCCACCCCGTGAACCGGTCTACCATAGTTAAGAGGTACCGTGCTCCTCGGGACACTGGTAGGGGGCCCACGATATCCACATGAATGTGGTTGAACCTCCGGTGAGTGGGTTCAAACTGCTTTAGTTTGCCGCTGCACCTCGGCTGTTTGGACTGCGCACACGTTCTGGCCCATTCACTGACCTGCTTGCGAAGGCCTCCTCGTCCCAAGTAATGTCCTTGCCTTTACCTGACATCAGGGTGTACAAAGGGTGCATGTTACGGGCTGCTGAGGGCAGGAAGCGGTGGTAGAAGTTCACCATACCAACAAACTCCTGCAGGCCTTTGATCGTGTTGGGCCGGGCAAAGTGGCGGATGGCGTCTACCTTGGCGGGCAGAGGTGTTGCCCCATCTTTGGTAATCCTGTGGCCCAGGAAGTCGATGGTATCGAGACCGAACTGGCATTTGGCCGGGTTGATCGTGAGGCCGAAATCACTCAGGCGGGAGTAGAGCTGGCGGAGGTGGGACAGATGCTCCTGGCGACTACTGCTGGCTATAAGGATGTCATCCAAATAGATGAATGCAATGTCCAGGTCACGTCCCACCACAACCATTAGCCGCTGGAACATCTGTGCGGCATTCTTCAGGCCGAACGACATTCGGAGGAACTCAAACAGGCTGAACGGGGTGATAAGTGCTGTTTTGGGCATGTCTTCAGGGTGCACCAGGATTTGATGGTATCCCCGGATGAGGTCTACTTTGGAAAATATTCTTGCCCCATGCAGGTTGGCTGCAAAGTCCTGTATGTGCGGCACGGGGCAGAGGTCTAGAGTGGTAGCTTCGTTCAGGCTGCAGTAGTCGCCACATGGTCTCCAACCCCCAGCTGCTTTGGGCACCATGTGCAGGGGGGAGGCCCATGGGCTGTTGGACCTCCATACGATCCCCAATTCCTCCATCCTCTTGAACTCCTCCTTCGCCAGGCGGAGCTTTTCCAGGGGGAGCCTTCGTGCGCGGGCGTGGAGGGGTGGTCCCTTGGTCGGGATGTGGTTCTGAACCCCGTGTCTGGGCATGGCTGCTGTGAACTGCGGTGCCAGAATCGATAGAAAGTCCGCCAGGATTCTGGTGAATTCGTTGTCTGACAGTGTGATGGAGTCCAGGTGTGGGGCCGGCAACTTGGCGTCACCCAGGGAGAACGTCTGGAAAGTCTCGACATGTACCAGTCTGTTCCCTTGCAAGTCAACCAGCAGGCTGTGAGTTCACAAGAAGTCCGCCCCCAGGAGTGGTTGGGCCACGGCAGTCAGTGTGAAGTCCCACGTGAACCGGCTGGCGCCGAACTGCAGCTGCACTGTGCGGGTGCCGTAGGTCGGTATCGTGCTGCAGTTTGTGGCGCCTCAGGGTGGGTCCTGGCTTCCAGTTGCGAGTGTCATACCCCGTCGGGGGCAAGACGCTGATTTCCGCTCCAGTGTCGACCAAGAAGCGGCATCCCGACTGTTTGTTCCAGATGTACAAGAGGCTGTCCTGATGGCCAGCCGCCATAGTCATTAGCAGCAGCTGGCCCTGGCCCTTGCAGGGCAGGCGACAACGGAGGGCTTTTATGCCCCACCGCTGGTGGTAGAAACACCACTGTTCACTGGCCTCCTCACTCCTGCCTCTGTGTTGTGTGCGCCCCCCTGCCGGGCCTAGTCTGGTCTGCTGCTGGGCGCGAGGCCTGGTAATCTTACCGACAGATGCCACGCTCTCCCTCTTGGCTTTCCACAGCACGTCTGCCCGGGTCGCCACCTTCCGGGGGTCGCTGAAATTTGCGTCGGCCAGCAGCAGATGTATGTCCTCAGGCAGTTGCTCTAGGAACGCTTGCTCGAACATGAGGCAGGGCTTGTGTCCGTCAGCCAGGGCCAGCATCTCGTTCATCAATGCTGACGGCAGTCTGTCTCCCAAACCATCCAGGTGAAGCAGGCGGGCACCCTGCTCATGCTGTGAGGTCAAAGGTCCCAATGAGCAGCACTTTGAATGCTTCATATTTGCCTTCTTCCGGGGGCGACTGTATGAAATCCGCAAGCTGGGCAGCCGTCTCCTGGTCAAGGGCACTCACCACGTGGTAGTAACGCGTGGAATCAGAGGATATCTGCTGAATCTGGGACTGGGCTTCTGCTTGGCTAAACCACACTCGTGGTCGCAGCGTCCAGAAAGTTGTCAGTTTTAGCGAAACTGAGTGAACAGATGAAGAGTCGGTCATCTTTGGTCCAAATCCCGTTTGGACCGTCGGGGTCATCAATGTAGTGATGTGCTACACACAGCGCTGAAATAACGACACGCAGTCGGTAAGTCGTTTTGAGACTAGTTTATTCAAACTTTGCGGCGCTGGCATTTAATCCCTAGCCCCCTCCCTCTCCGGGCGGAAATGACGACAGAGGTGCATTATCAAAGTCTCCCCCCGTGCGCTGGCTATTTGTGAGCCGGTTTGCCTGTGCAGAAAGTGGGTCGCCACAAGACATAGCTTACAAAGAAAGCACAGCAGTGCCTCTACTTCCTTATAAGTTTGCAAAGATTCAGCATGATATCTGAAGCTTTGACAAACTTGTATAGATGTGTGATGGAGAGTATATTGATGGGTTGCATTATAGCCTGGTATGGAAACACCAAAGCCTTGAACAAAAAAACCCTACAAAAAATAGTGGATTTGGCCCAGTCTTTCATGGATAGAGCCTCCCCACCATTGAGCACATCTACATGGAGTGCTGTTGCAGAAAAGCAGTGTCCATCATCAAGAATTCCTCCCCCCATGCTCTCTTCTCATCAGGAAGAAGGTACAGGAGCCTCAGGACCCACACCACCAGGTTCAGGAACAATTATTACCTCTCAACCATCAGGCTCTTGAACTAAAGGGGATAAATTCAGTCAACTTCACTCACCCCATCACTGAACCGTTCCCACAACCTGTGGACTCACTTTCAAGGACACTTCATCTCATGTTCTTGATATTTATTGTTTATTTATTTTCATTTTTGTATTTGCACAGTTTGTTGTCTTTTGCATATTGATTGTTCGTCCGTCCTGTTGGGTACAGTCGTTAATTGATTCTCTTATGTTTATCGGATTTACTGAGTACGCCCACAAGAAAACGAAACTCAGGATTGTATATGGTGACATGTATGTACTTTGATATTAAATTTACTTTGGACTTTGAACTTAATTCTATTGGCTGAGTCCATGCCAAGCTGCCAGGAACATATCTGCTTCGGTTACCCAAGGCCAGGGAAATGTGAGTGGCAACTACCGAGTTAAAAACCAGCCCGCATTTCAAAGGCTCAAGCCTGACTTATATTGAAGTCTCTAAAGCTGTGAAGAAAAGCACCAGGGGTTATGTACACCATGGGATGAAGATTTCTATCTGTTTTCAACATTTTAGTCCCATGTTTCTTTCCTACTGTTTGTGTTGGTGCTAATATTGGGATCAAACAAGAGAAGGTCTGCAGATGCTGGAAGTTGGGAGGAGGGGTGAGAGAAATACCAGGTGATAGGTGAAACCTGGAAGGGGAGGGATGAAGTAAAGAGCTGGGAAGTTAATTGGTGAAAGAGACAGAAGGCCATGGAAGAACAAAAAGGGGGGAGGAGCACCAGAGGGAGGTGATGGGCAGGCAAGGAAATAAGGTGAGAGAGGGAATTGGGGATAGGGAAAGGTGAGGGGGCGGAGGTCGTTGTGTGGTCATTACCAGAAGTTTGAGAAATCAATGTTCATGCCATCAGATTGGTGGCTACATAAATGGAATATAAAGTGTTGTTCCTCCAACCCAAGAAACCTTGTGTTTCTCTCTCCCCTCCGCCCACCTACTCCTCAGTGTTTCTCTCTCCCCTCCGCCCACCTACTCCTCAGTGTTTCTCTCTCCCCTCCACCCACCTACTCCTCAGTGTTTCTCTCTCCCCTCCGCCCACCTACTCCTCAGTGTTTCTCTCTCCCCTCCGCCCACCTACTCTTCAGTGTTTCTCTCTCCCCTCCGCCCACCTACTCCTCAGTGTTTCTCTCTCCCCTCCACCCACCTACTCCTCAGTGTTTCTCTCTCCCCTCCGCCCACCTACTCCTCAGTGTTTCTCTCTCCCCTCCGCCCACCAACTCCTCAGTGTTTCTCTCTCCCCTCCGCCCACCTACTCCTCAGTGTTTCTCTCTCCCCTCCGCCCACCTACTCCTCAGTGTTTCTCTCTCCCCTCCGCCCACCTACTCCTCAGTGTTTCTCTCTCCCCTCCGCCCACCTACTCCTCAGTGTTTCTCTCTCCCCTCCACCCACCTACTCCTCAGTGTTTCTCTCTCCCCTCCGCCCACCTACTCCTCAGTGTTTCTCTCTCCCCTCCACCCACCTACTCCTCAGTGTTTCTCTCTCCCCTCCGCCCACCTACTCCTCAGTGTTTTTCTCTCCCCTCCGCCCACCAACTCCTCAGTGTTTCTCTCTCCCCTCCGCCCACCTACTCCTCAGTGTTTCTCTCTCCACTCCGCCCACCTACTCCTCAGTGTTTCTCTCTCCCCTCCGCCCACCAACTCCTCAGTGTTTCTCTCTCCCCTCCACCCACCTACTCCTCAGTGTTTCTCTCTCCCCTCCGCCCACCTACTCCTCAGTGTTTCTCTCTCCCCTCCGCCCACCAACTCCTCAGTGTTTCTCTCTCCACTCCGCCCACCTACTCCTCAGTGTTTCTCTCTCCCCTCCGCCCACCAACTCCTCAGTGTTTCTCTCTCCCCTCCACCCACCTACTCCTCAGTGTTTCTCTCTCCCCTCCGCCCACCTACTCCTCAGTGTTTCTCTTTCCCCTCCGCCCACCAACTCCTCAGTGTTTCTCTCTCCCCTCCGCCCACCTACTCCTCAGTGTTTCTCTCTCCACTCCGCCCACCTACTCCTCAGTGTTTCTCTCTCCCCTCCGCCCACCTACTCCTCAGTGTTTCTCTCTCCCCTCCGCCCACCAACTCCTCAGTGTTTCTCTCCCCTCCGCCCACCAACTACTCAGTGTTTCTCTCTCCCCTCCGCCCACCTACTCCTCAGTGTTTCTCTCTCCCCTCCGCCCACCAACTCCTCAGTGTTTCTCTCTCCCCTCCACCCACCTACTCCTCAGTGTTTCTCTCTCCGGTCCTGCCAAAGGGTCTCTGCTCGAAGCATTGACTGCTTTTTTCCACAGACGCTGCCTGGCCTGCTGAGTTCCTCCAGTATTTTGTGAAGATTGGAACCAAAATGTGTTTGTAGTGGCCAGTTCTAACCAAGCCAAATTGCCACTGCTGGCGACCCCCACCCCCACAGATTTGTTATACTTGGATGGCACTCCTTCAGCTCCAGTAATGATTATTCCAGAAATCAAAGATATGTATTTGATCCTTAATTAGCAATTAGCAAACATACAATCTTGAAGCGATGTAACTTCAGTGTAACCCAGTGTAAGTTAAGCATAACTGAACGTTCAACAAAAAATGCGACATCCATCTATCCCCAGCTGAAAACCGCACAGAACAAAGCATGAATACGTAGTTTATTCCCTTTGTTTTTACCTCATTCCAAACTCATGTTGCCATAATCAACATGCAATACAGAATACAAAGCAGGTAGAGAACAGACGCATGGCTCCCACAGTTGTGATGTAGAAATCTCAAAAGTGGTGATACAATTGCAGCTCAAGTAATGTACAAAATTAACTTCAGGAATGAAGTCATAAAATTCTAGGAGTACTCAGCAGGTTGGAATGGATCTGTTAGGAGTTCAATAGGGTTAATATTTAGGTCAAAAGCTCTTTATTAGAACTGGTGGTCTGATGGACAGTCATCATTCTGATAGGTTAACTCTGTTTTGATCTCTGCAGGCACTGCCTGGACCTGCTAAGTGTTCCTATCGTTTTCTGTTTTTATTTCATATTTCCAGAATCTGCATTATTTTAAAATTTATTTCATGTTTTTGCTGTCAGCACCTGTTAGACTGATTCCAGGAATCTTCCTTAATTTTGACTATATTTGTACTGATTTTCCTTCAAACATTGGAGGAATCAAAAGCACATTTTTTCAAGAACTGATTTCCAGATGTTCTGATTACAACAGAACGTAAACAATGCTAAAAATTAGATTTGTCTGTATTATTCTGTGTCCGGCTGCTGCTGGAACTAATTTGAAAGATTAGTGCGTCGTGCTGAGTAAAAGTGTTTCACCAACAGGTTCTGTTTGCCAGGTCACTTAGTAGAAGAAAACTCATAGTCCTTTTCTCAAACAGTTGCCCATAGCGATAGTGGTTAAAAATTCTAAATTTGAGACATTTACTGGATGACATCTTGAAAGTGCCTTGATGTGATGGAAAGGCTGAATGTTCTTGTTAGAATGAGTGCTGAATTTCAACCAACTGCTTAAGTATTCGGAAACTCTGTGTATATTGTGAAGCCCCTCAAAAAAAAGTGTTAAATCGTACAGGTCAACAGAGCTAAGCTTTGTCTCCTGTTATTTCCAGTCCTGTGCCTTCTGCTCTCCTCAGCAGTAGGTCCGGTCTTGGCCTGATTCTGTGCAAGGAGACTTTGTTTGCTGAGGGCTGTATAGCACTGCTCTCTGGCTCGCCCTGCAATGACTTTGCTTGCACTGTTTCATTCTTGGTAAGTTTAATTGTTTCCCGGGAGATGAAATGCTAAGCTTTCTGGCAGCTCTAAGTCACCCTGAGTCTGAAGAGCCTTTGGAACTTAGTTGCAAACGTCTCTGTCTGTAGCAGGCGAGGTGGGGGTAATTGTAGTTGGATCACACACAGCATGAGGCAAACCACAGAGCAGCACAAAGTCTGCATTTCCACCACGTGTCATGAGTACTGTCGTAGCAATGACATTATCCAGCCAACAGTGAACTTCTTAAAACGGGAGATAAGGAGATGAATATTGTCTGGTAAACTTCCTCAGTCCAGTATTTGTAACAAGATTATCTGCTCTAACTTCCTGGTTGAGTATTGGTGGCTTATTAGAAATAAGGAATGTGAAAAATGCAAGAGATAATCACAACTCAAGACTTTTTGAATGAAAGTGTCATGGATTGAGATTTAAATCAGTGGACCAACTCAATTCTCTGTAAATTGTATTACAATCACAACTTGCAGTGCTATGTGAAAACCTGTGACCTACTGTTCTCAGCTGATTTGGAAAACTGCAGCTGTTAGAGATTAAAGCTATTCAGATTGAATGGTACACTCAGCACAGGAGGGGTTCCTTTCTAATGCTGCCATAAAAGTTCAGAGGGGATAGGATGTGGTCTTGGATCAACAGGTTTTCCAAGAGCTTTTGTCTTTGAGATGGTATTTCCACCTGTGCATCAGAAAGTGGTTTGTTTGAGCCTTTTGCTCTGGATTGTCCCATTAGGAGGCAAAACCAGAGTTTGAGCACCAGGCTCCAAGTTGCCTTTCAGTGGAGCAGCCAGCTATTGTGCTTGGTATTGGGACTCCCTTGTTGTATCGTTTATGGAGGCTCAGAAAACCTCATGGGTCTGTACAGTTTTCATATAGTCTAATAGTTTGTTTAACTACAAAAGGCATGCTCACATCAGCCCGAGAATCCTCCACCATCTAACACTATTCTCCAATAGAACATACAATGATAAGAAAGCAGTATAATCAATGAAATAGGCTGTATGTCTGCTGGAGAAACTAGAGTTTGATGGTACCTGTCTTGATCAAACTATTACCTTACCATTCTTCCTACTAGTAATAACTAATGCTCATTTTCTTTGTCCTAAGTCCACTTGAGGTCAATCACCATAATCATTAGCACAGGGGAGGTGGGACTGGTGAGTCCCAGGTCTCATGGCTCTCTTAAAAGATGAACAGGAAATTACTGCTCTGTTCTGATGAATATGCTTCCACCAAAACTAAATTGAATAGGCTGTCTTCCCATTCATTAATTTGAAAAAGACTTAATTGTGCTGATTTTGCCTCTGAACACAGCAAGTGCGGTCTAAAATGTTAGTGAATTATCCTGGATTAGAAAAATGCAAGAAAAGTCATTGAAACTTGAGAATTTTACTTCTGTAAAGAGTCTTAGCTTCTGATTGAAATCTCTGGAACAACTCAATTCCCTGAAGATTGTATTGCAATCATAATTTCCAAAGCCATGTGAAAATACGTGACTCGCTGTAATCAGGCATTTTGTGGATATGATAAGGTCTTTCTTCCCTTCTCCACTCTATAGTTAGTGGAAAAATACTTCACATGGCACCATGTAACAGTACATCTGCTTTGCAAGTTTTCAGGCTCAATTGTCTTCTACTAATGATGAAAAAGTTTAACATTAACATTGACTGTTTATTCATTTCCACAGATGCTGCCTGATTTGCTGAGTTCCTTTAGCATTTTGTGTGCATTGCTCTGGATTTCCACATCTGTAGAATCTCTTGTGTTTATGATGAGAAAGTTGATTCAGTTGAATTAATGAATTAGTAATACTGAATGTTCCATTGACTTTACTTTTTCCATGACATTCATGCCTATGTATGGGGATTGGCGAACAAAGTATGTGTTGGTGTTTATTTCTGTTCATTGTAATCTCACTTCTATCGCTTATTTCATGCAGTCTCATTAAGTGAACAGTCTGAAAAGCTCAAGAGTTATGTTACTAAAAATGATCAAATCAATCCTTGGGAGAAGTGACCAATAAAAGTGCTGTAATGCTTGAAAGGTGAAGAAACCGGTAACCATCAAAGGGGAGTTCCTAGAACAGTGGAAAAAATGCAGCTTCCTAGTCAGGAAGCAGGGGATCAGGACAAACTGAGTGGCTCTTTCACAGGTCCAGCGAAATTCCGATTGGTTAAATAGCCACCTCTCATGTTGAATAACTTGGTGATGAGTCCTCACCAAGCAATACAGTCGGCCCTCCTTATCAGCGGGGGATTGATTCTGGAACCCCCATGGATACCAAAATTCGCAGTTGCTCAAGTCCCTTACTCAACCTATCTCAGTGCGGTGGACATTAGGACCCAGCAGCAGAGATCTGAATCCACAATGTTTCTGTTCGTGAAAATAATCACGCACACAATTGAAAATAAAGTGGAAATAATAAAGCGATTGGAAAGAGGTGAAACGCCGTCGGTCACTGGAAATGCGTTAGGCTATGTCGGTCAACAATTGGAACAATTTTAAAGGATAAAGTGATAAAGGCCCTGCCCCGATGAAAGCTACAATTATTACTAAGCGACGCAGTGGTTTAATTATTGGGTTTTGGGTTTTTGATCCTCCACATCAACCCAGCACGGTGGAGAGCACACTCAGGAGCGGTCTGTCTCAGGTCCCGAGAACTTCCACTCCCGAGCCCGGCGCTGAAACATTCGTTCTTAAGCGTTTTATATGCATAGAAAGGTAAAATATATACTATATACTAAGACAAATGTTTGACTAACTGATGCTAAATAATACTGGATGTATCTGTTCCAACTTACTTAATAAGAGAAATTACGATTTTTTTCGATCCTGATCCACGATAACCCACGCACATCCTCTGGTATACTTTAAATCGTCTCTAGATTACTTATAATACCTAATACAATGTAAATGCTATGTAAAATAGTTGTTATACTGCATTGTTTAGGGAATAATGACAAGAAAAAAAGTCTGCACATGTTCGAACAACAAGTGCTGGAAGAGCACTTCCGGGTTTTCGCGATTCGCGCATGCGGAATTCACGGATAAGGAGGGCCGACTGTACAGTTATGTACCATAGTCCATTGTAGATGAAATACACTCCTAAATGTGGAGAAAAGATAGACCCGGGGCAGAATTTGCTGAACTAATGATTATCTGATGTACTTTAAATGCCTTTAATGTTATATCCAGGATTACACTAAGATAAAGTTTGAAAGATTGATACATTTGTGAAAATTAAATGTTTTGTTCCCAATAATTGATTGCGAAGTCAAAATGATTGAAAACCAAGGGATTGTTTAACTTTGATGCTTTCTATATTGTCAGTCATCAGGACATTACAAATGAGATTGTAAAGATCTGATTATATCCATCAAGCACCCATTTACACTAATCCCACATTATAAACTCCATCTTCCCATCAATTCCACCTACTGGGGGTAGATTATAGCTTCAGTTATCCCACCAAGCCACATACATTTGAGTTGTGGGAGGAAACCGGAGGAAAGCCACACAGAAGAACTCCACACAGACAGCACCAAAAGTCATGATCGAACCCAGGTCACTGAAATTTGCATATTTTAATTTAGAAATGAAGGATTCTGGTTGGAATCAGATCCCAATTTGAAGCCCAATGTAGCACAGGTAGTGGGAGTATAGGGTATATCATTACTGCTTTAAAATGTAACATTAGTATTCAGAAAGCATCTTAACTTCTGGCAAATGTCTTGTAGGCACTTGTTGTCATTTTGCTGCAACTTCTAACCAGCGAGCCTTCTCTGCACACCAAAAGTTCTGGAGCACCCTTCTCTCAGTCGAGGAGTTGCTGTAACTTTGTTGACAGGAAGCTGCAATATTTTCACGTCTTTTTATACATGCAGTTTTAGTTAGAAGCAAGTTCTGCATAGTGCCTGTTTTGTGTGGAAAGCCTCCTCTCCAGGTGCTTCTGAGGAGAGTCGAATACAGTTTCACAGGCTGAAGCTTGAATATCAGAGTGAATGCAGGAA
The DNA here is from genome assembly GCF_030144855.1 of Hypanus sabinus. NCBI lineage: Eukaryota > Metazoa > Chordata > Chondrichthyes > Myliobatiformes > Dasyatidae > Hypanus > Hypanus sabinus. The sequence continues at coordinate 19,947,537 of NC_082719.1, forward strand.
TTCACCAAGAAGTGAATCTGTGCCTTTAAAACGTGTGCTGAGTTAATCTGTGTACCTTTGTTAGCTATTCATGGCAACTACCCCTCCTGCACCTGAAAACTAAATCTGGTTTTGTCTTTCCCACTCCAAAATTCGGAAAGGTTGTCGAACATTTGAATAGTTGACAGTATTTGAACTTGAACCACGTAGTTCCACTGCAGTACAGCTGCTCCGTGGACTATTCCTGCGTAAGCTATTCCTGCAGTTAATCAGATCACTAATATTTATCAGTTGTGATACACTTCTATAACACATTTACAATAATTTATTGGCTTCCTTCTCGTTGCATCGTGCGTATGAACCAATCTGAGTTCCATCTTCAGTGGTGCTGGTACTGTTTCAGAAAGAGCGCCACTGTATTTTTAAGAGGTTGTATTTGCTCCTGGTTAGTCACTGTGTCTTTAGTCAAAGATACCTCTTAGCAAAGAAATTTCTTCAGCCAGAGGGTGGTGAATGTTATGTTCTGTAATTCCAGAACTATTTGAAGGTAAAACACGGGGGCTAGGGAAACCACTTACTTTTTACTTTAGTGAGGTGGTGTAATGACATATGCCGTTCACATATTTCTTACATATAACCCATAATGAATTATGTAAACAGCAAAGTGCACTCAATCAAGCAATGTATTTACAGTATTACCCAAATATTACAGAAATATTAAATACACAACAGTGAACCTGTGGAACTCATTGCCAGCGATCGCTGTGGAGGTCAAGTCGTTGGGTATTAAAGTAGGCTCTTGATTAAAAAGGGCGTCAGAGGTTACATGGAGAAGGCAGGAGAATGGGGTTGGAAAGGAAAAATAAATCAGCCATGACCAAATGACGGAGCAGATTCAATGGGCCAAATGACCTAATTCTGCTCCTAGGTCTTACGGTCTAAGATCTGTGGAAGTCGCAGACAGGGGTTGTAAGCAACGTTTAAATTGTTTCTGTGGAACCTCAGCCAAGGTTGTGGCAGTGAGGAAACAACACGTGGGAATTCATCCTTGTGTTTGAGTTTGCTTTACTGTACATGATTGGCACTGACACTTCCATGTGAAATGTGGATTTTCACCACTCAGCACTGTATTGAGTCTCAGCATCAACATGAAAACTGGATTTTATCAATTTTGTCTCAAAGAACAACTTCATTATAAAGACAGGTGCTGAGATCTAGGACAACAATCAATGCTGGAAGAATTCAGTGGGTCAGGCAGCTTTGTGAAGGCAAAATTTGTACATTGACATTTTCAGTTGAGATACTGCGTCCAGATTGAGAGGAAACAGGAAAGATTGCCGGTATACAGCAGTGCGTAGGGTGGGGAGGTGGGATATAGGCTGGTAGGTGGAACCGGAAAGTATGTGGAAGGGGAGCACCACAGCTGTGTGCCAGATGAAAATAGAAAATTCAAAGTTCATACCATTGGGTTCTAAGGCATCCAGGTGGAATATGAGATATGCTGTTTTTCCAATCTCTGTAGCAATAGAGAAGACTGAGGACAGACAGACTGGTGTGGGAATGGGAAGGAGAGTTCCAACTAGGACATGCACTGGGAATGGCCATTGTGGACAGAAATGCTACAATTGAATATGGAAGGACTATAATCTACATTGTTAACTAATTTCCTACCTCCATTTGTTGATAATGTCCATTTTGGATTGCAGGTGCTTAGGTATGAGAAAAAATAAACCTAATTACACAATAAACTCTGAATCTATTAAATTATCACATCATAATAGTCTTTTTGTATAGTCTATAGAGGCATGAACATCAGTGGTAGAGCAGTCTTCTCACAAGGGAGGTGGAGCTGGGAGTTGAACTCTACTTGTGGGTCCCACAGTTTCAATAGTGATAGGGTCAGTGATTCAGGAACAGCTTCTGCCCCTCTGCCATCCAATTCCTACCAATTCCTAAATGGACATTGAACCCACCAACACTACCTCACTACTTTTTTATTTCCACTTAATTTATCGTAACTATTTTATATATATATCATACTTAATATAACTCAGTTCTTTTCTCTATATTTATCATGTATTTTATTGTATTGCTGCCGTAAAGTTAACAAATTTCACGACATATGCTGGTGATATTAAACCTGATTCTGAATTTACTTAAATGTGGGCTGTTGCGGACAGCTCAGCGATTTTAAGATTGGGGTGGGATGAGGTGAGGTGGCGGGGGATAGTGATGACCGTCCTTCTGTGTTCTTACTACCTTGTCTCCCTTATTAATATTAAAGTAGTGAAATCATTATGGAGTAGTGCAGATATAGGTGGTTATCCTGGTGCTGTGGATGAAAGCTGTATCAGTAGACATCAAGGCTGGGCCTAGGCTTGTACTCATGCACGTTCACTTTGCTGAGCAACGGGAATGGGTATTCCACTGCACTGATCAGCAGAGCCTTCACTTTCTCTAAAGACAAAACCACGTTATGGAGTCTCTTTATCAGCAGAGTCACTGAGGAAAATAATTTGTACAATGAGGAGAGTTGTATATTTTCCTTCAGATGGGCTTGGCTTTGATAGGGCAACTTGGACTTTGACCTGCAAAATTTAGCAGTAAGCAGCAAGGAAATAGAGTTGGTTATTTTTTTAAATAGGTGTTGTAATCACCATCTTCTCATTGTTCATTACGGGTTTTGCAGCTGCTTTGTACTATGAATGGTAAAAGGATCAATAATGGATTAATTATTGCACTTTTGCTATGACTACTGAGTAACAATGGTCAAGACTTCAGAGTAATTAATTGTCCATGACTCACTGAGATCATTTTTGAGAGATGATGAGGTGTAGTGTACGCGTGGCTCTTCCTGGTTTTGTTTGTCCTGTAGAATTAAAGCAGTTAATTTTGTAGTCTTCAGGTGGTCATTTAGACATTTTGTGTAATCCTAATACACCCAATGCCAGCTAAGGACCCACTTTATCTCAGATCCGGCTTTTCAGCAGGAGCAGAAAATAATGCTGTTTAAATCAGTTTGCCCTGACTGGTTATCAAGATAATCGTTAAAAAGCAAAGTGGAGTTGGAAGAGGAGGGGTAGGGAACACTCTTTAATTACTCCTCATCTGCAGACAATCTCCTGTTTAATAGCTGTTGAGACTCTTGTGTCTCACAGGATTAAAATCAGTAGACATCTTTGTGGGTTTTTTTAACAGCACTTGAAAGAGTTTATTTTCTGAATTCCCACCCCCTTGGCAATGTGGCACATTCCTCACTGGAGAAGGAAGGACTTGCCGTGATTAGTTGCTGGAGTGGCTGCTTGCCTGACAGGGAGAGAGAGCCATGTTGAACACTAGAATTGTAAATTAACAAGTGGATTAAAAAGGGATTGGACGGACTGTTCAGCAACAAAAGGCTTTATAAGTGGGTAAGCTAGTAGTATTTTTGCTTATATTAAAACCAAATGTTTAATCTTTGGAAAAAAATCTATTGACAGTTTTCAGTGACATCCCATGGACAAGATTAAGTGCTTTCGGAGCAGCAAACGTGAACAAAAGGCAGGTTCCAGACCTGGTGTCTGGTGTCATTTCGCCTTGTAAGCCTGGCTGGTCTGAATTATCTAACTGCTTAGAAGGTAACTGCATGTTGCAAAGTTTCAGGTGCCGAAGAGATGACTTATTGCTTCTGAAGGCAGGCTTTACATCTCTTTTTTTTAAAATGGTTTCGCGATCTCAGTTGCACACCTTTTCCTGAAAAGTAGCGAAGCTTTTTTTTAACGATTAATTTAACTTATTTGCACTGTTGTCAGGGAATCAGTCATTTGCACGGCCCTTCACCTGGTAACTGACGCTACGGCAGCATAGAGTTAGTGCAACCCTATTACAGCTCAGGCCGTTCTGTAGTTCAGGTTCAATTCCGGCACCGTTCTGTGAGGCGTCTCTGTGCGTCCTCTCCGGGAAATGCAAGGGTTTTCTCCAGGTGTTCCAGTTTCCTCCCACGGTCCAAAGAAGTACCAGGTACATTAATTGGTCGCCAGAAATTGTCCTGTGATTAGGTTCGGGTTAATTGAGGTTGTGGGTTGCTGGGGCGCCATGGCTCGAAGGGACAGATGGGTCTACGCTGCTTTGTACCACTAAGTAAAGAAATGAAATGGTGCTCGGTGTCCACTGGCACTCGTCTCAACTCCGTCAGGTTTTGAGCGTTTCAGCTTTCAATCGGAATGTGTGCTTTGTCATGCTGAATGCTTGGTTATGGTGTCCTAATTGGATTTCTGTATATTTCACAACTTTCACTTTAGATTTCATGGGTGGAAATCAACAGTAGGGTCGAGATTCTCTTTGAACGTTAATGAGTTTTTGTACTTGTAAACTGCATTTGACTATCATAGCCTTTCATTGGATTTGTGCATATCTTTTCTTCAGGGTATTTTTTTAATATATATTTACCCCTGGCTGGTGAAATCTAATACCCATGTTAGGACAGCAGGGTTACTGAATCCCATGAAGGCTGATTCAACTTCAAAAGAATAAAACTTAAGATTTTATTTTGTCATGAAGAATTCTTATCAAACAGTATCTGTTGTGCACCCAGTTAACAAAATACATTTATTACAAAAGATGATGACATTGACATTTTAGTTGGAAGAGCAACAGAGATCTGAATATTTAAAACCAAAGTTTGGTCCTACTTACCTGAGTGAGTGAGATTCTTTTTATTCATAATGACATTATGTGTTTTGGGCAAAGCCAGTACTTACTGCCTTACTGTAATGAGAGGTCAGTTCAGATGTAAAATTGAAACACACCTCAGCCCAAGGACTAATTGACAGTGACCGAATCTGAACCTGAACATAATTGGTCCCACTGAACATCTTGGGTCAAATAGCCAGGCTCTACCCCTAACTGGCCTAGAGGGGGCAGTGATGAGCTATCATTTTCCTTCTCAAAATAGACCCATTGGCAACAAGGGGACACCAATATCATTCCAAGCCAGGGTGGTCCAGTGTGTCATGGGCTGGGACCTCTAGGTTTCACTTCTGAGTGAATTTCCTCCCTTGTCCTTCCCAGTCAAAGCTTTAAGGGGTTCTCTTGAGGGGGAAAAAGCAAGCCGGGTTGCTTGGAGATGATACAGACTGTAACAATGATGTGTCTCTGGTGGATAATAACAGCATCCTTCAAAGGGCAGAAGAGTAGGCTTAGGAAGGTTTAAAAAACTTATTTTCATTTCCCAATGTATCCATTGTTCAAGATAATAAAGCACTTTAACAGTCTGCCTGCAGAAGGTCTGAGTACTACCAAGCATGACGTCAATACTTGCATCAGTTCCTGGCTATTTTAAGGCCGTATAAGGATGTATGGCAAAGGATTCCTGAAGCCAGGCAGTTCTGCAGTTGGGGGGGGGGGGGGGGTTGCAGTGACCAGTCTCTTGCTGGGTAAAATGGCTGCCGAATTATATTCAGCGCCCAATTATATTCAGCTCTGAATTCCATTAGCAGGAGAATGAACCTGTTCCCCATTGTACCACTCGGTCAGTGAGACTATCCCCTTCTCCCCCCCCCCCCACTTTGTCAGTGAGTATCCCCTCCCCCCGCTGGGTCAGTGAGACTACCCCCTTCTCGTTCACCCCCCCCCCCCCCACTGGGTCAAAGAAATTTTTCCCCTTCTCCCCCACAGTGCACCAGTACTGGCCAACAGGAGGAATATGTTGAAAGACATTAATGCAGGGGAGCACTGATGTCTCAGCCTTCTTATCTTCCCACAACCACAACGTGCACTTGATTGGTTTTTCTGAAGTAAAGATGTGGTTGTCAATAAGAAGAGTGAAAGTGCACTTACTGATTCAAAATCTTTGTGTAAAGTGCTCTCATAGTGAGAGGGTCCCTCTTTTCATAATAACCATGGGGAAGCTCAACTGAACTCCCAGCAGGCCACTGAGGCATAGCAGTGTTAATGAAAAGGTAAGCCAGGCAGTGGTGATTATGTGACACTTAAATGGAATTTAAAAACCTGGGGATCATATCGGAGGAAGGAAAGACTAAAAGACTTAAGGGTTCAATCAGTTCAAGGAAGAAATAAATTCAGGCTGTCAGTCTGCACGATGAGTTTTGAGCCAGGAATTTCCAACTGTAATTTATTGTAAAGGAAACCTTTTTTGTGCATAAATGTAGCTGCTCCAGGGAAATTTCTTGTCTTGGTTTCAGTGTGCTGGAATTTACAAGATTATGAACAATCATGTAGCCTAACATGAAAAATCCTGAACGTTAGTAAACTCGCTGTATGTTGAGGAAGAGAGGCGAGGCATATAATGGTAGGAGGAAGGATTGATTGGAGGCAAGAACTGAGATGGTCATCAACTTTCTGCTCAAGTGCAGAGACTGCACTGGACCGATTTAAACCATAAGTCTGTCTTCCACCAGGAGCATGTTTGAAACAAAGCAGAACTGCTAAAGAGTGAAGGAATGAGTTCATCAAGGATCAGCACATCATAACTTACAAACAGAATATTTCCCATAATGTTTATTGTTACTTTATCTGCAAAGTTAATGGAGGAGCTTATCCTGTGCTAGCTTTTAAAACTTTCAATGTGTAATAATAACTCTCCTATTTTGAAAATAACTTCTAGTATTTATCATTATTTGCTTACAGAAGCATAGAATTGTTATGGTGTTGGAGGAGACCATTCAGCCCATTGAATTTATGGCAGCTGCTAGTAGAGTAACCCTGTCAGTCACATTCCAATGCTTTATCCCCATAATCCAGCAGATCATTTACTTATTGTGAGGTAGGACAATCCTCTTTTGAGGGCATTGTTTGTCTAAAGAGCCTTTAATAGTTGGGAATTTCATATCTTAACTAAAGTTTTTAGAGTAGGTATGTTGGAAGCATTGAAAATTCCTGCAGTATGTGTAACTCCTGGGTGTGCACTGCTAACTCTAAACTTTGTACAATAATTGCAGTTTTAAATAAGCTATCAGCTCCTTTAGAACTATCAGATATAATTCTCAATTAAACAGAATCAAATTAAAAGTTCAATCTGAGTAAAAGTTTATATATTTCATAGTTTTTAAAAAAATTTTGTGATTTATGTCACAGTGTCTTCATTGAACTACTTAGTCTCAAAGATTGTAAACACTTTGGGATCAGATTGGTAATTTTATTGTGACCTGCATACTTTTGGGTGGGGAATTTGTACTATGGGTTCTAATCACTCATCATGTGTGCCAATTTCCATGATACATTGTTCAATGCATTCAGTGAGCAGTGGCAAAGGGACATTTTTCTTTGTCTCCAGCATTCCTTGGTAAATCTTCTTCAACAACACACACAAAATGCTGGTAGGCAGCATCTATAGGGAGAAGCGACTTCTTCAATTGTCTTTGAAGTGTTATTGGGATCAAAGTCACTTTGGTGCTGAGTCTCTGGTAGCCATAACCTTGAAGCTAATAGCAATAAGTTTTAAAAGAGGAAATTAGACATTGTCTAATAGCCACGTAGTGCAGTTAATAATGGAAATAAAAATTTCACTGTCCAAGCTATCTCTGTCCCTGAAGCTTCACACCGAGACTCTCTTTTGCCAAGTGACCCAACAGTTACAACATGAATATTTATGTGATGGATACTCACTCAAAATGTCAGCAGAAGTCAGTGCATGTTTGCTTATTGGTAAATTTTAAATTGACTGGTTTTACTAGCTGCCTAGTGAGTACAGTATGCTGTTACTGCACAATGGCTTTTATAGGTGAGGGGTCACAAACGTTCAGATGTTATTACCTTCAGATATTATAAAGCAAGGTATTTCCCTCTTGTCTTCCCCATTTGTTTCTTCCAGTTCTGTCTATACTTCCAACTTCCTTTTGTATGCTATACTTTTTTGTGTTCAGGCTTTGAATTAAATATTCCGAACATTCATTTCCTGGTTCAAGCTCTACACTTTGCCATACTTTTCCTTCAGCCTGATTGAGAAGATACACAGATAACCTGCACTGGTCCTGGGATCGCTCTGGGGGTGGGGGGGAGTGTGTGTGTGTACATACACACACGCACGCACATACATTTATTTATCTATTTATTTCTTTTCACAATCACATCATCTAATGCACAATTTCTCAGAGTTTCCGTGGACACGCGGGAGTGTGTCAGCTAGTGACACTGGTCTGTAATGGATATATTTTTTGAAAGATTATGTGTTCCAAGTGTGGAAGAAGAAAGGGATTTCATTCAGGTGGATGTTGTTTTATTGGAGTTTGAAAGTATTAGGAGAATGCACACATATGTTACAGCCCAGTCCTTCACAGGTGAAACCCTCCCACCTACACGAAGCTTTGTCACAGGAAAGCAGCATCCATCATCAGGGATCACCCCCCCCACCCCCACCCAGATTATGCTCCCTTCTCACTGCTGCCATCAGGAAGAAGGTACAGGAGCCTCGGGACTCACACTATCAGGTTCAGGAACAGTTATTGTCCCTCAACCATCAGGGTCCTGAACCAGTGTGGATAACTTCACTCAACTTCTCTTGCCCCATCACTGAAGTTTTCCCACAACCTGTGGACTCACTTTGAAGGACTCTTCATCTCATGTTCTTGATATTTATTGCTTAATTATTTATATTACTACTGTATTATTTCTTTTTCTTTCTTTTTCAGTTTGCACAGTTTGCTGTCTGTTACACACTGGTTGTCTGCCTCTTGGTGTGGACTTTCATTGATTCTGTTACGGTTATTGGATTTATTGAGTATGCCCACAAGAAAATTAATCTTTTGGTTGTATATGGTGACGTACATGTAGTTTGATAATGAAATTACTTTGAACTTTGAGTAAGGAATGATTAAGTGATTGAACAAAACTTGGCAAAAATGTATGATTCAGTTTGAGGTTTTTCATTTGTTATGAAATACAGCAAAGCAGAAAAGATTTTATATGGACAGAAAAAACTGTTTGAAGCCACCATCTTCTCTCCCACTGTGAGGCAGATTATTGGACTACTGTGATATTTCAATGGATTGTCCACTTCATTTACAAATATTGTTATAATTATCTTGATGACTTTAAAGAGGATGACGTAAAAGACCAAAATAACAGCATACAAATGGCTTATTCTTGATGAGTTGGTAGTAAATGGGCAGCATTGTACTTTTGTGGTTTAGTAGTCTGATAGTACAATAATGGTCCAATAGTCCAAAAGTACAATAAAAATTCAAGAGACTTGCTTTGGGACAGACTTTGATTTGCATTTGCATTGGCAGTAGGCACGTTTGTTTGCACAAGTGTCTTTAAGCAATCTTGCTCAAGGGTGCAGGAGTAAGTGGATAAGGATTTTCTACCCATAAAGGAAATGTGTGATCAATGTGACGCTTTATTCGGTGCCTGATAAGTAAATAGAAGTGTGATACTGCAGGTGATTTATTGCACCATTAATGGCACCTATGCAGGAGCATTTTATTAACTGAAGTATCAAATTTTGCCCCCTCTCTTGGAGCACATTTCCATATGTTACATGCCCTGCACCTCTTGACCCTATTCTGTGTGCTGTGATGTTAAATATCTGCAAGCCAATCAGCCACATGGAACTCATTGGCAAACATATTCCTCGACCAATGTGTCATCTGGGTCACCTTTTCTAAGAACAGAGGTCACTTTGTGTGAGTAGCAGTGGAGCCTATCAAATCAAAGGGTGAACAAACAAGGAGTGGTGTCACAAGTCAGATGAAAAAACTAGGAATGTTTGGGAACCAGGAAAACAGATGCAAGAACCAGAATTGGAAACTAGAAATGCAGGAACAGGAAGTGACAAGGGAACTTAAGAACAGATGGAAATGGGTACAGGAACGAATTGCAGAATGAAAAGTAAATGCAATGTTTTTTGGGCTGTGGCTGAAATAATTGTTGAAAGAACTTGACTATAATCGAAATTAAGGATGTAGCTGAGCCAGGGGTTCAAGGATGAAAGTTTGGACAGAAATTTGGGATGTGGGGCAATTCTGGTGCAAGAACTAGAGGTTTGTCATGAACTAACAAAACGGGAGATAGAGTTTCATCAGCATTGAAGTGGGAGTGAGTGAAGCGATAGCAATTGACAGTAATTGCTGGATTTAGGTTCTGTTTAGTGTCTTTCAGGAAACCTGCTTTTAAAAAATTCCAGGCACACCTGTTGGAATTTGGGATCCTATGTTGGATCATAAGAATAAGTGCAGGCAACTGAGCCCCAAACAACTCTGTTCCACCTTCCCTACGCTTATAGCTCAGCAATTTCAGGTTTAAAGACTTCTGTTGTCCCACCATTTTAGTAAATAGAGGTCTAGTTTTCACTTACTCTTTATAAGAAAATTTGTCTTAAATAGCTAACCACTTGTGATTGACTCTTCAGTAATCTTAGGAGTCTGCCCTCTTACACATTTCCTTACCTAAGAATTTCCGTTGATCAAATCACTATCACTGGAACTATCTTAATTGAATCATCTTTAAAATTTCCAAATGTTAGGGAGTATTAATCAAGTGTCTCTTAAAATTTTAAATATCAAATTTCAAAGTAAATTTATTACCAAAGTGCATATATGTCACCATGTACAACCCCGAGATATGTGTCCTTAAAGGCTGGAGACTCACTCAAGAATTTCTCCCATTTTTCTCTCTGCCCATCTTTCCACAGCTCTCACACCTCCAAAGTCAAAGAGATCTGACTAATACTGAAGTATCATTTATTTATTTTTAAATTCAAACCCCCGTTGATAAAAGACAGCATTTTGTTTTGGGTTTTGTGCAGCCTTTCCAATGACAGTTTTCAGAGGTTTTAAAAAGCCTAAATACTTAATTTCCTTTGCTCATCGACAGTTTTCCTTAAAAATATTTACAATTTGTGGCCTCAAATTCCCTCACACCCACCTCGATCCTTGTCTTTGCCCAGTTTGGTTTGTCTAGGTCCTAGTTAAGTTTGTATATTGTGCTTTGTGACTTGTGTTGTGATCGGACATAGTTGAAATTAGTCTAGAAATCTGAAGGGTCCCCATATATTTAGAGTCATAGAGCCTTACAGCATGGAAAGAAGGCATTCAGCCCATCAATTCCATGCTGCTGACCAGTGGGTCTCATCCCTATTAATCCCATTTTCCAGCACCTGACCCACAGCCTTCTATGCCCAGGCAATTAAAGCACTCATTGAGAGTCTTCTGAAATGCTATCATCAACTCTATTTCTACCACTCTCACACGCCCTGTATTCCAAGTATTTAGCATCCTCTGGGTGAAAAAAGTCCCCCTCAGATTCCCTCTTGCCATTCATCCTAAATGTATGCCCTCTAGTTTTATCCTCTGATATGGGGGGTAAGGTTTCCTGCTGTCTGTTCTATCCATTCCCTTTTATTTCTTTCTTTCCCACAGATTCTGGCTAATCTGCTGAAAACTTTCAACATCTGGTTGGGCATGAACTAGATGGGCTGAAGGGCCTGTTTCTCTGCTGTACTTTTCCATAACTCTATCTGGAAGTTAGCCTCCACCCCCACTATTACCCCAGTCACTGCATTGCACTGTAAGATCTTTGAACTTCTTTTATAATGCTGTTTACATTGTAAATAGATGCTGATAATTATGTATTTATACACATTTTATTCCATATCTGTACTTTAACCTCTATATTTTTTTATTCATTGTCATTGTTGAATGTTGTTGATTTTCGTTGCATGTCGCATTAACACATCACTGCAAATTCCTAATGCAGATAAATAAAGTTGATTCTTCAATGAGTCTTCATCTGTGGTGGAAAGGTAAAACAACTGTTGGAACTCCCAGACAGTGCCCATCAGTGAATGACAAAGAGCTTTGTATTTTGAGTTGAAGTACTTCCCCTCACCGTTTTCTCTCGAAGTTCCCTCTCCTCCATATCCACTGGGGTCAATGCTGAGTCTAATGACTTTGCTCCCTGTAGACTTTGCAAGAAGTATGGCAGGGGCATTGTAACCTGTGGGCTGCTTCAGGCATCACTCAACTGCCCGGCTGTCCACTATCAATTGGGTCCCAAATAGCTTACATTTAAGAAAACTGACATTTAGATTTAAAACATTTTATCAGAAAGGCAAAGCAAATGTTGGATAATGTGAGTGTGGCCATTTGAAAGTTATCCATTTGGTTCGGAATAGTAAATGGGCAAGATTTCTTTGTTATTCCCTGGTCTGTGCGGACATAATGCCACGGCATGGAAAGAAACAGGGCAAAATTCTATCACTGTGTCCATGGTGAGGGATAGGAAGAAAGGTACTTGGGATCCCCACTCCTCAGCTGCCTCTTGGTCTTTGACCATTCAAATAGCAGTACCTGAAACCTCTGGAAGCAGATCAGCAAATGATTCATCGTGTTCTGGAGCCAAGAGAGGCAGAATCAAGGCACAAAGATATATTGATTATGATTTGCAAGAATATCTGATAATAACATAACAGACTCAAATACAGGTAGAGAAAGGCACACATGCAGGCATTGACTGGTAATCTCATTCTGCTGCAGGAATAAGCTGGGAAAGTTATTATTGATCAGTGATAGTGTTGAAGTCTCTGTCAGTGACGGGTATCATATAGAATGTCACTGGTAACCTTTCAAGTTGGCGTTGATTGAGTGTATTACAAAAAATAGGATACTTCAAGTGAGCAACATCATGGATGGGGCGTGTGAATGGAGAAGAACTTTCTCACAATGGGAATTGTATTGTTTTTGCAAATTGGCTTTTTGTGTTACCTCTTTTGCTGCAAGTAGGATTATTAGGGCAACATAGGGTGTTTATGTCTGAAGAAACTAATAGACCTTTTCTCTAAAGGCCAACTGTAGACATTCAATGATTATTCTTGTCAAGGACAGGTTTAATTCTCCCTCCATTGGATTGTTGCACTCGAAGGACAGTCGTATGAACATGACACAGTATAAGTATGAAACATTTGAACTAAACAAAATACAGTCGGCCCTCCTTATCTACGAATTCCGCATGCGCGAATTCAACCAACCGCGAATCTATATTTTCTTAAGTGTAATCCAGCACTTCTTCGAGCATGTGCAGACATTTTTTCTTGTCATTATTCCCTAAACAATGCAGTATAACAACGATTTTACATAGCATTTACATTGTATTATAAGTAATGTAGAGATGATTTAAAGTATACAGAAGGATGTGTGTAGGTTATTGTGGATTGGGATCGAAAAAAATCGGAAGTTCTCTTACTAAGTAAGTCGGAACAGGTACATCCGGTATCATTTAGCATCAGTTAGTCGAACATTTGTCTTAGTATATAGTCTATATTTTACCTTTCTATGCATATAAAAAACTTAAGAACGTATGTTTCAGCGCGGGGCTCGGGAACAGAAGTTCTTGGGACTCGGGACAGACCGCTCTCTAGTGTGCTCTCCACCATGCCGAGTTGTTGTAGAGGATCAAAAACCCAAAACCCAATAATTAAACCACTGCGTCACTTAGTAATAATTGTAGCTTTCACCAGGACAGAGCCTTTCTCACTTTATCCTTTAAAATTGTTCTGATCGTTGACCGACTGTAGCCTAACGCATTTCCAATGACTGATGGCGTTTCACCTCTTTCCGATCGCTTTATTATTTCCACCTTATTTTCAATGGTGTTAGTGATTATTTTCGTGAACAGAAACACTGTGGATCCAGATCTCTGCCGCTAGGTCCTAATGTCCAGCACACTGAGACAGGTTAAATAAGGTCTGGGGTTCCACTGGGTCCTAAGGTTCACCGCATTGACAGTTTGAATAAGGGACTTGAGCATCCGTGAGAGATCCCGGAACCAATCCCCCACGGGTAAGGGGGTCGACTATAATTATGTAGGTTTAAACCTGAACCCATAGCATGAAGCTGATTCAGGTCATTATCACCCTGCAAACGTAAGTTGTGAGTTATGAGCAACCAGAGGCTGTATGGTCTTGCTAATAGAAGAAATCTGACAACAACCTGTGGAAATTGCATATTTTTAGCTCCAATAGAAATCCAAGTTGCTGACAATGATTCCTGTTCCTCCACGTTGTGTGCTGCTTTCTGCAAAGATTTTAGAGCATAGCTGTGAAGCAAGGCAGTCTTTAGTATTCCATGAAACTGCACTTTCATGTATTCTCAAGTGTGTCTATCTAAGCTGAAATGATTAATGAATGAACTATTTTGAAAATTATATTTGTTCTGCTTTTGTCATCACTGAAAATGCGTACATTTGAGGTCAGACAGAACGTGCTTCTCACATTCCTTGCATCCCTCTAAACTGCAAGGAAAAATCCTGCACAATGTACACACACCGGTGTGTGCCACTGTAACTCTTTTGGGTGTCGGCTGTCAGTTTAGCTGCAAAGTTCAAACCTATGATCTGGTATGGGAGAAATCTACCTCAGATGAGTAAGCACAATACTGCCTTTCTTCTTTACACACCTTGGTTTAAGAAAACATTTGGTGGTGAAAAAAAGAAAATCTAAGAATGACCATTCCTGTGGAATGGGCGGGAGAATGGTCGTCATCAGGGCAACTTCTGATGCTGACACTGTGGAATTTGCATACTGACTCTTGTGATTGCTTACATTTCTTCCTCTGTGATTCAGTTTAGTGAGCCAGTTAGTACATAGTTTATTATTTAGCAATTCTGGAAACCTAGAAAGGTTATAGTTTTTATGATTTTTTTTTTCATCCTGTTCTCCAGCTCACCAAGCCGTTGTCTGTAGCCTGGAACTGAACATCATCCCCTCTCGTCTCTGCTTCCTGTGAATGGTGGAACAAGGGATGTTTCCTTAAGTATAGAAACAGCGAATGCATCACATTAACAACTGTTGCAAAATTCTGCATTACTGGCTGAGATTGCTAAAAGCAATAGGGCAAGGAGGGATGTTTGTCCAAGGAAGGACGAGACTTTGGCGGAGGTGTATGCAAGAAGGGAAAACCAGATCAGCAGGGATCTAATTTTGCACGAAGAATGTTTTCCCATGACTTTATAAAACAAGGTGCAGATTTAAGATTGCTGTTTTGAATAGGCTGGGTGTGGCAAACCACTATCTAAACAATTAGCCTCAGTCTATGACAACTCACCATACATATGAGAATACCAAATCAGATTTAAGCCCTGCTGTCGTGATAGAATCTAACTTAAAAGAAAATTAATATAGACATGGGAGCATAAAGTGATACAGAACAGAAACAGGCCCTTCAGCCCATCAAGTTTGCACTGCCCAGCCACAGCCTATTTACATGAATCCGGCACTAGTCCCATTTTCACTCTCCCCACATTCTCCTTAATTCACCCCAGTTTCTGCCACACCTACACATTAGGAGCCACTTACATTAGCCAGTTGGCTTGCACGTGGCGTGTGAGAGGATATGGGATCATCTGGAGTCAGCTTGTAAAACACGTAAAGTCCACGCAGACCGCACCAGAGAACAAGACTGACCCTGTGCTGCTGGAGCTCTGGGATAGCAGCTGCACTGGCTACGTCATTGGGCCGCCCCTTTCCTCTGTAGTCCAGGGTGGACCTCGGCAAAGGGCTAACGTGGACTGTGCTTCAGATTGTTGTGCGTTGACTCCTATTGGGACCGCGTGCCTCCACAACTGCTGAACAAAGGCGCCGGACTCCTGCAGCGGGATGTAAACAGGGGCTGTTGGAACAGCAGTTACCCTAGTAATCCTGTACCTGTGAAAGAAACAGAGGGTTGAATGTGGTTGATGGGGACCCTTGGGCACTTGTGTATTGTCTATAGTTTTGTCATTGCAGCTGCAAGTACTGAATCTTTTATTAGTGCAGATAGCAGAGTGACTGTTCAAATCTGGTGGTTCAATACCTGAAGAGTATTGGAAAAAGGCGAAATTAATCAGGAAGTGCTTATTAAATGTACCTGGTGTGGGTTTAAAGAGACTAAAGATTGTGAAAGGACATGGGTATTTCAGCCATTTTGCATCAGTTGCAACTGTTGTTTCAATTTAAGTACATGTGTACTGTGGGAAAATATCTTCTTTGTGGCTTTGTTTTTTATTCAGTTTGTTTTCAAGCTTGATCAGCCATGGGAGAGTAAAAATGCTGCATTGGTTTGGAATCCAAGCCTTAACTTAATTACATTACTGGAAATTTTCAGTTAATCCCTTGATTGACAGGATGAGGTATTTGACCTGTCTGCTGTTTAATGGCCTGTTTTTATCATTGGGCATTTGAGTGGGGTTCTCTTTGAAGTGAACTCCTTTGTTGTAGAATTAATTCTGGCTGTAACCTTGGTAGTACTTGGACCTGGGTGGATTGTTATTGCTTACCTTGACCACTTCTGTAGACAGCATAGACAACAGCTCCTTTTATTTTTCGAAAAGCGCATTGTTCTTTGACCTTTCTTATTTGCAAAGTTTCCTGTTAATGATTTTTCAAGCATTTCTTTTTCTGATTTAAGTCTTAAAACCAAACCATGAAAGAATAATAATAAAACAAAAACTCACCCTGGGCTAAACACACAACATGGCAATGGATTTTCTTGGCTAGTGTAGTTCAGCCCATGGCTGATACTGTGATGGTATTAGCATTGCTGTCCTCAAGCTAAGACCTTAAGCCCTATCCTATAGCTGCAGGTACCCTCACTAAGTTACAGGTTATACTGTAACTACCTGCTCCTCAAAGACTAGTTTGCTTCCCTGTTTAAACTCTACCATCAGTTTAGCTGCCAATTCTGAGTGGTGGCTCATCCCTCCCTACCAAGGAAGAGATACTTCCAGCTAGCAAAGAAGTTTAAAGACAGGTCATTTATTTTCAGTGATACACATTTAATTCCAACATTCTTAAAACAGAGGGTTTCTATCTTATAAAAGATTTCCAAATTACAAACCATTTCTAAAACTGGTACAATTCCTGTAAGCTAAGAAGGCATCCTGATGAATTCCTCATAGAAGTTGAAGGCAGAGAAGTGGATTCTAGTTCACCCACGTGTTTCTGTTATTCTTCTTGATGCTCCTGCACCATTCCTAAAAAGTCTGGACTGCTCTCTACATTTATATTGTACCTTTTTCTTACCACTTGGTTGACTTCACACATGTGTGTTGTTTTAGATACCTTTTAACACAAGTGGTCTAAAAGCTTCTGGAGACAGAGATCCCAGATGTCCACAGTTAAACCTGTGAATGCTGACCTTGAATACACAAGTCAACCAACTATTTGATATGCTAAATGATAATATTGATCTGGTGTGCAAGCTTCCTTGAACAGTAGTGTAGTGGTTAGTGTGACAGTATTGCAGCTCGGAGTGTCGGAGCTCAGAGTTCAGTTCTGACATCCTGTGAAAGCACGTTGTACATTTGTACGTTCTTCCTGTGTGCGAGTGGGTTTCCTCTGGATGCTCTGGTTTCCTCCCACAGTCCAAAGACGTACTGATTAGTAGTTGTAAGTTGTCCTGTGACTAGGTTAGGGTTAAATTGGTGGGTTTCTGAGCAAGCACAGCTCCTAGAGCCAGAAGGGCCTACTCAGTGGTGTATCTCTAAATAAATAACTTAGCCAACATTGTCTAGTTTAAGAAGAGCCTAATTAGATAACCTACTGTCTTACAAAGCTCCTCATGAGCAACACACCCAGGTGATGTGTGCCAAGAGTTGGTGGCTCTATAGAGAATGCTTGTTTGCAAAGCTGTCCTCTGAACTTTAAACTGACTACTGCTTGCCATTTACATTAAAAAATGAAGTCTGTCTCCTGTTTACAGCAAGAAGCTAATCAAAGAATATTGGTTGGAAGTTTAACTTATTTACAAAAACAACCCTTTAATCTTTAGAAGTGTCAGCTGCTGGTGTTTAGAAAGCTGAGCTTGGCAAAAAAAGAAAGGCCCCCTGGCCCAGGACAGTGAATATCCATCACAATACTATGGCACAGTCAACTGAGAATGGGCATTTAACTCAATAAACTTCAACACTGTCTTGCAGGCAAGAAGTCATCAATCTTTTCAAAATTCATGAAGGCACCTACTAACTGCATTTGTGGCCCGAACCTGTCAACTATTAACCAAGGTATTACAAACATGACCTAGCAGGTTATAAAGTTACAAGCCAAAGGTTAAGGTAACCAATTTAATGTTGGATCTCCAAGCTATTTATAGTGTTAACGTTCAATCTTTGTGACATTTTCCAAAGGTTTTGGAATTTTTATTGCTCCTGATCATGATCACCTTTCTGACTTAATAGAGCAAAAAAGGTGAAGATTATTCTGACAACAGTGTCCTTTCTGTGAGTTGCCTAGTCTTTAGAGTTGTCAATTTAGATTTAAATGCTGTAAATACAAGGAGGTTGTTCATCAATTTCAGTAGTGCCTTTGTTAAAAACAATGTCAAACCAAATTACTTGCTGAACAGGCAAACATGAGGAAATCTGCAGATGCTGGAAATTCAAGCAACACACATAAAGTGCAGGCGGAACGCAGTAGGCCAGGCAGCATCTATAGGAAGAAGCACAGTTGCTGTTTTGGGCCGAGACCCACAGTCCTGACAAAAGGTCTCGGCCCAAACCGTCGCCATGCTTCTTCCTATAGGTGCTGCCTGGCCTGCTGCGTTCCACTAGCATTTTGTGTCTGTTACTTGCTGAACAGTTTTTTTGGAAACTATTGTGTCGAATTTCTGAAAAAAAATAGCTTTGTGTATTATTAATGAAATGTCTGAAATTTCAATGTTTCAGATATATGTTTTAGTCAAAGTTTCTGGAATTAAATCAACTTTACTGATGTTTTAACAGGTATAATGTACACCACTGTTTCAAGCATTTTCACTACAAAATTTTTGTCACAATCTTTTAGTCTGGTATAGAAAATGTGGGATTGGGGTAAATGGGCATTTGATGATCAGTGTTGGCTCTGTGCCCTGAGGGCCAAATGGCTTGTTTCTATACTGTAGCTCTCTGACTCCATCTGAATTAAACAATGTATAGTAGCTCACCGACATGTAAAAACAGAATTATCAGACAATGAACTTAAATGAAAAATACTTTTCAAAATAGTGAGTTGGAACACTGTGGTTCGCACAACGCTTTACAGTGCAGGCGACCTGGGTTCAATTCCTGTCACTGCCTGTAAGGAGTTTGTACGTTCTCCCTGTGACTATGTGGGTTTCTCCTTATTCTCTGGTTTCCTCTCACAGTCTAAAGATGTACCAGTTGATAGGTTAGTTGGTCATTATAAATTGTCCCGTGATTAGGTTAGGGTTAAACTGGGGAATTGCTGGCCAGCATGGCTCAAAAGGCCAGGAGGGCCTATCTCGGTAACAACTGCAATTTTAAAAAACCTACAGGAGGCCCTGTGTGATTATAACTGAAATACTGGCATCAACAAGATTGAGGTTGACAAGGACGACCAGTTGTTCAGCACCATCCACCTGCATTTGACGAGTTTGCCTCTCGCTGCTGCCGGAGGAAGGTGAAAGTTCAATCACCTCGTTGTGACTCATGGTTGTGGGACTCCGTCCTTACAGAGCTTTGCTGTTTGATGTTTAATGTCCTTGGTGCGATACGCACTCCGCGGTTGTGAACTCAGTTTTTGGAGAATTCTGGAGGTTCATGGTCCATGTGTTTCTGGTTACTTTTTTTTTCTCGTTTGCACTGTTTGATTAAGGTGCTTCAGCACGGAGCTGAGACCTGCAGATATCAACACAGCGCTAAACTGAACCGGTTCAGTGGCTGTGGCTCCTGGAGCATTTCGGGGACCGGCAGCTGGATGTTTAATATTCTATGTCTTTCTTACTCACATTTTGTTGTTTGCGCGATTTATTCTTTCTTTTCGTACGTTGGGTGTTTGATAAGACCATAGGATATAAGAGCAGAATTAGGCCATTTGGCCCATCGAGTCTGCTCCACTATTTTGACATGGCTGATCCATTTTCCCTCTCAGCCCCAATCTCCTCCCTTCCTTTGATATTTTCTTTAAATGGGTTCCATGGTGTTTCTTCATTCCGTGTCTGCTTGCGAGAGGCCGAATTTCAGGATTGTATACCACAGGTGGGTGGATCTGTTGACACATATCAATCAAACTGTTGTGATCTGGAAGGTGTTTGTAAGTCTTATTGCAGTTGCACCTACTTTGTACATTAAAAGCTGAGCCTTGCATGCCTGACACCTGGCTCAGTGTAGCCCGTTGGGAGATGAGGATCAGGAAATTAACACACAGCACTAATGATTCTTTGTGGCTGTCTTCTGCAACCTGCCTTCACAAAATAAAGAAACAGATTTAACAATCCAAACAACTTTTCACGCAATAGAGTTGAGTTTGCAGTTTTTTAAAGAATAAATGTTGCAATAGCAGCTTATTGGATTTAGTATGATCTATTACCAATTAAGTATATTCATCTTAATTTTTAAAAAAATGTAATATAATGTAAAAATTTAAAAAAAATTAAAATATAATATGTGCTGAGTCAAAATCTTTGTGTTGATCTTCTCCAGTTGTGTGTCAACTAACGTCTAGCCTCTTGTTGGCTTTAAATTCCATAGCCTTTATCTCTCTATTCTGGCACACAAATAAAATTTTATTTTGTGTTATTTTCACATAAAATTGTCATTACATAATACTACAGATAAACTAAATAAGTTAATTTAAACAGCTTTTGTGAAGGTGTCTTCCACTAAGTGACACTATTTTTTGAACATTAAGTTGTGTTAGCCCGTAGTTCTGATTATCATCAAGGACCTCCACCATCCAGGCTATGCTCTCTTCTCGCTGCTGCCAAAGGAACCTTGGATCCCAACCACCAGGTTCAAGAACAGTTATTTCCCTTCAACCATCAGGTTCCTGAATCAGTGTGGATAACTTTACTCACCTTAACTTTGAACTGATTCCATAAACTACAGATTCACTTTGACTGGCTTTGCAACTCGGTTCTCAGTATTAATTATTTATTTGCTTGTTTACTTATTTACTGTTTGCACAGTTTCTCTTCTTTTCCACAGTGGTTGGTTGTCATTCATTGTTTATGTATAGTTTTCATAAACTCTATTGTATTTCTTTATGTTCATGTAATTGCCTGCAAGAAAATGTATCTCAAGGTATTACATGGTGACATGTACACATCTTGATAATAACTGTGACTTTGATCATCTCATTTGACTTCATTTAATCAACTGATCATGATCTTCAGTTAAAATTTTTATTGTTCTATTGTTTCTTGATTCTGGTCTGTTAATGAAATATTTCAAGCTCGCAAAGCATTGCAATAACTCTTGTAATGTTATAAATATAACATGAAGTAATTTCAAATAAGTTCATCTAAATGGTATGCTTTGTACTGAAGTGTAATCTTCTATTAAGGAAATAACAGTGACAAGAAACCTCTGGCAGGAATGTATGCACTACTGATGGGCGGCAGTTAAAATTGTTCCATAATGCTTTTGGCATTGACTTATGAATGCCAGTGTATTTGTATTTAATTAAGTTGTCTGTATCTGTTTAGAGCACCTTGATGTCTGATTGTGATGATGTCTTCACAGTTCGTAGAGCAATTTTGGAGAAAATCCAGAAGACATTGAGCATTAATAGGAACTGGCTGTGGAAAATGCTTTCATGCTTATGTTAGTTTTCATTTAAGTAAGATATTAGTATAACTTAAACTGCCTGTTGGTTTGGTTGGTTGTGAGATTCTCACATTTTACTGTCAGCCTGCTTGCAATTATATAATTAGTAATTGTCAACTGACCAAATTTACGTATTTGTTAATTGTGATAATGAAGCCGTATTAGATATTTTCGTTTATAATTTTAACAACTTGGAGGAGGGGTTGATGAAAGCATCGATGGGATGAATATCGAATCAGAATCAGGTTTATTATCACTGGCATGTGATGTGAAATTTGTTAACTTAGCGGGTTACCAGATACTTACCAGGTATTCCATCGGGTCCATCCACCTCGCGAAGGTTCACTCTCTTTAAAGACAGCCTAATATCAGCCTCTGACACAGAGATCCAAGGTTCATCAGGTGCAGCAGGGATCTTCACAGCTGTAGTTGTGTTTTCCCTTTCAAAGCAGGCATAGAAGGCATTGAGTTCATCTGGTAGTGAAGCATTGCTGCCATTCATACTATTGAGTTTCGCTTGTAGGAAATAATGTCTTGCAGACCCTGCCAGAGTTGCCATGCATCCATGTCACCTCCAACCTCATTCGAAATTGTCTCTTCACCCTTGAATTAGCCCTCTGCAAATCGTACCTGGTTTTCTGGTACAGGTTCGGGTTGCCAGACTTGAGTGCCACAGATCTAGGCTTCAGCAGACGATGTACCTCCTGGTTCATCCACGGCTTTTGGTTGGGAATGTATAGTAAGTTTTTGTAGGCACACACTCATCCACACAGGTTTTAATAAAGTCGGTAACAACTGCAGCATACTCATCCAAGTTCGAAGATGAATCCCTGAATACAGCCCAGTCCGCCAATTCAAAACAGTCCGGTAGGTGCTCCTGTGCTTCCCTGGTCCATACTTTCTTGGTCTTCACTTCTGGTGCTGCAGTCTTCAGTCTCTGCCTATATTCGAGGAGTAGAAGTACAGCTTCTCGACGTGAGGGCGTGGAATAGCATGGTAGGCATTCTTGATGGTGATGTAACAATGGCCTAGTGTGTTGTTTCCTTGGTATTACAAGTGATCAGTTGATGGTTGCTGCTTAGTGATTTTTTTCAGACTTGCCTGGTTAAAATCTCTCAAAACGATGGTGAAGGCATTAGGGTGTGCTGTTTCGTGCATGTTGATCCCTTTGCTCAGATCATCTAAAGCCTGCTTGACATTGGCCTAAGGTGGAATGTAAACTGCTACCAAAATGATCCCAGAGAACTCCCGTGGTAGATGAAAAAAATTCTGGCCGTAGCACTGAATCTCTGAACCATTATTCTTCTCTGCACAGTGCTAGTGCTTGGCAGACAGTTAGGGCACTGTGCCAGAAGGTGTGAAAGATGTTCACACATACTTCAGCTCTTCCATGTTGTGACGAATGGAGATCTGATTGGTAAATTCAGAAATTAATCTTTGGTCATTTCTTCTTAATGTTAATTAATATAAAGCTGGAGGTGTCGTGGGAAACTTCAAGGCAGGTGGCCCTGAGTTCAAACCAAGCCGGGTCCCTACCTGGGCAGCAGCAGTACCTACTTCCATATCTTGCCATGAAAACCCTCTGGTCCACATGGTCCATGAGGTCACGAAGAGTCGGACTCGACTTAACGACAAAGGCATGCCAGTAGATGTTGGATGGCAGAATTGATGGCTTTGTGGCCGGGTTTGCAGATGATGGGTGGAGGATCAGGTAGTGTTGAAGAAGCATGGACTCTGCAGAGGGACTTACACTGATTGGGAGAGTGGCCAAAGAAGTGTGGATGGAACACAGTGTTGGGAATTGTGTGTCATGCACAAGGATTGTAGAAGGAATAATGGCGTAGACTGTTTTCTAAACGGAGCGAATTCCTAAAATCAAAAGTGCAAAGACTTGGAATTCCTCATCCAGGTTGAGTTGGTGGTAAGGAAGGCAAATGCCAGGATGTAATACTGAGGCCTTATAAGGCATTGGTCAGATCACACTTGGGAGTATTGTGAACAGTTTTGGGTCCCTTGTCTAAGAAAGGATATATTGGCAATGGAAAGACTCCTGAGGACATTTGCAAGAATGATTCCCGGAATGAAAGTGTTATTGTATAAGCGGTGTTTGATGACTCTGAGCCAGTACTTGCTGGAGTTTAGAAGAATGAGGGGGCGATCTTGTTGAAACCTATCAAATATTGATAGACATGGAGTGGATGCTTCCTACAGTGGGGAACTCTAGGACCAGAGGAGACAGTCTCACAATACAAGGACTTGAGAAGGAATTTCTTTTGCCAGAGGGTGGTGATAGTCATTGCTTGAATAGCTGTGGTGGCCAAGTCATTGGGTATATTTAAAATGAAAGTTGATAAATTCTTAATTAGTCATGGCATCAAAGGATATGGGGAGTGGGGCAGAAGAATGGGGTTGAAAGGGAAAATAACTCAGCCATGATGAATAGCAGTGCAGACCTGATGGGTTGAATGGCCAGATTCTGCTCCTATGTTTTATGGAGATGGCTATGGACATAGGATCTCATTCACCTTAGCCAGTGCCTCATTTTGAACCACAGTTGTGATGTACGTTTTCTGACTGTGACTTCACAGCATTGGATCAAGCTCTTGATACTCTATATACGGTTTGATGAGTCTATGCAGACACGTTGGTTGGACAAACTGACTGTTCAAATCTGTCATCCTTTTGCTCTGATTTTCTCTTCCTTACACATACCTTGTCCTCACCCCTCCCCCACCCCACTCTCACCATCCCATGTCTGAAACTCCCTTTTCCCCTCTTGCTGCCAAACAGCAAGCTCATTTAATAAAAATTAGTTGACAGCAGAGGGAGGGAGATGATCCCAACATCTGACATGCATAAACATAGAAGGAATGGTTTCAGGCTTCCCGATATACAAAAAGATAATGCCAGCAATCACTCCCAGTAGCTTCACCTCTCCAGTAGATCCAATCAACATTTGAGCAAAGTTTCGTAACCAAAAAACTTTTCCTGGGCTATCATTAAGAAGGAAAGGAATAGGAATTCAGTTCCAAGGCATGTTCTTTGTGGTAATTATAACATTAACTAAGCTAATCTATTGCAACCCTGTTGAGTTCTGCTATTGTGTGCATTGGTGCTAAAAACCACATTTTAAAATTATTTGTGACTTCCTGGGTAAGACTAGGACCCCATCAAATTTGAGGGACATTGTGTATAGGTCGGTCATGTTGGCTTGTTTTGTAGCCAGGCCAAGTTTGGTAGATGTAATGGCAAAACCTGTGAAGAGGAACTGTTGAGTTTTATCATCATTTGCAGAGTTGTTCAGAGGGAGGGGATTCAATGATCATTCACCAACTCAGACCTCAACCATGCATGCCTTTAACATGTTCTTTCAAAGAGAACAAGGAAAGTATTAGTGCTTTATAGACCAGGTAAAAATAAATAGTGTAAATCCTCATTTTTGTATTTTCTTTTGAAATGCAAATGTTAGTAGGAACTTTGAAGTTTTCAGTTATTTGAAAGATAATTAATAATACTGACCTGTATTAGTACCTTCTAATTACAATACAAAGTGATCATTTTGGCACAGACTGAGTGCAAAAGCAATAAAACAAGTATTATTGAGAATGTGGCTTTGTTTACTTGTTGAAAAATAAGAAGTTACACAGCTAATGTCAGTCTTTATTCCCATCAGTCTGGTGTGCCAACTGATTCTCTCATGCTTTTTATGCTTGACGAGAGATGCCAGTGCTCGTGAATGAATTATCTTTTTGGCAGATTGAAAAGCGTAGGGAATTTATACGTGGTCAGACGATGCTAGCTTATACAACGTGTAAAGGTAGCTGTCCTGTGGCTTTTCTAACCGACACTAACTTTTAAGCTACCTAATTTGGCTTAAATGTTTAAAAATTTTACCCACAAACTTTCATCTTTATTGAAGAACATTTCAGATCATTCAAAGCAAGAAATGTCAATCGAACAGTGTCTGATACCCCAGTGTAGTGTAGACAACGTACAGTTTCATTGAATTGAAAAGCCTATATCAATGTATTACTCAATACTAATGGAAACTTTTCCATCCATTACCTTCGTACAAATTAATGAATCCTCAAAAGCTCAAACTTGGGATTCCTCAGACGCGAGTAGCAATTTTCACGAACACTTCTTTACACTGGTGTTTTGCTTAGCTCTCGAGGGCATGTTCTGTGGAATGAGAGTGATCTTGGAATCAGAACTAACTGGGGTCAGTATCATACATATAAAGAGCCGTGTTACTGATAGCACTGATGCGCAGGAGCCTAGTGGGGCCACCTGCCCTCGCCATTGCTGTGACAGGAACTCTCCCCTTCCCATTGCTATGGTGGAGATCCCTTCCCTCTATTCCCTGTGGCTGTGCTGGTGAACCCTCCCCTCCCCATGGCTGGCTGATGTGGTGGGCTCAGGCTATTGTCCACCACACATTAACAGCCAGCCAGACAGAAACATAGAAAACAGGCCCTTCAGCCCACAATGCTGTGCTGAATACGTATGTTAGAAATTAACTAGGGTTACCCATAGCCCTGTATTTTTCTGAGCTCCATGTACCTATCCAGGAGCCTCTTAAAAGACCCTATCATATCTGCCTCCACAACTGCCTTCAGCAGCCCATTCCATGCTCTTACCACTCTCTGCATAAAACAAAACTCAGCCCTGACTTCTACTGTACCTTCTTCCAAGCTTCTTAAAACTGTGTCCTCTCATGCTAGCCCTGGGAAAAAGCCTCTGACTATCCACATGATCAGTGTCTCTCATCATCTTACACAGCTCTATCAAGTCACCTCTCATCCTCTGTCACTCCAAGGAGAAAAGGCCAAGTTCACTCAACCTATTCTCATCTGAACCCTCTCCATGGTTTCCACATCCTTCCTGTAGTGAGGCGACCAGAACAGAGCACAGTGCTCCAAGTGGGGTCTGACCAGGGTACTGTATAGCTGTAATATTACCTCTTGGCTCTATTCAATTATTTGAATTTAAGTCCCCCAGATAACATTGCAGAATTCAAATTCAGCTGTTTAAATTAACTACCTAGAATTCTGGCTGCTAGTCCAGTAAGTTAGCTACTGAACTGCCATACCCTCGGTGCAGTGTTTTACTGGACTCACCTTTCCAGATGCATCAAAGATCTAGTTGTGTTCATGATTGTCTTTCCTGGTTCTTCTTAGACCTCTAAGTCCCTTTCTGGTGAAATTCTCAAAATATAGGTCTTCAACTATGCCTTTAATTATCTCTCTCATTGCTTCCACAATGGTTTGCCTATATATTTTCTCTGGAACACTTGTCAATGTTAGAAGTATGATTTTGATGCATGATTTTCATTGTATTTGTGTTTTTAAATGAAGTTTACTGAATTAGAATAACACTATATCTATTAATAATAGCAGTGTAATGCCTGTGGCAATTTTAATCAGTAACTCTGGAATCAATTATCGCCTCTCCCATCCTCTGCAATTTGTCTTTAAGGTGCAGAATTAGATTGTTATGCCGGTTATCTATTTGCTTTCCACGTCCACACTGAAATTACCCGCCAGTAATCGCATTTTCATCTCTGTAATGTTTAGTTTCACAGGGTGTGGATGGCAATTGCTGGATGTTTCAAGCATTTATGTTGATTGTGGATGAATTTTCCCAGGAACAGTTGATATCAAAAATGCTCGGAGCAAATAAATCATGCTATTTTTGAAGTCAAGGCAAACAAGGCAGGGAGGCATTGTTACTAAATTTTGAAGATTGTCAGAATTTCTTAAAATTGGCTGAGAACCAATTCTTCATAGTCTGTGAAATTGAGATGATCATGGGAACCTGGATTTATTACGAACTTGTATTGCTAATTAGTAATCTACTATATGTTTAAAACTGAAGTTTTTTTTGTCTAATTAGTGTTATTTGTGATAGAACCTAATAGTTTCCTGTGACCTTGGTGGAGCTGTATGTGCCACTCCTGGGCCTGCCCAACACTGTTGTGCCTGTAATTACTTCTGTTCCCAAGCAGAATGAAACCAGTCTCTGAGAGGGAGCAGTGCAACCTTTGGTGATGAATGTGGAATGGTGGAAAATCAAGACTGCACTGGAATCAAGTAATAACACCCTCGCTTTATTATCAAAGGGTTTGGATCTCAAAGATTGTGTGGAATTAGCCTCCTTGAAATAGGAAGCTATTCACTAATATTGGTTCCGTTAATTTTTATCTGATTTGTTGTGATGGAACTCTTTGATCTGGTATCTGTTGATAATATGACAAGTAAACTGTCTGTAATAAACATACATTTATTATTCAATGCTGCTAAATCTGGAAGCGTACAATGCACTAAATGTATAAAATTAATTAATTTCAATTAGGGATTAAAATTATTAAGATTTTACATTTGTTTCTACTTTCTCAAGTATTCACTGACTCTAGTTGTGTATCATGCTCTATGTTTAAACTTTGAGACCAACTGAGCCTCAGCAAGACAGAGCCACAAGAGATAATTTGGATCATTGTTGATCAGTGACATTGAGTTTAATTTGTATGTCTTCCCTGATGTCCTGGCTGAGATCAACCATACAGACATGGACTAAACATGAACCTGCTGTTCACATGATCTCAGCTGCGGTATCTTCACCTATTAACTCCTTTGTTTGGATAGATCCTTTTCCTTCTCCTTCAGAAACTATGGGAGACTGACAGATTACATAAAAGTGGCTAAAATTATTGAACAGGTCACAAATTGAACTCTTTTTCTGGAAGGGGAAAATTCAAAACAATGAAATCGATATATATGACAGCTCCTAACGGTTGTGAAGTGTTTAGGAGGAATCTCCTTCCACAGAGAAATGGTGAATCTGGAAATTACTGTGTGGTAGAGTTGATCAGTTTCGGGATTGTAGATGGTGAAAAGAGAAGGATGCAACCTTGAGTGAAGAAGGCTCATATGCTGTAAAAACACTGAGATAGACCATGCCACTTATTACTGTGTTGTGAATTTGTACAATACTGTGAACTTTGGCTGAGTGCGCTGACAGATTACAGAAAGCTATTTGCCCCGAATCTTAACTTCCATGATTTTCCCATCAGACAACTGTAATAGGATCTTCATTCTCAAAATATAACCTAGTCGGTAATCTCAGTCTATGATGAGATATTTTAACATGCACAGTAACCACAGACCTTTCACACAACCAAACAGCTAGAATCAACAATTTAAGAAAAACCCAAATTTTATTGGAACTGTGGAGAATGAGTACAACAAATGTTGATTCATCTGAAAGGCTCTTTGCTTTATTTTGTTGCTCTGAAGTCTTCTAATCTGCAGGAAGTGTGATAAAATGTCCTTTTCCAGAGTGTATTCAATACTTTGTGAGAATTTGAGATGCAGCGCTTCATTTTCATGTAACTGTGTATTTATCACATCACTTTCAACTTTGTATCAGATTTTAAATACTTCCTTTCTGATTTCATTTGCTCTCCATGGTTTCATTGTTGTCATCTTATTTGGAAGTACAGGAAATAATGAGTCTACTAACATGAGTCAAAAAGACTTTTGAACATCACATTAACTGAATTTAACCCAATAAAGAGCAAAATGATTCTTTAGATGGGAAGAGCAAAAAGGGTACAAGACTAAAACTGATGCAAGATCAGAGAGATTTAAGAAGACCACACCTGAGTTACCACACAAACTTGAGCGTATGAGGTCTGTAACTCAGGATACTAGGATGAGAAGAAATCTTATTAAAATGTACAAGATCCTGAAGGAACTGGACAGAATCAAAGCTACAGTGGAACGAGCTGAATATAAGTAGAGGCTCTGTGCTGGAGATATTGGTCTTAGAGAGGCCACTGACGTTAGAAAGCCAAGCCTTCAGGTATTGGGGATAATTGCAGAGATATCATTGGTAATATCTCCAGTACTTTGACATGTACTGTATAATCCAGTGCTCAGAAGCAAAAAAAGCGAGGGCAGAGTGAGATATTGCCAAAACTGTGAAAAATCCTCCAAATCCTTTGTATTAGTCACAAATCAACATCAATTCCTCTCCCAAGCATGGGCCAGCAAGTTTTATGCCAGTTTGAGTTTTGATCTTGAGGCCTCCTTTTCCTTAGTCCTCCATTGATTGTGCTGGTGCACTGAAGGTGATGGAAAGTTTCATCACTGATGGTTCACTGGGAGGTCACTTCCAAGATATAAAAGTCATCTATGATTTCAAAGATTTCACAGTGAACTTGTCAGAGAATATTGAAGTATAGACAAGCCAGGTTGGTAATGAAGAAAGATATAATGGCAAAATAATCTGTTTTAGGAACAAAAATTGGTAATAACAATGAGTTGTTCTTCAGAATTTTTTTTAGTACATCCACCTGAAGGAGAATGTGATTTAGCATGTAGCATGTCATTTAGCAGTGCGGCCTTGGTTTAACTTCCTGCAAAAGTGCAGCACACTCTCAGCGCCACACCAGAATATCCACCAGGACTTTCATGTACAAGTTTAAGAAATGAAATGTATATCTGGGCCTTCAAGCATGGGCACTACCCACTCAGCCACAGCTGTCAGGGGGCATGAAGTTACCATTGCTCGAGAGAAGTTTCTTGGGAAACTGGATGGTCTGAAGGTAGATAAGTCACTGGACCAGATGGTGTACACCCCAGAGTTCTGAAAGAGGTGGCTGAAGAGATCATGGAGGCATTAGCAGTGATCTTTCAAGGATCAGTAGATTCTGGCACGGTTCTGGAAGGCTGGAAAATTGTAAATGTCACTCCACTCTTCAAAAAGAAAGAGAGGCAGAAGAAAGGAAATTATGAGCCAGTTACTCTGATCTCAGTGATTGGGGAGATGTTGCAGTCATTTATTAAAGATGAGGACTTGGTACTTGGAGGCACTGGATAAAAAAGGCCTGTCTGCTTGGTTTCCTCAAAGGAAAATCTTGCCTAACAAGCTGTTGGAATTCTTTGAAGAAATAACAAGCAGAAAAGACAAAGAAGAATCGATTGATGTTGTGTACTTGGATTTTCAGATGGCCTTTGACAAGGTGCCACACATGAGGCTGCTTAACAAGCTACAAGCCCATGGGTATTGCAGAAAAGATTCTAGAATCAGTAAAACAGTGGCTGACTGGCAGGAGGCAAAGAATGGGAATAAAGGGAGCCCTTTCTGACTGGCTGCCAGTGACTAGTTGTGTTTCGTAGGGGTTTGTGTTGGGACCAATGCGTTTTACATAATATGTCAATGATTTGGAGGATGGAATTGATGGTTTTGTTACAAAGTTTGCAGACAATATGAAGATAGGTGGAGGGGCAGGTAGTTTTGAGGAAGTAGAGAGGCTACAGAAGGACTTAGAAAGATTAGGAAAATGGGCAAAAAAAAGGCAGATGGAATACAGTACTGGGAAGCATATGGTCATGCACTTCGGTAGAAGAAATGAAAGCGTTGACAGTTTTCTAAATGGAGAGAAAATACAAAAAAAATTGAGGTGTAAAGGGACTTGGGTTCCTTGTGCAGGATTCCTTGAAGGTTAATTTGCAGGTTGAGTCTGTGGCAAGGAAGGCAAATGCAAAGTCTGCATTTATTTCATGAGGACTAGACTATAAAAGCAAAGATGTTATGTTGAGACTTTTTCAAGCACTGGTGAAGCCTCACATGGAGTATTGTGTACAGTTTTGGGCCCCTTAGAAAGGATGTGCTGAAACTGGAGAGGGTTCAAAGGAGGTTCACAAAACAGAGAACAGAAATGAGGAGGAATTTCTTTAGCCAGAGTGTGGTGAATCTGAGAACTCTTTGCCATGGGCACCTGCGGAGGCCAAGTCTTTTAAGGCAGAGGTTAATAGATTCTTGTTTGGTCAGGGTATGAAGGGATACAGGGAGAAGGAGGTAGATTGGGACTGAGAGGAAAATTGAATCAGCCACAATGAAATTGTGGAGCAAACTCAATGGGCCAAATGGCCTATTTCTGCTCCTATATCTTATGGCTTTATGGTAAACAATAAGGACAAGTAATGAGGTGTCATGTGAATATTGGTAGAAAAAGTATGATAATTTTTTTTGATTTGCCATCTATGTTGTCTCACAGTTTGTCTTCTTTGGGTGTTACCAGCTAGCAAACTCTGCATGGGTTGGACTCTTGAACTCATTTTGTGTGGGATAATAACATGAGCACTAATATTTAATGACGCAAAATCTCTGGCATATAGATAGATGAGCAGGCATCAGTAAGACTACGTCTTATTATTCATTTCCATGGTGGGGTTTTCATCTTCAACCACAGAAGCTGTAGTGATGATGCCAAGAATACAAATCATTATGAACTAGTAAAGTGGTTGTCATTATTGATCTCTTTTTGTGGGCGCCTCAAAAGGATTGAGAATGATCTATTTTGTATTGCAAGCATTGTTGTTACTTAAATATCTACAGCATTGAATAACTGAGTATGATGGCACATTCCACACATGATTGAGAGATTTGTTCATTATATCTGTATATAGACGCTGCTTTAGAATGTGGTTATACAAGTTCTCCATGTTTGTGACAACTTTAAGGAGAGGTAACAGACACCGAGAAGTTCTTTCTCAGCATTTCAGGAAAAGCCTTATTTTAACTTTATTGTAAAAGTATTTCTACTTTTATACTGTCAGTCACTGGAATGGAGGGGACTTTTTGTACATTACCTTGAAAGGCCACTTTAATGGGAGAAGGAAATACCCGTGCTGTTTCGTGGTTTATTTGTTTTTGAGCTGAGTATTCATTGCCTTTTTAGTGCATGATTGGAGGGAACGATTGTCTCTTCTCTATTGCTAGTGCCATTCTAGGATTTTAACTGAGTGGCATCGCTCTGAGATACTGAGGTCAATGACAACACCTACTCAGCTAGAAATCAATAAGCTGCCTCTAAAAAAGTACTCTTGGATCAATTATATCTCTAATGGTTATTTACCAAAACATCAGCAATTCTAAATGCCAGTGATGAAAAGTTTCAGTTCAAAGAAAATTTTATTACGTAAGTATATATATGTTACCATATACAACCCTGATATTCATTTTCTTGTGGATATACAAGCAAATCTATAGAATGGTAACTATAACAAGATCAATGAAAGATCAACCAGAGTGTAAAAGACAAGAAACTGTGCAAATGCAAATAAATAAATAACAATAAATAATGAGAACATGAGATAATGAGATAGAGTCCTTAAAGTGAGATCATAAGCTGTAGGAACATTTCAATGATGGGCAAGTGAATGTTTCCCTTAATATATCTAAATAAAATACTTTTAGAGCCTCAGTGCAGTTAACTTTGGCCAAGGTCCAGGTGCAGACCACATGCATATAAAGAGTGAAAGAGACAGCACAGACTATCTGAAGTAAAGATCAAAGCTGGAACAAGGGCAGCCGTTGGAAGTTGTGCACTGAACTGAATGAAAGCAGGTGTTTATCAATAACCCATTACCAATAGAAAGCTAATACTGTTCAGATAATTATTGTAATAAATAATAAAACAGTAAGGAAAGAGAAGTGATTGGACTCTAATACTGAGCAGCCTAATACTCCGCCACACTGTGTGTGCTTGCTCTCATACTGCCACTGTTGTTCCAGTGCAATACCCCTTTATTGTTTTGTTTGTTCTCTGTGCAGGTCAAATAGTCCCTCGTTACTGTGATCTGAGTTACTATGTGGAATAACCGGCAGCTTGCGAGGGATATACAAAAGTGTCTGAAGTCAAAGATATTCTCTATCCTACATCAGAGGAGTTTGTTACTCTGATCCATGTGCAATTTTCTTCGGGTTGATTTTTTCAGAAATTATTTCACACAACCCTTTCTGGTTTTTCTTGTGATGGCATTTCAATACTTTTGCTACTTTCAACAAAATCCTTGCTGATGCTCTTGCGGACTAAATTTGGTCTCAGTATTCTGTTGTCATTGCTAACATCTCAGTATTCTGTTGTCCTGTGTTTCATACTAACAGTTTTGCCATATGATGAGTTGAGGCAAAGTTGATTCATTGTGCTGTGAGATTTTTATCTGCAGAAGAGCAACCTTTCTTTTACCCATTAACATTAAGAGTGAGTGTTCTCATAACAAATAACAAAGGATTGGTCCTCACAGCCCTGAATGAGCTATTCCCACAGTCTGCTCTATGCTGCATTCACTAAACGCAATCTGAATTGAATTGACTTTATTTCTTACATCCTTCACATACATGAGCAGTCAAAATCTTTGCATTACATCTCCATCTAAATGTGCCATGTACAATCACAGTAATTTATAATAAATATAACAGTCAATGTAATATAGACTACACTCAAATCAGAGTGAGTTCATCAGCCTGATGGCCTGGTGGAAGAAGAGTCTGTTGGTCCTGGCTTTTATGCTGCGGTACTGTTTCCCAGATGGTAGTAGCTGGAATAGATTGTGGTTGGGGTGACTTAGGTCCCCAGTGATCCTACAGGCCCTTTTTACACACCTGTCCTTGTAAATGTCCTGAATCATTGGAAGTTCACAACTACAGATGCGCTGGGCTGTCACAGCAGAGTCCTGTGATTAAGGGAGGTACAGTTCTCATACCAGGCAGTGATGCAGCCAGTCAGGATGCTCTCAGTTGTGCCCCTGTAGAAAGTTCTTAGGATCTGGGGGCCCATACCAAACTTCCTCAACTATCTGAGGTGAAAGAGATACTGTTGTGCCTTTTTCACCACACAGCTGGTGTGTACAGACCACGTGAGATCCTCGATGATGTTTGTGCCGAGGAACGTAAAGCTGTTTACCCTCTCAACCCCAGATCCATTGATGCCAGTAGGGGTTAGCCCTTCTCCATTCCTCCTGTAATCCACAACCAGCTGCTTTGTTTTTACGACATTGAGGGAGAGGTTGTTTTCTTGACACCACTGTGTCAGAGAGTTGACTTCTGCTCCTGACAATGCTCCTCCCTTGGAAAAGTAGCAAGATTCAGCCAGAGTTCCCACTTGTTTAAGGCTCCAGATGAACACGTGTATATTAAAACAGGAGCGGGCTTGGATGAAATTACTTAAAAACCCATCATTATGGATGAGGAATGAGCAGTTGAGAAATCCAATGGAAGGCATCCATAGCCAAGAAATTGTGTTGCAACAGGGATCTTGGAAGTTACTGAACAAAAGGCCTGTTGTCCTTAAATATCCGTGTTGGTGTTTCGCTTGAAATTTCCTGAACTTTTCTTCAAAATCAAATTTACAAGTACACATATGCATATTCTCTGTCTATACTGTCTGTTTCAAATGCTTATCCATCTTTCTTCTTATGGGAAGCAACCTGTATTAAGAGTTTTCTCAAAACCACTCTCCTTTATCTCATAGAATTAAAAATGGCAGCAGAAATTCCTGTTTTTCAACTCTGCCACCATTTTGATCAATTGACATTTTTACTTATTAAATGTATAAAACCACCTTAATGTCTTCATGATGTATTGGAGTTTATTTTGTCCTCGGGGTATTGCCCAGAGTCAATAATTGCAATTGAAGTATCACCACTTCAGCACTTGAAAAACTTCTGAGTGGAAGGTAGAAACTGAGTAGGAGAGCTCTGGGAAAAACAGATTCCATCACTCACGCTCGAGATAAGTTACAGTGGGCTATTTAGCTGCACCCTGCGTGATTCTGGGTGTGGGAGTATACCAGAGTAGCTGGGGGAATCCACGCGATCACATTGGGAATGTGTGCACTCTTGGGGTCAGGAGCAAGACTAGGTTTATGACACTACGAGGCATCAGCTCTCCCAGCTGTGCCACTCTGGTGTTCCTGTCCTGTCTGCGCTTTAACATTAGGTCATGAGTCACTTTTTCCACCCATTCTGATAAGACTTCCTCACACACGGATTCCTGAACAAATTACCTCGAAAGAAAAAGGCTGAGAGGTTTCTGTCTTGCCTTCTTCAGGAATCATTAAGAACAAAACATCGGAGTACATTCTCTTGGGTGTTTTGTAATCCCAACTGCTCAGCTCTATGTCCTTTTTCTGCTGGAAAATTTAACGTTATACATGAGGTAGAAATATGAGGCCAAGACTCGGGTGGAGTTTCTACACAGCGAGACCAAACCTAGTCTCAGACTGTGATGGAATATTCTATCAGTCATCACACCTCGTTGTGTAGTGAATCAAATTTTAAATCAGAGCCAGCTTGCCGAGAGATGTTCAGGATGTGCTAATTTACAGAATTCCAGCAACCTGGAATTTGCTTCCTAAGAGAGTTTAATTTAAAACTCGAGAGTTAAGCTTCATGAATTAGGCAAGAGTAATGGGGTCTGTGGACTGGACTGAGTCGTCGAAGTACAGATCAGATGTGATCTAACTGAATGAAAGGACCATATTTGAAAGACTGAATGGTCTATTCTTACCTGGTTCCTGGATCCGAAATTGTGCTTTTGTAACACCGGGTTGGTTTAACCTGATGTGCAGCTGGTACTTGTGGGAGAAACCTGCTTTATAGCATACTGATAATTAATTAGCAATTACAGTAATTTACATTGCTGCAATCTGTTAAGGAGCCAACACCAGAAATGTCTTGATGGAACTTTTGACTTGGTCCTGTTCAGGAGCAGAATTCCTACGTGTTACGTTAATTTACTGGGAGCAGCAAAAAATCAAAATCTCCTGGTCATTACTTTTATTTACCATGCGCTGGAACTACTAACTTTTGCATCTGCTGTTTACCAAATCTCTGACAAGCATCTTCACCATGTCTTAAAATCTAAGTCGTCCTCATGGACCTCAAGAAAAGTTCTGATGGATAAGTGTTATTGAGTAAACAGAGTATCCATGGTAACATGCACAAAATGCTGGAGGAACTCAGCAGGTCAGGTAGTGTCCATGGAAATTAACAAGCAGCCAGCATTTCAGGCTGAGTCCCTTCTTCAGGACTGGAAAGAAAGGGAGAAGATACAAGAATTAAAAAAAAGTGGGGGTGGGGGGCGTTAGAAGGATAACTAGAAGATGATAGGTGAAGCTAGGTGGGTGGGAACTTTTACCTTTCACCCTCTAGCTTTCCTTCTTCTCCACCCCCCACCTTTTTATTCTGACGCCTTCCCCCTACCTTTCCAGTCTTGAAAACGGGTCCTGGTCTGAAATGCCAACTGTTTGTTCATCTCCATCGATGCTGCCCAATCTGCTGAGTTCCTCCAGCATTATGTGTGTGTTGTGTTGGGGTTCCTGCTTTTGCAGAATTTCTTGTGTTTAAGAGTATCCATGGTGCCATATTCCAGGAATAAATTTCTCACTATCGGATACTTGAACATGGTTTTAGAGAGTTTCAAGTTAATTGCAATGTACTGTAGCCGGGGAGTTTACAGCCAATCAGATGTGCTTGTCTTTATGATTACCTGATGCAGGAGGAGGGACCTAACAGTGAATCAGCTGAAGGAAAGTTTCGTATTGCAGGTCTAACGTATTCTGCAGCTTTTGCTTTAATTATAGGTTCTTTCTTTTCTACTGCAGTTGTTTCAAGTGAACGTTAGAAGTACTGTGTTCCTTACTGGACCTGTTATGAATGACAGGTGTCTGCCTGCAGATCTGATCCTTCACCATGGGAGAAGTCTGTTGTTACAGATATTCTTTGAGGTACCTACCCGAAGAACTGCTCTTGTCACTCACCCTGCAGCACTGACGTCCTTGTAAAGCTATACCCAAGTCTACTGAGCATAGATCTTGACTGAGTCTCTTTGGAACATTAATATTACCACTTGCCCCCGGACTGAGATCAGCTCATTTATTCCACAATAGAAAGGTAAGTTTAGAAACTGCCAACATCATCAAAGACAATTTCTGTTAAATACTGCCTTTCATGCCAGATACATTAGACTGTCTTATAAGTGCTTGAAAGCTGGGCACTCAAGGGCTCAGGGCTGTTCTATCAAGTGACTGGAAAGCCTGGCGTTAAAAAGAAGTACAAAAGCAAAAAAGACAACCCGGAAAGTTTGGATTTCAGACATGTAGAAATTATTGAAACATCTGTTTCTGTTAAAATATCAAAGGGTTTATAATTTCACTTCTAAAAAAACCTCTGTGATTTACCTTGAAATGCTGAGAATATTTTCTATGCCTATATGTAGTATCTCACCAATCTAAGATGCCATTAATGAATTGTATATAGAATCCTAGAAAATTGTAGCACAGAAAGAGGCCATTTAGACCAACGTGTCCTGATAGTCTAAGAAGGGCTTTTCAGATTAATTCCAGCATTTGTACTCTATGCTTTT
The DNA here is from genome assembly GCF_030144855.1 of Hypanus sabinus. Classification (NCBI taxonomy): domain Eukaryota; kingdom Metazoa; phylum Chordata; class Chondrichthyes; order Myliobatiformes; family Dasyatidae; genus Hypanus; species Hypanus sabinus. Next base: position 19,985,244 of record NC_082719.1, read on the forward strand.
GTTGATTACAAGAAGTATTTGTGCCACTTAGATGTCGCATTTAGGTTTGCTCCTCTGACCTTAACCTTTTCATAGGTTCTGCACTCAGATACCCTCCCTCCCACCCCCCCCCCCAACAAACCCCACAACCCAGTGTTTCCCATGTCACTTTCCTGTATTTTCCCAATCTCCAGATCATCTTTATCCTGGTTCAGAGTAACAGACAAGGAGATGAAGCTCATCAGTTGTTCCAGCACAGGTCTTTACAAAAACACTAACAATCTGACCTTATCATTCACTTAGACTTCATTAGAGTAACACTATTCCCCATCTTGTTTTTCACCTGTTTTCAACAGGTGGGTTGCTTGGTTTCACCAAAAGAAGAGGTAAAGTCCAAGCAAGAGAATTGCCTCCCTCTCCGGTTATGTTGTGTTGTGCATCTTTACCATGTCACTCTTCACTGATCTCAGTGCTATGCCCTCTCATTGGCTGCCTTAATCATCTGATGACACACTTGTAGATCAGATTGTTCTCTCTGCTCAGTGGTCTATAATGTAGACCTGTGAAACATTCTGACATCCTGTAAACTCCAGATGGAGATGCTTGTGACTTTTTCCTCATTTACTATTTTTGCTTAATCCTATCCATCCACCCCGGCCACTCACCACCCTGGCTGTTGCAAACAACCTCCTGAGGATCCTTCTCTAATGGCTATTATTCCCTCATGGCCTATTCGTCCAGCTATCAATTTGACTGCCTGGGAAACTTTCATCGGTGCCTCTTTGGTTTCTTCACTCATTTTCCAGACTTCCCTTTGTGAAAACAAAGGCCGTGTTCTTTGTTTACATGATATATTTCAGTGATGAGGAAACACCTTCTCTGTTCTTCACCCTCGGGCAAGTCACTGAAAGAGAGATGCTTGTCATTGCTTTATTTGTATGAGAGTACTGATCAGTGCTGGGCTGTAGGTACCAGATGCTCATTCTCTCTGGCCCATATGAATTTGGATAGCAGTTGTTGGGATTTTGTTGGAGTTTTGCAGGCATCACAGACAGAAGTCTCATTCCGTTCCCACACAACATCTGCGGTCACACACTTTTCTCCACAGAGCCACAGAGACCAATCTGAACAGGAGTCGTACAGCACCTGTCCTTTTTTGCCCAATGCATATCAAGGCCAGTTGCACTGCTATCAGCCAACTTAGTGTAGTTTTTGTACAATAAACCTGAGTCATTGTTGTTTGTTTGTATCATACTGTGTGGGCACAAGGATAGTTCCTGAACTGAGTTGTTTTGGAAACATGGTGTTTGCACCATCAAACGGAACTCAATCATATGTTGATTCAGCTTCAGTTTGTTTCTATAAAGAAGGTGCTTAATCCCAGAGGCTCATGATGTCATCTCTACCTGGGATAGAGTTACAGCCCCTGTTCCTGTTTCTAGCTGACTGCTGATTTCAAGCATGAAGAACAAGCTGTAATTTATACTAATGGAAGATACTGGAGCCAGCAGAAATTTAATGATCATTTTCACTTCCATTACTTTGATGTGGTGATTGAAAGAAAAGTAGACAGGTGACTATCACCTTGGTGTGTCTGTTTGATCGGTAATTTGAGCAGATAAACTTATAATGTAATTGTTCATTGTAGATAAGTCACATTTTACTTTCTAAAATATGGTACTTCTGATGATTCTTTGTGTATCTGGATTAGAAAGTGGAGCTTATCGGGGTGTCTTTAAGAACCATCAATAGCTGGAACAGTGCTTCAAACAAAAACACTAGAGGGCAGAAGCCATTGAGGAAAACGAGCATTGCCACCTGTAGAGAGCTGGCATCTTCACCTTTCCCTTTGATAATAGATACTACACGTATTGTCATCCACTTGTTGAAAATTCAGGGTAACAAAATTTATAAGTTTTGCGAGGATAAAATTGGCGTCAATTTTAAGTTGAACTGGCTTATGTGACATCTAGCCAAGCCAATCACATTGTCTGTTACATTCTGCACACCTTCAGCTGCTAGGAATGATCTGGAAGACCAAAATCAGCAGAAGTCCTCTAGACTTGCAACTAGTTATAAAAAAATGAGGACCAATTGAGCCGTTTGAGTTCTCACCCGCTGCAGACGGATATAGAGACCTTCAAATGAGTCTCTATATCTAGGTCTGATGGACCTTGCGGTCAGCACTTGAAAAGGGTCAATTATCCAAGCTGCTTTTTCTGGAATTAGAGCAATGTGTTAATTCACTGTGCCACCTAGCTCGTCACGTAAACCAATTTACACCGTAGCTACCAAATTATGTTTGTCTTCTGTTTACAAGTGATGCCAGGTGTATATTTGACCATAAACCATTGGAGAGTTGTTACTGTGACTCTGCACGCACCAGCCTGAGCAGCAGGTGGATCATGTTACGAGGTTATTTAAGCACTCGATGTGAATTTTCCTGAGGGGAGTGCAGCCTCCACTGGGCTGCTGTGCGCACAACATGAGGTGTGGCTTGCTGGAGAAAAGCTGCCCAGCAAAATAGACCTGCTGTATTTCTGTTATGAGGTTTAAAGAATGTCTTTAGCTGTACATCATCTTTAGCTGAAGTCACGTTATACAAGTGACGTTTAGATGGAACTGGCTTTATACTGACTATAATCCCACAGATCCCAAAAGTGTTAGCCTCATGCATGCAGCAGCTCTCCTGTGCCGCACACTAAATGCTGGGGGAGATTCAAAGAAAGAATTAGAGCTGAATTTAGAGAGTATGCTAATCAGGAAGGGGGAAGCTATGATGCAAGTACTCCAAATTACAAAAGGGTTTGTTGGAGGAAAAAAAACTCTTTTAGGAAAGACAAACTCCAAGGGATGTAATTATGGAATTGTTATTTCAATTATTAATAAATACAGTTGGGAATTAAGGAAAATTATCTTAGTTGTTTCAAAATCACCTTATAGTTCGAAATGCATCAGAACCCTACACAATCAGGAACACTCACCAGCACCTCTACTTTCTGAGGTAGTTGAAGAGAGCATCCTAACAGGCTGCCTGGTATGGAAACTGCCCTGCAGTGGACAGGAAAGCTCTGCAACTGGTAGTCAGAATTGTCCAACGCATCACCAGTACCAGCCTACCCACCGACAAGGATCTATATAGAGAAAGGTGCCGGAAAAAGGCCAGCAACATCATGAGGGATCCCACCCTCCCTGCTCATGGACTGTTTGCCCCACTCCCATCAGGGAGGAGGCTGTAGTTTCCACGTCAAGACCACCAGACTCAAAATCAGTTACTACCCCCAAGCAGTAGGGCTAATCACACCCACTACCCCATACCTCCATACCCCCCCACACCACCACCACTACTTATCATTTCCTTTCAGAGTCATCTTATGTACAGATCCCTTTTGCCTCGTTCCTTTTTAGTGATATACAATCAATCTATGTATTTAAGCTATCTTATATATTTTATTTTTTTAATTAAAGTACAATCTAGAATCTGCCCTTTGAGCCACACCACCAGGCTTCTGGCCTAATCATTTATTGCAGCCAATTAACCCACCGACTGGTACATCTTTATTGGTTGTGTTTTTTTTATTATTGTGTTCTTTATCTTATTGTGTACTTTTTTGTTCTGCATTGGATGCAGAGAAACAATGACTCCATTCTCCTTTACACTTACTGGATGTACTGAAAATGACATTCAACGATCTTGAATCTTTAATTGTGATTTGAATATTCAATAGCTTTCCATTTACAGGAAAGCTGGATATCACATGAAGGAGAAAGGAACGGCATTTTATTCTAGCAGTATTAGTTAAAGTGGTCTCAAAAACAAGGTTTTTGGGGATGCTGGAGTGGATCGATTAGGTTGAATTATTTGTTCCTGTGCTGTGGGAGCAACTGTAGTCCAAAACTGGTTTCTCCAATCACTAAAGGCAACCAGTGATGAAACAGTCCTTCCAGTCAGGAAAGGAAATTCATTATTAGTATCTGGTATCTCTGTTTGCTGCTGCAAACTTGTACTTATCCCTGAAAACTGGAGATGCTTGGCTACTCAGGAAATTTCAGAGTGGCGTGCACACTAGACTGATGCCGCACATTTAGACCAAAATAGCTAAGGATGAGTACTGAGAAATTTGATTAAAATATATTTTTTTTATCCAGCATTACCTGGTTGAAAACAGATGATTTTTTTTCTAGAACAAGGCTGGCCAGAGATCTGTCTGGGCAAAATCTGATCATGTGTCATCCTAGTGTTTGCTGCAATAAAGATTTTTGTGTCAGAGTCACACGGGGTGAAGTCATTTACTGCATAACATTCCTTCTGGAAAATTGCAGGGGAAGTTAGACCATGTTGTTCTGAGAGTACAAACTCGTTTGGCTCTCTAAGGACAATATTCTCATTTCAGTGGAATGCATGACACATGCGTCAGCAACTTAACTTCATCCTCATGACCCAACTCCCTTACGCTACCAATCATATGACACACCTTTACCACCAGTATAACTCCCCAACCTGTCACCAATGATCTCCTAACTTGACAGCCGTGTTCAAGGCCACAGTCCCCCCCGATCTGCCATGTATATCCCTCAGCTTCCAAGTGTTGTCTGAGGCTAGTGTCGTAATCTTTCTTTTCCATTGTTCTCACCACCCACCAGGCATCCGTGTTGTGTCTGTCACAAATGCTTATTGCCTGCTGACGCATTGTCCACTCACCTATGTGTTTCAGGCTGTAATGTCCCTGACACAGAGAGGGTCTCTGGCCATCGATGCTCATAACCCATTCTCCAAATCATGTCCCAGGCAATACATTTTCAATGGAAAGCTGGGGTAGAATTGTTCGTCTGACTGAGGCACAGCCAAGGTGGGAGTGGTGGATATTGACCAAAATGGCATTAATGGGCTGCTACCATACCCATCTAGTCTCACAGATACAATGCACGTGGATTTCTAGGTTGAGTTTACTTTTGCAAAGAAATGAAACAATTAAGATTTAGCTATCACCTATTTTCATGGACATTTTGAAAAATATGAGGTTTGTGTTTCCAGGTATTTTTGGAATGGATTTAAATTTCCTAGTTGCTACAACAGAATTAGAGTTTTCACATTTGTGTTGTCCAAATTACATAAAGTAGATGCCTTCCTTTTAAATTACAGAAGATTACAATGGGTTGACGTAATTCATGCTAAACAATTTTCCTCTTAGTTCCGTACTCTATAGCCATTCATTTTTCTCACCTAATATTATTATTTCAAGAAGTGCATTTATGAATTGTGCCTTCATTACTTTTAACCTGCAAAGCATTCCTTGAACTAATTTTGATACAGTACACCATTGATGGGCTGATTGACTTCCGCAAGTGTAATTGGATTCCACAATAAAGAGTTATTCCAGGTGATAGGATGCTGAAGAATCCTAGTTGACTACTTGAATGTTGAAGCTAGTTTTAGCTAAATTATTTCAGACTTAGCAAAGGTACTTTCATCTACATCAACCGGATGTCAAACAGAGATATGTCTGGTCCAATAATGTCACTGAGTAAGAATGCAACTGCCAATAATGTCATTGAGTGAGAATATATGGAGAGATGTTGCATTTATCCTCATTTCCATGATTGGATCTGTTTTGTGTAGTCGAAGGGGTATGGTGCAATGACAGTTCTCATAAAGATAGAGCTAATGATTCTTTTTCTGAAGATTTTGACTCCTTCATGCAACACCAGCTACTAGTAGGTATCTCATCCCAGGAGTTGCAAGGTCATTAATCATATTGTCTTTTTTCCTAGAATGCCATTTCTATTTCTGCACAGAAATATGAGCTCTCTTGGCCTTTGAGTTAATTATCCTTTTTAACATCAGGACAGGGGATTTCTAGGTCCATGTAAATATTTGTAGAAAGATCAAGAAGCCTCTTTTAAATCAAACAGCAAATGTATGGCTGCCAGTCTTGAGCTGATTCATCATCGATGAACCTTCTGGTTCAGCAGAATGCAATTGTACACAGCTCTTGCTAAGGACTGACCAGGAGGTCAGCAAGGACATAATTGTACAGCAATTATTTAGTCATTCATTTGGTGATTCCCTGAAGACGGGAAACAGCAGAAAATAATGACCAAAAACCGTGTTTGGCTTTATAGTGATCTCAGTTACCATGAGTATGCTGTTCCTCATTGACATTTAACAATGAATTTTCTGCAAGCACTTTTGAGGGCCTTTGAGAACAAAGTGGTCATAAAATTTCCAGTTGTTTCAAAATCAGCTTATATTGTGTCTGGAATGGACATCAAGTCAAGCCAAGTCACTTTTTATTGTCATTTCAACAATAACTGCTGGTACAGTACACAGTAAAAACGAGATGTTTTTCAGAACCATGGTGCTACAAGAAACAATACAAAAACTACACTGAAATACGTAAAAACAATACAGATAAAACTACACTGGACTACAGACCTACCCAGGTCAAAACCGTGCAGGCAATACAATAAATAATAAACAAGACAATAGGCACAGTAGAGGTCAGTAAGTTGGTGTCAGTCCAGACTCTGGGTATTGAGGAGTCTGATGGCTTGGGGGAAGAAACTGTTACATAGTCCGGTCGTGAGAGCCCGAATGCTTCGGTGCCTTTTCCCAGATGGCAGGAGGGAGAAGAGTTTGTATGAGGGGTGTGTGGGGTCCTTCATAATGCTGTTTGCTTTGCGAATGCAGTGTGTAGTGTAAATGTCCATGATGGCGGGAAGAGAGACCCCGACGATCTTCTCAGCTGACCTCACTATCTGATGGCTAACATGGATTTGTTTGTAAGGAATAGCAGTGATTGCTCCGTGACACAATAACTACCTCTTAAAAGTTTGTTTTAAATATGGAAACAGACCAGTTTATCTATTTCTTGCATGTTCTACCAGAATTGAAACATACAAGAATTCCCTCTGATGTAAGAAAAGTTTTACTTTTGAACTCAGATCTGTGTGCCACATACTCTACAGTTAAATGATAAATAATTTCTCTAAACACCTGGAAAAAATGCTTTGCTTTCTTTCTGTAAATGCATAAGAAATTATCTAAGTCAATGGTCTTTTTGATTTGAAATGTACAAGGTCAAAGCTGAGTTTATTACCAAATGCATATGTGCAACGAAAAACTTCCTTGCAGAAGCATCACGAGCACATAAGCAGTATTCACAGGGAAAACAAAAATTAAACATGAATATTACGTAACTTTTCAAGAAAGAACACAATTATAACAAAAAAACAAAGTCTATTTAAGTGTAGAGTGACTGTCAGAAGAGTGAAAGGGAACAGGTAGTCAGTGCAGAGTACCCCTGTGGCCGTTCTCCTCCCTCCCCATAATAAATATACCACTTTGGATACTGTTGGGGAGTGGGGGAAGGAACAACATACCTGGGAGAAGCTGCAGCAACACACACAAAATGCTGGAGGAACTCAACAATCTTGGGAAAAAGTACAGTCAACATTTCGGGCCGAGACCCTTTGGCAGCAAGCATGTTTCTGGCACTGAGTCTGACTGGCTCAGAAGGGAAGGGAGGAGAAGAGGTGAGCTATAATAATAAAGGTTAGGGGAACAGAAAAGAGGTTCTGTGGAGGAGAACGAGATTTCCAGCTGGTTTGTTGCCTCCTGGGTGCCAGGATCAGGAGTGTCACAGGTTGAATCCACAGCATTCTTAAGTGGGAGGGTGAGCAGCTAGATGTCGTGGTCCCATGTGGGTAGGGTGGGTGATGAGGTCTGCAAAGTAAGTTCAAGGAGATAGGTACTAAGTTGAAGGACAGGACCTCCAGGGATGTTATCTCAGTATTGCTACCTGTGCCAAGTGCTAGTGAGGCCAGAAGTAGGAAGATCATACAGTTTAACATGAAACTAAAGAATTGGTATAGATTTGGCTTCAGATTTTTAGATCTTTGAGCTTTCTTCCAGGGAAGGTAGGACATATACAGAAGGGATGGTTTGCATCTTTAGTGGAAGGGGACTAATATCCTAGTGGGAAGGTTTACTGATGCTGAATGGGGTGGCTTAAGCTAAAGTTCCAGGGGGATGGGAACAAGAGTGTCAGAAAAGATATGATGTGGTTATGGAGACAGATGTTGTTAAGCCTACAATCAAAGTTAGGAATCAAAATGTTGAGTATGGTGGGATAAATGTTCTGAGTAGTGTATATTTCAAAGCAAGCGGTATTGTAGGAAAGGCAGGTGAGCTCAAGGCATGGAATTATGATATTGTAGCCAATAGTGAGACTTGGTTGTAGGAGGAGCAGGACAGTCAGCTCAATGTTCCGGGGTTCCCTTGTTTTAGACATGCTAGAGTGGGAGAGATTAAAAGGGGATGGGTGGCATTATAGAAGAAGGAAAATGTTATGGCGGTGCTCAGTCAGGACAGACTGGAGGACTCGTCTAGTTAGGCTTTACGGGTAGAACTGAGGAATAAGAAAAGTCCTGATGAAGGGTATCATCCCGAAACGTTGACTGTACTCTTTTCCTAATGCTGCCTGGCCTGCTCAGTTCCTCCAGCATTTTGTGTGTGTTATTAAGAAAAGTATAACCACATTAATGGGATTAAATTATAGACCACCCAGTAGTCCGCAGGATTTAGAGGAGCAAATTTGTAGAGAGGCCAGAGACTGTTGAGAGAATCATAAGGTTGTGATAGTAGGTGATTTTAATTTTCCACATATTGACTGGGGCACCCATACTGTAAAATGACTAGATGGAATAGAGTTTGTCAAATGTGTTCAGGAAAGTTTCAGTACAGAGAGGTCCCAATGAGAGAGAGAGTCTGATACCAGATCTCCTATTAGGGAATGAGACAAGCCAGGTGACAGAAGTTTGTATACCAGAACCCTTTGGATCTACTGATCATAATGCCATTGGTTTCACAGTAGTTATGGAAAAGGATAGGTCTGGTACTTGGGTTGATATTCTAAATTGGAGAAGGGTCAATTTTGATGGTATCAGAACGGATCTGGCAAGTGTGGTTTGGGACAGGCTGTTTTCTCACTAAGGTGTATTCGGTCAATGGGAGGCCTTCCAAAGTGACATTTCAGAACATAAAATATAGCATAGAAACATACAGTGCAATACAGGCCCTTTGGCCCACAAAGCTGTGCCAAACATGTCCCTGCCTGAGAACTACCTAGCCCTCTATTTTTCTAAGCTCAGTACAGTGTTTGTGTGTTCCTGTCAGAATAAAAGGCAAGGATAACAGGTTTATGGAAACTTAGTTTTTGAGAAATATTGAGGTCCTGGTTAAGAAAAATAAGGTGTATAGCAGCTATAGGCAGGTAGGACCAAGTTAGACACTTGAGTATAAGAAATGCAGGAGAACACTTAAGGAAATCAGGAGGGCTAAAAGAAGACATGGGGTTGCTCTAGCAGACAAGGTGAAGGAGGATTCTAAGTGTTCCTGAAGATATTTTAAGAGCAAAAGGATAGCAAGGGGGAGATTTTAAATGTATTTTTTGCATCAGTATTTATTCAGGAGTCAGACACAGTCTATAGGAGTGAGGCAAACAGCAGCAAAGTCATAGACCCTATAAAGCTTACAGAGGAGATGTTTGCTGTCTTGAGAAAGATCGGGATGGATAAATCCCCAGAGCCTGACAAGGTGTTCCCTCAGACCCTGTGGGAGGCTAGTGCAAGAATTCCAGCGGTCCTAGCAGAAATATTTAAAACATCCTTAGCTACAAGTGAGGTGCTGGACGATTAGAGGATAGCTAGTGTTGTTCCATTGTTTGAGAAAGGCTCTAAGAGTAAGCCAGGAAATAATAGACCAGTGAGCCTGACATCAGTAGTGGGAAAGTTATTGGAAAGTATTCTCATGAACAGAACATATAAGTATTTGAATAGACAGGGTCTGATTAAGGATAGTCAACATGGCTTTGTTCATGGCAAGTCATGTCTAACCAATCCTGTAGTTTTTCGAAGAGGTTATCAGGAAAGCTGATGAAGGCAAGTCAGTGGATGTTGTCTATATGTAAAGCCTTTGACAAGGACCCGCTTGGAAGGTTGGTCGAGAAGGTTCAGTGGCTTGGCACTCAACATGAGGTAGTAAGTAGACTTTGAGAGAGAAGCAGAGAGTGGTGGTAGATGGTTGCCTCTCTGACTGGAGGCCTGTGCTGGGCCCATTTTTATTTGTGATCTATATCAAGGATCTGGGTGATAATGTGGTAGACTTGATTAGCAGATTTGCAGATGATACCAGTATTGTGGGTGTAGTGGACACAGGGGAAGACTGTCAAGAGCTTGCAGCGAGATCTGAACCAGCTGGAAAAATGGCAGATGGAATTTAGTGCAGACAAGTGTGAGGTGTTGTATATTGGGAGGACAAACCAGGGTAGGTTGTACACTGCGAGCAGTGGGGCACTGAGGATAGAGGCATCTGGGAATACAGATTCACAATTGAAAGCGGTGTCACAGGTAGACTTAATAAATCAATGTATTGATTACAGGAATCGGAATGTTATGTTTTGGTTACCTACCTATGGGAAATAATGTAAAAAAGATTGAACCAGTGCAGATAAAATTTACAAGGATGTTGCTGGGTCTTGAGGACCTGAATTATAAGGAGAGACTGAATTGGTTAGAACTTTATTCCCTAGAATGTAGAAGATTGAGAGGAGATTTGATAGAACTATGCAAAATTATGAGGGGGGTATAAACAGAATAAATGCAAGCAGGCTTTTTCCACTGAGGTTGGGTAAGACTAGAACTAGAGGTCATGAGTTAAGGGTGAAAGGGGAAATGTTTAAGGGCAGTGGGGGAGGGGAGCTTCTTTACTCCAAGGGTCGTGTGAGTGTGGAATGAGCTGCAAGAATGGAAGGAGTTGCCAGCGCTAATGGTGGATGTGGGTTCAATTTCACCATTTAAGAGAAATTTGAATAGGTACATGGATGAGAGGGGTACAAAGGGCTATGGTCCAGGTATAGATCAGTGGGACAAGCTGATTAATAGTTCAGCACAGACTAGATGAACTGTAGGGTCTATTACTGTGCTATGACTCTGTGATCAGAGTGGTCCTAAACAAGAGTGAATAGGGATTTACCAGTTGGTTCAAGAACCAAAGCGTAGAAGGGAAGTAGCTGTTCTTGAGCTTAGTGGTGTTAGATTTCAGGTAAGCACCTCTTTATTTTAATTCCTTTGTCTTATCCACCATCGCTGATGATAAACAGGCTTGTAGGCTGCTGCCTTACCTGTACCATTGGGAGGTGTGTGGAAATGACACGGTGGGAACTCCTCCTTCCTGAGTTCAAAAGTTCAGCAGGTGGAGTGTGGATACAGAAACCCTAAAACTAAGAGGCAAGAATTGTCCAGTTGATCCGGCCTGTTTGAAGATAGCAAGCTGCCGCATTCACCATTCTTTGTACTATCTATAGTTTACTGCATTTTCATCTTGGCAACAAAAAGGAGCATTTTACTATCAAACAGTTGCCTCCTTGGTGAAGGAAGTACTGCAGTGTTTGTCAAAGGGAAGAACAAGTTCATTTGGCAGAAATGAGAACAAGTTTTGTAAAAGGCAAAGAATAATATCTCAAAGTTAGAAATAAGAGTGGCGCGTGCTGGGGATAAACCTCATGTCAGGTAGCAGAGGGAGGCTCCGAGTCGTATTCCAATATTTGTCCAAATTGAGATGAGGGAGCTTAATTCCAAAAGCAAGATGAGAGCAGTTGTTGTCAAGGTAACTGTTTAACCAAGCATTACACTAAAAAGTGAAATAAAACTGAAGTCAGTGATAATTGTGAGAGTCAGTGATAATGGCTGGAATCATAACTTGGTCAAAGGAAAATGGTTGTAATTATTCTGCCTGATTATCCATTTAATGGTGCTGAGCCAATTGTATTCATCTATTTCATTAACAACATCATTGCTCAGGGATCATCTCTTTTCCCATTTCTTCTGAAAGTGCAGCTGCCCTGCTTGTGCAGCAGGAGCTGCACATCTTCAGGCTTGGGCTGACAAGTACATTCAGCAACTTTATGAAGAAACTTGCGAAGAAAGCATGGCATGGCTCTACTTTCTTAGAAGTTTGCAAAGATGAAATGCCAAATCTAAGACTTTGACCTCTATAGATGTATGGTGGACAGTATATTGACTGGTTCCATCACAACCTGGTATGGAAACAACAATGAAAATCCTACAAAAATTAGTGGCCACAGTCCAGTCCATCACAGGTAAAACACTCCCCACCAGAGAGCAATCTAAATGGAGCGCAGTTGCTAGAAAGCAGCATCCATCATCAGGGACCCCCCACCACCAGGGCCATGCTCTAGTTTTGCTGCTGCCATCAGGAAGAAGGAACAGAAGCCTCAGGACTCTCACCACCAGGTTCAGGAATAGTTATTACCCCTCAGCCATCAGGTTCTTGAACCAAAGGGGATAACTTCACTGAACTTCACTGGCCGCATCACTGAACTCTTCCCACAACCTGTGGACTCACTTTCAAGGACTCTTCATCTCATGTTCTTGATAGTTATTGCTTATTTATTTATTATTTTCTTCTTTATTTTGAACTTGCACAGTTCATTGACTTTTGCACATTGGTTATTGTCCACCCTGTTGGGATGGTCCTTCACTGAATCTGTTGTGTTTCCTGAATTTACTGTGAGTGCCTGCAGGAAAATGATCTCAGGGCCATGTATGGTGACACAAATGTACTTTGATGATAATTTGTCTTGGACCTTTCTGATACTCCAGTAGTTCAGTGACATCACCATTCTGAAACAGCCCAATATCTCGGGGGATGTTTGTAGTCACTGTTGACAAAGGCAAAAATTCTGTGGCTGGAAGAGCGGCTTAGAGATCAGATATTCTTCACTGAGTGTCTCATCTCTTAACTCCCCAAAGCTTTTCTACCACCACTGAAGAGCATCTGAAGTAACAATTTGGAGCAGAGATGACTGATATCCAATGACCACAAACATCTGCTGATGTACCAGAATCACATTAGCCAGTGGAGAGTTTTGCCCTTAATCCAGGTGACCTCATTTACCCCACTCTCTTTTACCACAATGAGTAATCATTTCAACTTCAGTTACTCTCATCTCAGTTCTTAAATGTAGTGGCGCTGTTTGTGCTGTGTCTTTTTATTGGCTCATGTTGTCTGGAGCTGACGGGCTTTGGTAAAACAGTGAGTGGATGATTGGTGGATTCAGATTTGGACTTATTTATAACATGTACATAGAAACATACAGTGAAATATGTTGTTTGCGTTTGCAACCAGAACATCTAAGGATATGCTGGAGGTAGTTCGCGTTGCCACACATTCCTGCACCAACATAGCATGCTCACAATGTTCAACAACCCAAGCAGCAATAACGACAGCAAAACAAAACGACAACAGCACAATAAGCCCCTTTCCCTCTGATTAAGATGAATCATAAGGATGTATATGGTATATATACTTCAATAATAAATTTATCTCTAACTTTGAACAGAGCTGCCATTCTGTGTCACACATTGGGAAATTGCTGCCATTCTGTGTCATCAGCACAGTGTAATCCACAAGTTAAAGATTGTGAATCTGAGTATTTTTGCTGCCATTATTGAGGCTGGAGTGTTGACTTGGAAGCCAAGGGTACTTTAATAGCCATCTCGTTCAGCAGATGCTTCATTTCATTTTATTATTTCATGAAATATTGAACCTGGTACTTCAGGGTGCTAACCAATCATCCCTTGGGGTGCAGAGTCTATGCACTCAATGTTGCTGAGGTCATCTGAAAAGAACATTGTTGCTTAAAAGCTCCTAAACCTTCATACTTACTATTAACGTTTAGAGTCATAGATTCATATAGCATGAAATAGGCCCTTCAATTTCTTGCATCTTTTGAGATAACTGTCCAGTGTTGTAATAAATCTTAAGAATATTAAGACACCTGAAATGCTGGAGGCAGCATCTATGGAAAAGAGTGCAGTCAATGTCTTGGGCGGAGAACCTTCAGAGGGACCATGGCCCGGCCTGCTGAGTTCCTCCAGCATGTTGTGTGTATTACTTGGATTTCCAGCATCTGTAGATTTGCCCTTACTTGTGATAAGAATATTAACTATACTTTCCTGTTCAGAGTAATTGATTCCAATTATAAAAGCAATGGGTCATTTATAGTAAATTACAATTGATATGAAGATGGAGTTGTTCTGACTACAGCTGCCAACTCTGTATTGTAGGGTCTACCTTGAAATGCATGAATATTGCACACTTAGATAATCAAAATAAAAAAGTTATTGGGGGTATTTCCTCCATAGACTGTGTATAATTTACCATTAGAACAAGAGGTTTGTTACAAAATGACTTCACAATTATCTGCCCAGTCCTGCATCCAGCTCTGAAAATAAATATTGATCCTCATTTTTACCATTTACTGCTTCCCACCTTCCTCTTGTATCCACACATGGTGGACGTTCCTTACAATCTGATTATTTATTGAGCTGACCTCCAGGCAGCAGCACGCCTAGTCTGAAGGGTCGCGTTTGCCTCCGCTCCCATTGCTCCAGGACAGGGCTTTGTTTTAATGGTTAAATGCTGTTTAAAAACCTAACATAATTTCTGTCACTTAACAGTTTTGTTTATCTTGAAGGAGTAAAGTAAGAGATGTATAAATAGGTGGGACCTGTACAGATTGGAAGGGTTGCACCCGAACTCGAGGGGGAGCAATATCGTTGCAGGTAGGTTTGTTAGCATGGTTCAGGAGGGTTTAAACTAATTTGCAAGGGGGGTGGGACCTGGAGCGATAGAGCAGTGGAGAAGTGCATGGAATGAAGCCAGATCGTACATATAGAGAGGCTTTGAGGAAAGAGAAGCAGAATGAAGATTGTAAAGGTAGTAAGGTAGAAGGGCTAAAGTGTGTGTACTTCAATGCAAGAAGCCAGGAACAAAGGTGATGAACTGAGAGCTTGGAAACATACATGGAATTATGATGTAGTGGTCATTATGGAGACTTGGCTGGCACCAGGGCAAGAATGGATTCTCAATATTCCTGGATTTCAGTGCTTTAAAAGGGATAGAGAGGGGGGGAAAGGGGAGGAGGGGTGGCATTACTGGTCAGGCATACTATTACAGCTACAGAAAGGGTGGGTAATGTAGCAGGATCCTCTTTTGAGTCAGTATGGGTAGAAGTCAGGAACAAGAAGGGAGCAGTTACTCTACTGGGGGTATTCTGTAGGCCCCCTGGTAGCAGCAGAGATATCGAGGAGCAGATTGGGAGGCAGATTTTGGAAAGGTGCAAAAATAACAGGCTTGTTATCATGGGTGACTTTAACTTCCCTAATATTGATTGGCACCTGATTAGTTCCAAGGGTTTAGATGGGGCAGAGTTTGTTAAGTGTGTCCAGGATGGATTCCTGTCACAGTATGTTGACAGGCCGACTAGGGGGAATGCCATACGAGATCTAGTATTAGGTAACAAACTGGATCAGGTCACAGATCTGTCAGTGGGTGAGCATCTGGGGGACAGTGATCACCGCTCCCTGGCCTTTAGCATTATCATGGAAAAGGGTAGAATCAGAGAGGACAGGAAAATTTTTAATTGGGGAAGGGCAAATTATGAGGCTATGAGGCTAAAACTTGCGGGTGTGAATTGGGATGATGTTTTTGCAGGGAAATATACTATGGTCGTATGGTCGATGTTTAAGGATCTCTTGCAGGATGTTAGGGATAAATTTGTCCCGGTGAGGAAGATAAAGAATGATAGGGTGAAGGAACCATGGGTGACAAGTGAGGTGGAGAATCTAGTCAGGTGGAAGAAGGCAGCATACATGAGGTTTAGGAAGCAAGGATCAGATGGGTCTATTGAGGAATATAGGGTATCAAGAAAGGAGCTTAAGAAGGGGCTGAGAAGAGCAAGAAGGGGGCATGAGAAGTCCTTGGTGAGTAGGGTAAAGAAAAACCCCAAGGCATTCTTCAATTATGTGAAGAATAAAAGGATGACAGGAGTGAAGGTAGGACCGTTTAGAGATAAAAGTGAGAAGATACGCCTGGAGACTGTGGAAGTGAGCAAGGTCCTCAATGAATACTTCTCTTCGGTATTCCCCAATGCAAGGGAAATTGATGACAGTGAGGACGATATGAGTGAGGTTGATGTTCTGGAGCATGTTGATATTAAGGGAGAGGAGGTGTTGGAGTTGTTAAAATACATTAGGACGGATAAGTCCCTGGGGCCTGATGGAATATTCCCCAGGCTGCTCCACGAGGCGAGGGAAGAGATTGCTGAGCCTCTGGCTAGGACCTCTATGTCCTTGTTGTCCATGGGAATGGTACTGGAGGATTGGAGGGAGGTGAATGTTGTTCCCTTGTTCAAAAAAAATAGTAGGGATAGTCCAGGTAATTATAGACCAGTATGCCTTACATCTGTGGTGGGAAAGCTGATGGAAAAGATTCTTAGAGATAGGATCTATGGGCATTTAGAGAATCCTGGTCTGATCAGGGACAGTCAGCATGGCTTTGTGAAGGGCAGATCATGTCTAACAAACCTGATCGAGTTCTTTGAGGAGGTGACCAGGCATATAGATGAGGGTAGTGGATGTGATCTACATGGATTTTAGTAAGGCATTTGACAAGGTTCCACACAGTAGGCTCATTCAGTAAGTCAGAAGGCATGGGATCCAGGGAAGTTTGGCCAGGTGGATTCAGAATTGGCTTGCCTGCAGAAGGCAAAGGGTCATGGTGGAGGGAGTACATTCAGATTGGAGGGTTGTGACTAGTGGTGTCCCACAAGGATCTGTTCTGGGACCTCTTTTTGTGATTTTTATTAACCACCTGGATGTGGGGGTAGAAGGGTGGGTTGGTAAGTTTGCAGATGACAAAAGGTTGGTGGTGTTGTAGATAGTGTAAAGGATTGTCGAAGATTGCAGAGAGACATTGATAGGATGCAGAAGTGGGCTGAGAAGTGGCAGATGGAGTTCAACCCGGAGAAGTGTGAGGCGGTACACTTTGGAAGGACAAACTCCAAGGCAGAGTACAAAGTAAATGGCAGGATACTTGGTAGTGTGGAGGAGCAGAGGGATCTGGGGGTACATGTCCACAGGTCCCTGAAAGTTGCCTCACAGGTAGACAGGGTAGTTAAGAAAGCTTATGGGGTGTTAGCTTTCATAAGTCGAGGGATAGAGTTTCAGAGATGCGATGTAATGAAGCAGCTCTATAAAACTCTAGTTAGGCCACACTTGGAGTACTGTCCAGTTCTGGTCGCCTCAGTATAGGAAGGATGTGGAAGCATTGGAAAGGGTACAGAGGAGATTTACCAGGATGCTGCCTGGTTTAGAGAGTATGGATTATGATCAGAGATTAAGGGAGCTGGGGCTTTACTCTTTGGAGAGAAAGAGGATGAGAGGAGACATGATAGAGGTGTACGAGATATTAAGAGGAATAAACAGAGTGGACAGCCAGTGCCTCTTCCCCACAGCACCACTGCTCAGTACAAAAAGACATGGCTTTAAGGTAAGGGGAGGGAAGTTCAAGAGGGATACTAGAGGAGGGTTTTTCACTCAGAGTGATTGATGCGTGGAATGCGCGGTGAAGACAGATACGCTAGTGAAGTTTAAGAGACTACTAGACAGGTATATGGAGGAATTTAAGGTGGGGGGTTATATGGGAGGCAGGGTTTGAGGGTCGGCACAACATTGTGGGCCGAAGGGCCTGTAATGTGCTGTACTATTCTATGTTCAATGTTCTATATATTGAATTTGCGTATTGTATGGTTTGGTGTGTTAAATCTGTCCTATTCAGCTGGTATCACTTTCAAAGAGAATAAATTGCAACAAACAAGTGAAATTATTGTTGTATATTTAATATTTAAGTAATCTTGATTGTGTGTGTGTGTGTATGTGTGTATATATATATAGAGAGAGAGAGCGGTTGATTAAGCTATCTTGTTCATTTAAATCTGTAGATATGTTAATTGCATACACCATCACGCTACCATGTGATGTGTGCGTGCCCTGCTTAAAGTAAACTTGAAGTTAGACCTGCATTTCTGGACTCTTGTGTCTTCCTCTGAAGATACAAAATTTAACATTTACCATCTTTTAAAACCACATCAAACTACAATGAAACTCTTACAATCCAGCACATTTGGGAGTTTGATGTTTATGGATTGGCAGATCTTCCAAACTATTGACTGTTATTTCTATTAATAGCGCATTTTATATCAGATATTATTATAGTATAGTAACTTTTTATTGAAGCAGGCTTTTATTTTTTATTGAGATGGAGTGTAGGAACAGGACCCTGGAGTGCTGGAATATATGATGAGTGGAAAGGGAGTTTACGAAAAGGAGCTGTGGTAAGAAGGAAGAGAACACAAGAGCTGAGACCCTTTTGAATGAAAAGGAAGAAGGGAACTAGGACCCAGATATATTAAAGTAAGATCCAGGGGGATGGAGAAGACAACCCTTCTTCTTGGTGAGCCAGATGTCAACCCACGGGGATTTTCGAATAGTTGGATAGCCGACTATCAGAGTTTTACTATACCTGCTGGTTCAATGCAAGAATTTTCAATACAGTATTTTAATTGTTAGTAAATATGCAAGATGTATTCTTTAGATTAGGTTGTGAAACACCCTTACAGAACAAGTGTGAATGATTTTAACGTGATACTATTTCTGATAGAGTACAATTTCTGATAAGCTTGCACAGGCATTTTTCATTATAATTGTAGACGGTGAAATTTGATAGCACTTTATCTTTTAGCATAATCTGGATAGACTAAATTACAGGGGTGGTGATTAAAAAGCTTTCAAATGATAAAGTTACTGACCTTCAAGTTGAAGGGAAAAAGATTATTTGCAGGAAGATATCAACAAATGTAATTAAGTGGACAGAAGAATGGCAAATAAAGTTCAGTCTGGAGAATTGTGAGGTAATGCTGAGGGCAAATGAGATAAGGTAATCCACAGTAAGATACTGCAACGTGAGTAAGAGCACAGTGGCTATGAAGAATCGGTCCGCAGCCCCCTTGAAAGGAGTAGGACGGGCAAGCAAAGTTGTTATAAAGTTGGGCACAATTCATTGCTGTCTTGGCCAAGGCCTATAATACACACTGCAACTATATAACGCACTGGTTAGGCCACAGCTAGAGTTTTAGTGATTATATTACAGGAGATGTGATATCACCAGCAAGGTTACAAAGGGAGTTTTTGAGGATGTTGCCAGGATTGGAGAATTTTAGCTATGAGGAAAGACTGGCTCAGCTGGGGATGTTTTCTTTGGAACAGATGAGACTGAAAGGACATTTAATTAAGTTAATAAATCAAGCATGGCCTAAATAGATAGATGGGCAGGATGTACTTTCCTTAAAGGGAGATCAAAACCAAAAGAAAATTTTTAAAAATCATAACCCAGATGGTGGTGTGGGTGTGTTGTTCTCTGGCTGTAAAAGTGAAGGAGGCAGACATCCTCAGTGGATAACTAATTGGACACTTCTAATATTTCAACATAAAAAGAAGAAATACAGAATTTAAGGTTATTGACTTATAATATAATGGAATGAATGGCATTAAATTTCTGTTTTATTCTTGATTAGAGACCAGCTCTAATTTTTAATCAGTCTCCAAAGGTCTCTCTTGAAACCTCTCTACCTTCCATCTCACTTTTGTCCATTGAAGCTATTGTCGGTAGAATCTCAGGTAGTGATGAGAGGGCGTACAGGAGTGAGATATGCCAACTAGTGGAGTGGTGCCGCAGCAACCACCTGGCACTCAACGTCAGTAAGATGAAAGAACTGATTGTGGACTTCAGGAAGGGTAAGACAAGGGAACACATACCAATCCTCAAAGAGAGATCAGAAGTAGAGAGAGTGAGCAGCTTCAAGTTCCTGGGTGTCAAGATCTCTGAGGATCTAACCTGGTCCCAACATATTGATGTAGTTATAAAGAAGGCAATACAGCGGCTATAATTCATGAGTTTGAAGAGATTTGATATATCAACAAATACACTCAAAAACTTCTATAGATGTACTGTGGAGAGCATTCTGACGGGCTGCATCACTGTCTGGTATGGGGGGGGGGGGGGTGCCGTTTAGGTGCCACAGCACAGGACTGAAAGAAGCTGCAGGATTGTAAATTTAGTTAGCTCATCTTGGGTACTGGCCTATAAAGTACCCAGGGCATCTTCAAGGAGCTGTGTCTCAGAAAGGTAGTATTACTAAGGACCCCCAGGGTCCTTTTCTCACTGTTACTTTCTTACTGTTACTATCGGAGGGAGGTACAGAATCCTGAAGGTACGCATTCAGCAGTTCAGGAACAGCCTCTTCCCCTCTGCCATCCGATTCCTAAATGGACATTGAACCCGTGAACAGTACCTCACTTTTTCAATATATAGTATATCTGTTTTTTTGCATGATTTTTAATCTATTCAATATACATATACTGTAATTGATTTACTTATTATTATTTTTGTTTTCGTCTAGATTATGTATTGCATTGAACTGCTGCTGTTAAGTTAAGAAATTTCACATCACGTGCCAGTGATAATAAACCTGATTCTGATTCTGATTTTTTTTAGGAGAAAACCAATGTCTAGTCTTTCTCCTTCTGACGTTGGTTTTCCCTTGCACTGCTGAGATTGCCCTATATTTTTCTTTGGCAGGGACACTGAACATTTGGTGTCAGGTTTGTTGTCCTGCTTTTCATGGGTGTGTGTGTCTTCTTGCATTTTGACTGACATTACCATGCAACTAGAAGGTGCTCTCTTTCTAATTGTGCAATTTGTAAAGATCCAGCCTCCAGAGTCAATAGGTCAATATGCCTGCTCATGCTGGACAGACCTGGGGAATGTTGCTGGGCTGCGTTGCTGACAATGGAAATAGTTTGCCTCCCACTCGCCTCAAAGGGCGGGTTCAACTTGTTGCTTTACAGTAGCTTTTAGATCAAGTTCAACATACAACTTAGGTAAAGCTGTTAGTGGTCACAGGTTTATTTTCACCACACGTAGACTCAATTATTTGAAGTATTGCTAAGTGATTGGTTTCTTGGGGCTGAGAAAAAGCGAATTAATTATGAGGTGTTTAATGTTGCCAGTCATAGTTTCTTAGTTATAATTTTTCAAAAATACTTGGGTGTGTTCATATAAACTATGTGAATGGCTCAAAGATTGACACTAAACAGAAATTACATTTTGCAATTTTCACTTGCAACTTAATATTAAATTAGTATCAACCATTTGAGGAGCTGAACTTTTGAATTTTTTGCTGCTGTTAAATTCCCTTTTTGTTGAGGCATTTTTCTTCTGGATTTCACCTTATCATTTGGGAGGTCCCTCAGCCATTGGGAATACTTGCTTCCAGTAGAGGAAGGATTCTCAGACCCTGCAGCTGGTGGAGCACGACGGTGGCTGATGGGAGGTTATCTGGGGTGGAATGTAATCTTCCCTCTCTTTGTGCCTGGTCTCCACGTGGCTCCTATCAGAGATAATCTAATTGGTTCAACCTTTCCCAGGTGCCTCTCTCTGCCAGTCTGAGTAGTCTTGGGTCTAGGATTCCCAGGAGTTGGTGAGGATGTTGGGACTTTTGAAGGAAGTTTTGATGGCATCTTGATGCACCATCAATAACTCTCGAAGACGTGAGGCAAGATATTGGCTTTTATTGACTGGAAGAAAGAACAAGCAGCAATTGACCACCATGCTACATCCTGGAGACTGCGAGACAGGGCTCAGGCCCCAATCGCCTTTATACCGGGGTCTGTGGGAGGAGCCACAGGAGCAGTCAGAGCGGGGGGGGGGGGGGGGGCCTGTCCTGACAGGTATTTGTAGTTCACCACACATCTAGCAATCAATTATGATGGCAGTGCCGTCTCCAGAGTCCTTACTCCAGAAGTCTGGTATTAGGTATGCAGAACTTGTGGCCTAGACTTCAGGATTGGTTCAGTATGACCATAGCCTTGATATTAGGGATGTTTACCGAAGTGAGGACGTTGTCATTGCTTCACCTATCCTGCTGGTGAGTTAGGAAGCAGTCTTAATGTTTTTCTTTCCTTCCTTTGACGTCGCCATGGATACAGGGGACTGGTTACTGCAGGTGACAGGTAGACTTTAGTGCCCTGCTTGAGGACTTGCCCTTAAACATTCTTTCTGCTGCCAAAGGAAGATCAAATAAATGTGTAGAGTGTTGGATCTGCTGTGAGTCGAGCACACTTTTTTGTCCTGGGTGTGTCGAGCTTCGCGTGTGTTGGAGCTATACTCCTCCAGGTGAGAGGAGGATATTCCATTGTGCTCCTAACTTGTGCCTTATGGATGGTGGAAAGGCAGGAGGGCAGTCTTTTGCCTCGGGATACCCAGATTCTGACTAGATTTTGGACTGGTAATAACCTGTGCTGGAGAATGTGATGATGTGTAATATAGGCAGAGGATGATGGGATTAGTGAGATTGGCATTGCGGTCAGTGTGGGTTTGAAGGGATGAAGGACCTGTGCTATACTGTTGTATGTTTTATGTATGCTACTGGACATTGACGTGTGCATGTTGGTCTCACTCTGCTAGAAACTGTCATTACTTTGTACTAGAGTGGTATTTTATTACCTATCACTCATTGACCATTTCCGTTTGTGGTTCAGGCATTACTACAGTCCAGTGGCACTGACCTCAATGACAGTGATGTGCCTTGAGCAGCTGGTAGTGGACCACATCAGATCCTATCTTCCTGCCACAGTGGACCCTTTCCAGTTTGCATGTCATTCAAATTGGTCTGCTGATGATACCGTAGCCTCTGCACTCCATTCCGTCCCGTCCCACCTGGAAAATGAAGTCTCATATGCCAAGATGCTGTTTATTGACTTCAATTTGGCATTCATTGCAATCATATCTCAAAAGCTAGTGGGTAGCTGTCCTTGTTGAGTCTCAGAACTCCTTTTTCTCTGTGACTAGATCCTGGACTTCTTGACATGAAGGCCACAGTCAGTTCATGTTGGCAAAAGCAATTCTAGCTCCATTACGCTGAGTGCTGGCACTCCCCAGGGATGTGTACTCAGTCCGCTGCTGTTCACGCTTCTGACGCAAGACTGCCCTGCTCCATCCTGTTCAAACCAAACCGACAGCAACAGTGGTGAGCCTCATCAGCAACGACGACAAGACTGCATACAGAGAGGAGGTGGAGCAGTCTGTAGAATGGTGTGAGCACAACAACTTGAGTCTCAACGTGGACAAGCCCAAAGAGATGACTGTGTACCTTAGGGAGGTGCAGGCTGACCGCTCCTCACTGCACATACACAGCTCCTCCATGGAGCACCAGGCTTCTAGAGTGCTCCTTACGGATGATCTCATCTCGTCCCTCCACACGACTTCTTTAGTCAAGAAATCTCCACTTCTTGAGGCGAATGATGCTTCTTCCCCTCCCCATGTTTTAACCACTTTTTACAGGAGTACTATCAAGAGTGTCCTGGCCAGGTGCATCCCCACCTGGTATGGGAATTGTAAGGCAGCACACCGCAAGTACCCACAAAGAATTGTGAGGACTGCTGAGAGGATTATTGGCGCCCCTCTTCCATCCATTAGAGATATTCATTCGGAGCGCTGCGTGCGCAGGGCCCATAGTATTGTCAGAGATTCCTCCCATCCATCCAACAATCTCTTTAACCTCTTACTATTAGAACAAGAACTGTTAGGATGGAAAACAACACGTTCTTAAGACTACTGAACTCCCTGCTATCACACAGGTGTCATCGCGTACGAAGCGCCAGTAGCATTAGACAGTTTACTTTTAACTTGTGTCATAAATGCACCTTATTACTTGTTAATTTATTTGTGATAGTATATGTTATGTGTGTGTGAGTTATACGTATGGAGTTGCACACCTTGGTCTAGAGGGACATTGTCTCGTTTGGCGGTGTACATGTGTACAGTGGAATGACAATAAACTTGAACGAACTTGATGCTTGTAGGCACAGGTCACTACATTTATTCAACAGTTACTTCAGCAGTGCAATCACAGCGAATATTACCATTTCTGGCCTTCTGATGGTGTTGCCCATGAATGTCAAGGGAAGGAGGCTGGGCTGGGCTGGACTACAGGTGAGTGATGTTAAGAATGGCACCTTCAGCCCAAAAGCCTGTTGTGGTCCAACACTCGTTTAATTTGGGAAGGGCTGCTTCACTTACTGAAGTAGGTATTGTGCAGTAATCAGCAATCGTCACCAGGTTTGACCTCATCCTGGAAGGTAAATTGGTGATAAAACAGTTGCAATCAGCAGTCATAGCAATTAGCTGAAGAATTCCCACAGCATTGTCCTGGGAGATAAAGCGATTGACCTCCCAACAGCCACTGTTATTTGTCACGTTAAGGAAACGTCATTTCCTCAATGTGACAAATGCCTTCCGGAAGAGGAGTGATTTCCTATGAACCACAGTGACTTCGACTTTACCAAGGCTTCTTGATGCCACACTCCATCAAACACTGATCGGAGCATTCACTCTTACCAATGCCCATTCCCCCACCCCACACACAACCTTCATCCTCTGGAATCCAGCTCCTTCATTCACATTTCTGCCAAATTCATACTGACGTCTGAAGCCAAATGGTGCTGCAGAAATTCAAGCTGAATATCCACGAACTCTGAAAGATGCACGTCCAACTGCAGATGGTCAGAATCAGAATTGGCTTTAATATGTGTCATGAAATTTGTAGTAGTGCAGCAGCAGTACAATGCAAAACATCATAATGAAAGCTATGAACTACAGAAAAAATTATCTATAAAAAGTTAAATTAAAGAAGTAGTGAGGCAGTGTTCATGGGTTCAATGTCCATTCCGAAATCTGATCGCAGAGGGGAAGAAGCTGTTCCTGAATCACTGAGAGTGTGTCTTCAGGCTTTTGTACCTCCTCCCTGATTGGAGCAATGCGACAAGGGCATGTCTTGGGTGCCTTTTTGAACCATCGCTCCTTAAAGATGTCCAGAAAGCTGGGGAGGCTAGTGCCCATGATGGAGCTGCCTGAGTTTACAACTTTCTGCAGCTTATTTTGATTCTGTGCAATGCCCCCCACCAAATTTCCTCAAACTCCTAATGGAATATATCCGCTGTCGTGCCTTATTTGTAACTGCATTGAAAAGTTAGGCCCAGGATAGATTTTCAGAAATGTTGACACCCAGGAACATGAAATTTCACATTCTTTCCATTTCTAATTTCGATGAAAAGTGCCCTTACCCTTGCTGGTCCCTTGTCTTACCCTACAATCACTTCTTTGGTTTTACTTGTAGTGCTTTGGTCTCGCTACTTTCAGGAAGTCCGCATGAAGCAGGAGATGAATGAATCTTCTTACGGACAAGTTTTCGAAGGCAATTGATAAGAGTTAACATGGTGAAAGGCTGCCAGAGAAAGTTGCGTTGGGTAGAGTGACGTGATTTTCCAACATCAAGCTGGAGTAGCGGCAGTCCTAAGTGAGGGAACGGCAGCAAATGGGGAAGGTCCTGCATGAGACATCATTTCAGGTTGCATAGCGATTCAAAATCCGTTATTCTTTAGTTGTCGTCCCTGATCAGTGTGAAAGTGGCGAGCAGTAGGTTCGTAATGACCTTTCTCCCCACCCACAGTAAGCAGCAGCCACCATTGCCTTTTATAATACGATGCTGGAGAAGGGGACTTGGTGAAGTAAGTGGGGGAGGGGACATACGGGAATTCTGATCCTATACATTGGTTCTCACAAGATTTTGTACCACCACATTTCTATCAGAATCCTCTTTTATTTGATGAAAATGCTTCTTCCTTCAGTGAGGGAGTGAGTGCCCTCACTCTGATTCCCTTTTCTGTGGTGTAATCATTTTGAATTTTGTTCCACTTACTGAGTGCACAACCACAGTCTCCTGTTTCACCAGTTACTGCCCATCAAACAATTGCGGTTCAACAATGCACTTCAATACCTGACCTTTGAACTTGAATCTTTTTCTCTGGCAATTTTCTGTTTCTAATATATTCAGCCTTAACAATGCTGTGGAATGCAGCCTCTCAGCCTCTCCGCAGATCTTTGCGTCCTATTTGTTTTGACAGGGACGCATGCCCAGACAAGGGCAAGGCTGAGCTCACAGATCTCCTTCCTCCCCTCCAGCTTTCAGTGCCTCTGGTACATGTTGCCAGCAGAAAAGAGTCAGACTGTACTGAAAGAAAAGCAGTTGAAGAGGAGGTTGTGCCTCGGTGCGAGGAAACTGGCTTTAGCTGAAGAGAAGCTGGCTGTAAGTCTGATGAATGTGCGTCATTTTAATTATTTGTTTCTATTGTCTGTTTTAACTCTCTGAGTCTAAAACAAGCAGTTCTTGGAAACACTGGTGGTGCATGAATGTCAGGCTGCATGTGTTGCTTGGTATGTAGAAAAAAAATTAGCCTGCAGTTACAGGCTGTGGGTAGATTGAAAAGAATATATTTTACCGACAATCATAAAGAGCTAAAATTCTGAACTGTGGAATCCAACAGTCTCCACAGTGTATTCTGGAAAGTGAGTGAAGTAACTATGTGAGAAAGAGTATTCTCTGCGTGTGCAGATAACCGAGACTGTTTTGTACAGAATGTAATTCAAGCTTATAACTGAATGCATCCAAATATATTTGCTGTTTATTCCATATTTTGTTTTGAGATATTGTCTGTATCATACCTAGTCTGTGTAAGGCAAGCAAACCCTAATCCTAATGCACTTATGGCCCATTGAACCAGCTTTCAATTCCTTCAATGTGATTTCCTTTACAAATTCCCTTATAACACAAATTTTCCTGTTGGTCGAATAGCATAGTGAAACAAGCCATCTTCCATTGAATTAAGAATTTAAAATATGTTAATTTCAGTGGCGTGTACCCACTAGCACTACTCTTAGAAGATTTAGCAAAGAAGTGCTTCCTCCTCCCTCTAATACACGGACTATTTCTGGAAGCATAAATGGCATGAAGGTACAATAGGTTAGGGTCAGATTTAGTCTGAGATGAAACAACAGAAGTAACAATATATTAATTTATAATGTGCAAAGGTGTCCTAAGATGATTCTTGGGGGCTTACACTTCTGCATTCATCTAAGTCTAGCAGGGAAACCTTTAAAATCAGGTCAGGGCTACTGCGCAAGATCGAAACAGACTACAGAAAGTTGTAAAATTAGTCAGCTCCATCTTGGGTACTAGCCTCTGTAGTATTCAGGGCATCTTCAAGGAGCGGTGCCTCAGAAAGGCTGTATCCATTGTTAAGGAGCCCTGTCACCCAGGACATGCCCCCTTCTCACTGTTACTATCGGGAAGGAGGTACAGGATCCCGAAGGCACACACTCAGTGATTTAGGAACAGCTTCTTCCCCGCTGCCATCTGATTCCTAAATGGACATTGAACCCATGAACACTACCTCACATTCAAAAAATTATTTTTGTTTCGCACTATTTTTCATTTAACCATTTAATATATACATATATACTTTTTCATATACACGTTTTATTTTTTCTATATTTATCGTGTATTGCATTGTACTGCTGCCTCTAAGTAACAAATTTCACGACACATGCCTTGATGTTGAACTTGATTCTGAATACAGCGAACTGTAAAAGAAATAATTCATAATGATTGAGAGCTTCCTTGTTTTTGCACTCCCCTCCTGATGATGCTGGTAAGGACGTTCAGGTCAGCATTGATAAGTTATACTGTCAATGTTCACATTATGAAAAGCTCTGAAATTCAATCTAATTTCTGTTCTTTGTGCAGTAGACTCAGGCAAGAGTGAAATGATACAAACTCAGCTGAGGCTCAGCCTTGAGTTGGAATCTCTTTTGTAAACTGTCAGGGCATGGTACTTCAAGGCCTTAAATATTAATAAATTAGGATCAGAATTTAATATAGCATCAGCCAAGGTACTCCCACCTACATTTCCCTGTCTTTATTGGAAGTGAAGCCCACCCTAAGGACAGACCTCTGATGATAAGGCTTCATTTCTTTCTTAGTTTACGAACTTGGTAAAAGGAACGATACACATTCAGTGACCATTTTATTGAGTGCACCTATACACCTGCTCTAGAATGCAAAATCTAATCAGCCAACTATGTGACAGCGACACAATGCATGAAAGCATGCAGACATGGTCAAGAGGTTCAGTCGTTGTTCAGACTAAATATCAGAAAGGGGAAGAAATGTGATCTTAGTGACTCCAACTTTGGATTGATTGTTGGTGCCAGTTGGGATGGTTTGCATATCTCAGAAACTACTGATCTCCAGGGATTTTCACAAATTCAGCGAGCTGCGATTTTGTGTGCTTCTGTCACGCCCATCATCCCAGTTGGCCACTTCCACCAGAGTGTATGGGGAACATGCTTTCAAGTACTACTGCCCCTCAGCACTGTAAATTGGGAGGCATAGATTCTTGCTGGATGGTTCCTCCACCCCTGCACCTCCTCTGGCTCACTTTCAAGGCTGTATGCAGCCCGAGTGTTTTCTACATCTCTTTTGTCCAGCAAAGATGTGTCACTATTTATAGAATTACTGTGTTGGCTGAAAAAAAACATCAAAGTGGGCTTCTTTTCTTAGTTACTCCAATCTAAAGAAAGATCTTTATAAAAGTCACAAACAAAATGAGTTGCCTTCATCCATAAATAAAAATACTGGTCTAAAAGAAAATAAAAGCACTCTGCTTTAAAACAGGGGGAGTGCTCAGTGACAATTACTAAACATAAAGTAGGACAATTAAGTGGTTAAGAATTACAAGCAATGATTTCATAGTCTTTTCATTCCTGCATTCCATTTCAATTCCACACTAACCAGTATCTTTATTTTTGTCACTTTAGCCTTTAGCCCAGATTCAAAGTGCACTTTATTACTGTGTTGGAGGTCGAGGCATGTGAACTATGAAAACTATGCTGTGGATCTGTCTAGCTTCAGGGATCCATTATCATTCCATCAATCTGCATCCATTGATTAATCTCCTTAGTGCTTCTTTGTTTTGGCAGAAATCTGAAGGGCACTTTTTGCTCTGACATTTTTGCCTGTACCTGTATAAATAAAGTTGCTGTTTCCTCTGCCAATAATTGTGTTTGCAGTGCAGTCTGCTGCGGGAATTGCAAAAGAGCTATTAACGACCCACTCTGTATTCAAGTTGTTCAGTTATATAGTTGGTGCATATATTAATTGAAACTTGCAGCATTGGGTTTTACTAATTAAGATGTATGCAGAAGACTGTGGGAAATTCAATATTTTTGAGATCAGCCTCCTGGGCCAATTCTATACTCATTTGAGTCATGGCTTATCTATACATCAAAACAGGGCCAATTTAGTTTTTTAGCTTTTTGAGACCATGCTCTACCCTGATCCAGGTCAATGTAATTTTCCTGCAGTTTAATACCAACTAAAGCATTACCTGGTTTTATTTATCAACTTCTTGAAATGTTGGCAACTTTGTAAATCCTTTGATTACTTTATCTGATGAAGGAAATACCCCAATTGTCTTTGTTGATCTAAAGTAGGTGACTTGTCTTCACATTGAGTATAACTGTTGAAGTTCTGCCCTCTCGCAATGCCTATTTGCCTACAGATTCTTGCAATTTCCTGCACTCAACTGCAGTGTTTTATTGTATAACCTTGGTATCAACAATGAATATGTTCCTTCGTCTTTTCCTATTCCTTCAACATAATCATTGTCACATAATGAAAAGATGAGGTAATAATGCAGATCTGTGGGGGAAAACCATTTGTCCATCTTTTCAAGTACAAAGAAACCCCTTTCTTCTGGCCAGGCCCACAGACACTTATTGATTTAAAGTTCCTCCTATATCTTTATATGTTCATTAACTCACCCATAGGACTTAAGGTAATTTGCGTTGGCAGAGACATTCACTGTATCTGGTCTTGTGACTTTCTCAGAAAAGTCAGGGACAACATAGCCTTCCCAAATATTCTTCTCTGGTCAGTGTTTGTCCATCAGATATCATAAAAAAATAAAAGTGCTTGCATGCAGTGATTCAGACCTTCCTATATGAAATAAGTTGTCATGGTTGTTTTTATAAGTTATACTTTAGAGATAATATAGCGATGCGAGGCAGAGCAGGTTGCAATAGGGTATGGCTAGACATTTTAAGATCCCATTCATGTGTGTACTGTCTATTTTCTTTCTTTCACTGAAGAATGTTTTGATATACATATGCCCTCTCCAATCATGCCTGAATTGGATATAATAAATATATAGGTTCTGATCATAATTTGTTATTCAAACATACCTTCTAAGTGTACATCTTGTGGATCGGCAGTCTTACTTAGTAGGGTTTGAGTACAAATAACTGGAAGATAAAACAACATTTATCTTTATGAAAATACTTTGGCCCAGGTGGACAAGCATTTTAAGAAAAATGTAGCTGCTGTTTTGTATCAAATGTTTCTATCGCACTTCTCCACATTTCATCCCATTTAAATGTGGTCTACACACATGATCTCCTACTGAGAGTTATTAGGAAACCTTTGAAAGTGGAATTTGCTGATTACTCATGCTGCAGAGGCCTTGCCTTTAGTGAGCAGGGCAGAAATGAATTGGCTGTGTTTTGTTGTTGGGTATTGTTATTCCTTGGCATATATGGGTGGTGGCAAATGCCACGTGCCAATTGATGCCATGCTTGTACAAATCTACCTTGATGTTGAGGATCGTTACTGCTTCTTTTCGCTTACATTTAGATCTTTTGCTCTTGTAGTCAGAGGACTGGAGCTTTAGTCACACTTGTAGTGTCCAAAAAGAGCCTGGCTCTTACAAATTGTGTTGTTTGCTGGCATCTCTGTCCATTTCCATTACCTCAAGGCTGGTAGTTTGGTGTGTGGTGTGCTAGATTTGCTCTTTGTGAACAGGCATTCAAAAAGAGCAAGTTAACTGTTGGCAGTGTTTCAAGCCTTTAACTGTCTTGTAAGAAACTATTTCATGTTTGGTAAGTGCCTGACCTGATGCAGAAACTCAGGTACCTGGTGATTTCCTATTACTAAAATATGGCATAAATGTGCTCTGAAAGAAATCAGATAGTTGTCACTCATAGGCTCTGTAGACAGCACCAATAACCAAATATCAGTGACATGAGCATTAGCGAAATAGAAACATTCAAAGATACTTATATTAAGGAATTTTGCTCTAAGAAGCAGGGTTTTTATGTCCCCATTTGATAGCTTGTTGTCTTCAGCAACCTCCCTTTGGTTACTATATAGTCAATACGTATATGATCAGATGTTTCTTTTTGTTCTTGTCATTACATTGTCTCCCAATTTCCTTCCACCATCTGCCCACAGTATTTGACAAAAATATTCTCTCACTCTCAATGTGACACTGCCAAATTGTCGCAATAATTCTTAAAACTGATGGTCAAAACATTTCATATCATTTATAATTGAAAGTATCAGTTTTCAAGGTTGAAACCCATTTTTAATGGCGGTATGTACAGTTCCCCACTGTAATCTAAAATTATTTGCCATGCGTCAGACTGGTAAATGTTGCACTTTGGTATTGGTACTAAATGGGCTTAAGCTGGCCGGTACTATAGTGGCATCCGTTCCATACTTTGTGGTCCTGGGTTTGAATCCAGCCATTCCTTACACACTTTCCATCTGTGCTAGGTTGAGTGTCGAGCTAGAAACTCAGCCTCATATAAAACAGACAAAAACCAAAGAAATGGCAAGGTTGCTACCCAATACGTGAAAAGCAACAACAACAACTAAAAAGGGTTGGATGCAAAGCCTTAGGTTCCACATCACCAGGTTCAGGAACAGTTATTACCCCTCAACCATCCGGCTCCTGAACCAGAGGGGATAACTTCACTCATCCCAACTGATTCTGCACCTATAGACTCACTTTTAAGGACACCACAACTCTTGTTCTCAATATTATTGCAATTATTTTGTTTTTCTTTTTGTAATTGTGCAATTTGTTGTCTTTAGCACACTTGCTGTTTGCTGTGTGTAGTGATTTTATTGTGTTTCTTTGTATTTAATTGTGTGAAAATGTGTCTCAGGGTAGTATATGGTAACGTATATGTACTTTGATAATAAACTTACTTTGAACTTTGAATTAATAAGTGATGATCTGATACCAACGGCTGTTGGTGGGCAATTTATTGGGTTGTTACAAATGTCTAGATTATGCAGTTCAAATCCAGCCTGAGTGAAAACATTTGAGAAATAATCATTTTAACGTGGGAGCTGTAACTACACGTTTGTCATCTAATGTTGGTGTCTAGCTCAAGAAGTGAGATTTTAAAAAAATACAAAGAATTCAGCCTGTTCGGACATAAAGGTCAAAGCCATGAATTTTCCTGAACAGCAAACATATGGATTGGAATGTGGATCATTAATCAAGAGAACTTATCCTGTATTTATCTTTTATTGGCTTGTTAGGACTGTCCATTCCATTTGTATTCTGGACCATTAATTATTGTAACAGATTGTTAATTAGAGCTACTTCTTGAACATTTTATTTATGTCATGTCATTGCCCCCAACTAATCAAAAGTAGCCCCTCTACCCTTGTGCACTGACATGGCAAGATGTTGATAATTGCCAGGGACTGACCCTCTTAACTGTAGGCTTTACTACATGTTTTATCAGCAGTCACTAAAACTGTCCAGTTTAGCTAACAAATTTACAAAGGAATGCAACAAACAAAATGTCTCCACAAAAGATGTCAAGTATTTTAAGAAATCTGTAGCTGCTGTTTTTTTAAGCAAACATTTCTGTTACCCTTCTCCAGATTACATTTTGGTTACAGTAGCAACAAAACTTTCTAATAAATGATTATACCAGGTTCTAGTATTCTTTTTTGGACAGGCCAGGTTAGCAGCTAACAGTATCACATTGGTGTCTCACTGACATCTAGTTTGTGAAGTATTAGGTTCCTACAGTGGGTGCCATTGTTAAATTTGCCTTGACCAAATTACTTTTTCAGTTCGAATGGTAAAATAATGTAGAATACTTAAAGCACTCGGAAAAGTTCAGAGGGCCACAGACGACAAAAGGAGTTAAAATACACTGAAGAAACAATGTCTTGGATTAAATGTGGGCTATGTCCCAGACTATCTAACATTAGTTAGCTACTCTTTTGTGAAAGCCAAATGTGAAGGGAATGCTTAAATCATAAAAAATCTAGCCTGCAAGACCTGGGATCCATGCTCCCTATGCAGCCTAACTGATGACGGTTTTAAAGCAAGTGGAGATGCTCTGTTCTTGCTGGTGTTTTTTCCAGCTCCCTGTGTGCATTAGCACTATGATGAGATGGAAAGTCTAAAAATAATTCCAGAAAAACAGAGAAATTTCCTTAACTGTTCATCAGAATACTCCAGAAAATGTATAGATGGCAATCAATATTAATGATTTTTGCCTAAAATTTGCCAAGCCATTTGCCTAAAATGTGTCAGCTGTTAAGGTGCTGATTCATTTCACAAAATGATTCCTAAAAGATTTTTTGTCCAGTCAGCTTATTACTGTGGACTTTGCAAACAGTTAGCATTGCAGTTTTTGAATTCCAATTAAACCACTGCCCAAGCGATGAAATCTGTTTTTTCTAAAACGGGTACTGCGGGGTTACTTTTATTCTGCTCTGTGATGTAAAATATGAAATCGTGACTTGGAAGCCTGTTTGTCAACTTTTATTTCAATTGTCAATGCAAATTAAAAGCCAGAACTGTTCCCAGCAAACAGTTTGAAAACTAAATTGCCCAAAAACATTTTCTCAGTTGTGGAGTCAGTGATACTTATTGCAATGTGTACGTTTACATTTTGGTGGTACTTTTTGTAGAATCTTTTCCTTTAGCTGGTCACATTGTTTTGTAATTGGAGTCTGAACGTTAAGCTTTGTGTGATCTTTATATCCTGGTCCCCCATTTATCACAGCGATGATGTGTTGAATGCCCAAAGCTTTTATGAAAGAGAAACCACCATGGATTGCTTTCATCATTGTTGGAATGCTTCTGTATCCTAGAAATTTGGTTTGTTGAAAAGATGATATGGTCTTCAGCGGGC
Source organism: Hypanus sabinus (assembly GCF_030144855.1). NCBI lineage: Eukaryota > Metazoa > Chordata > Chondrichthyes > Myliobatiformes > Dasyatidae > Hypanus > Hypanus sabinus. Next base: position 20,019,112 of record NC_082719.1, read on the forward strand.
TTATGAGGAACCATTCTGCAAATCGCAGTATTCGGTTAGGTTCTTGAGGCATTGTGTTGTATTGGCTTGGATGGAAATTGATTTTGCATAATCAGAATCAGGTTTATTATCACCGGCAAGTGTCGTGAAATTTGTTAGCTTGGTAGCGGCAGCTCAATACAATACATAGTATAAACGAAGGTAAATAAATAGATAGATAGATAAATAAATAAATTGTGGCATATATATATTCAATAGATTAAAAGTCATGCAAAAAGTAGAAATAATGTATATTTAAAAAGTGAGGTAGCAACAAAGCAACTCCAGGGAAGCAAATTCATTATATCTTGCCTTCTCTTAATTTTGCCATCTTTTCATATGCAAGAGGACCTGAATAAAATGATCTCTGACATTGCAGGGATTCTGCAAGTAAAAATAAGAGGTGGTGGCAAAGTCAAAGATGAGCTCTTTGATAGAGGCCTTGGCTTCATTCCAGTCATTTAGGTAGTGAGATTAATGTAATGTATATTCAAGTGGACTAGGTTGGTGTAAAATGAATCTGGGAGGGAAAAACCAAAAGCAGTGGCTGAGCAGGAATTAGAAGCTATAAATTAGATGGTGCACCTGTAGTCATTTACAGAGGATAGAAAGGAGACAACAAACAAAAACATCAAAATAAAATCTACTGTGTGATTAAGCATTATCTTTCCTGAAAACAAGGTAACAAGTTGCAAACAGCAACAGGCCACAGAGAATTTTGTTACCCTGTCCCAACACTGTGAGTAAACATGAAAATGAACCCACTCACGCATGCGCGAGTTTGCTGAGGGACAGGATGTATTGGTATTTTGCTCCCGTACCTCCTCCCTGAAGGTAGTGATGAGAAGTGGGCATGTCCTGGGTGCAGGGGGTGGGGGGGTGTCCTTAATGCTGGATGCTGCCTTTTGAGACATCTCCTTTTGAAGGCATCCTCAATGCTAGTGTTCGTGATGAAGCTAGCTGGTTGGTTGAGCATAATAAAGAGGTGACCGGTGAGCACGAGGATTGACGAGGGCAGATAGGTAACCATTGTCTACATGGGTTTTAGCAAGGCCTTTGACAAGGTCCCACATGGTAGGCTGATCAGGAAGGTTAGAACACAAGGGATTCAGGGTGAGTTAGCAAACTGGATGCAAAATTAGCTTGGTTGGTAGGAGGCAGAGAGAGATGGTGGAGGGTTGTTTTTCAGATTGGAGGCCAGTGATTAATGGTGTACTTCAAGGATTAACTCTAGGTCCTCTGTTGTTTGTCATAATGTTTTGGATGACAGTGTAGCATGTTTGCAGATACCGTATGGTAGCATAGTGGATTCTGAAGAAGGTTGACTTCTAAGATTGCAATGAGGTGTGGATCAATTGAGAAAGTGGGAAAGGGAATGGCATATGGAATTTGGCTTGGATGAGAGCCAAGAGATGCATTTTAGAAAGTTAAACCAAGGCTGAACATACAGTATGCGGCATATCCCTTGGGAGCGTTGGTGCAGGGCAGACCTCAGGGTACAATAACATAGTTCTCTGAAAATAACAGCACAGGTACACAGAGTGATGAAAAAGGTGTATGGCATGCCTGCCTTCATCATCTGAGGCATTGAGTGTAGGTGTGATACAAAACCTTGTGTGTGGCAAGCACAAGGATTTGTGTCACAATCATCAATGTCAAGGAAGTGAACAGGAAAGTTAACGATGGAAAGGCAGTGGACGTTGTCTACATAGACTTTAGTAAGGCACTTAACTTGGTCCCGCATGGGAGGTTTGTCAAGAAGGTTCAGCCACTTGGCATTCAGTATGAGGTAATAAATTGGATTAGACATTGGCTTTGAGGAAGAAGCCAGAGAATGGTAGGAGATGGTTGCCTCTCTGACTGGAGGCTTTGACTAGTGGTTTGCTGCAGGGATCAGTGCTGGGTCCATTGTTGTTTGTCATCTGTATCAATGACCTGGATTATAATGTGGTTAACTGGATCAGCAAATTTGCACTTGGCACCAAGATTGGGAGTGTAGTAGGCAGTGAAGAAGACCATCAAAGCTTGCAGCAGGATCGGGACCAGCTAGAAAAATGACAGATGAAATTTAATGGAGACAAGTGTGAGGTGTTGCATTTTGGTATGAACAACCAGGGTAGGCCTTATACAGTGAGTGATAGGGCACTGAGGAGTGTGGTAGAACAGAGGGATCTGGGAATATAGATCCATAATTCCTTGAAAGTGGTATCACAGGTAGATAGGGTCATAAAGAAAGCTTTTGGCACGTTAGCAATCGTAAATCAATGTACTGAGTACAGGAGTTGGGATGTTATGTTGAAATTGTATAAGATGTCGGTGAGGCCTAATTTGGAGTATCATGTGCCGTTCTGGTCACCTGCCTATAGGAAAGATATCAATAAAATTGAATAAGTGCAGAGAAAATTTACAAGGATGTCGCCAGGACTTGAGAACCTGAGTTATAGGTTGAATAGGTTAGGACTTTATTCTCTGGAATGTATAAGATTGAGAGTTGATAGAGGTATACAAAATTATTAGGGGTATAGATAGGGTATAAATGCAAGCTGGATTTTTCCACTGAGGTTAGAACTAGTGGTCATGGGTTAAGGGTGAAAGCTGAGATGTTTAACAGGAGCATAAGGGGAGACTTCATTCAGAGGGTGGTGAGAGTGTGGAAGAAGTTGCCAGTGTAAGTGGTGGATGCAGGGTTGATTTCAACATTTAAGGGACTTTTGGATAGGTACATAAATGGGAGGGGCAAGGAGGGCTGTGGTTCCGGTGCAGGTCAATGGGGACTTGGCAAATTAATGGTTTGATACAGCTGCAATAAGCTGAAGAGCCTCTTTCTGTGCTTGTAATGTTCTCTGACTCTAAAATATTAGCCCACTCTCGGGGTATTGTGTGCCATTCTGGTCACCACAATATAGGAATAATATGAGAGAGGGTGCAGAAAAATATTCACAAGGGTATTGGTTGGATTGGATGACGAGTTATCAGGCAAGACTGGGTCTGTTTTCTCTGAGAGAAAGAAGGCTGAGAGGTGACATGATGGAGGTACAGATATAAAATTATGAGATGCATTGATAGGGTAAAGAGCCGGTGTGTGTTTCCCATGTCTAAAACCAGAGGCATAAGTTTAAGAGGATAGAAGGAAGGTTTAAAGGGAATCTGAGGGATACGTTTTTCATGTGAAGAGTAATTAGTATCTGTAATGAGCTGCCAGAGAAGCTGTAACAACACTTAAGCGATATCTGGGTTCATACCTGAATGAACAAGGCATAGAGGGATATGGAATTAGTCTAGGCAAGTAGAATTAGTATAGATAGGCATGCTGGTCAGTATAGATGTAGTGGGCTGACGGGCCAGTTTTTAATATTGTAGAACTTTGTGACTGTGGCCATGTCAGAAATGGTTGCTTTCTATTTTGCCCTGAGTGCAACAAAAAACAGTCCAGATGCCGTCTGATCTACTGGAGGTCCACTGAAAGATGAAACCATTTTTATAGCACAGGTTCAAACTATCTGGGTCCAGAGATATTAACTTGGGTCACCCTTCCTCGATCAGCAAGATGGGCGGTGTATTTGAGCAAAGCAGCATAAATTTTTGGCCTCTTTCATGCTCAAATGAACAGGGTTGGCAAATAAATTCCTGAGTGAAAGAAGAAATTATGTGCTGGCTCTAGATATTTTTTAATAGCTCAACAAAAGCCATCTGAGTAATCAGTAACCCAATTTTTTAGTAATAGTGGTTTTCAGGAAATGCTTTGGAGATACAACCAGCAGCCACTTTATTAGTTAAACCTTGGAAGCTAGTATGGCCATTTGCTGCTGCTGTAGCTCATCCATTTCAAGGTTCGATGGGTTGTGCATTCAGAGGTGCCCTTTTGCACATCACCGTTATAGCATATGGTTATTTGAGTTGCTGTCACCTTCCCATCAGCTTGAACCAGTCTGGCCATTCTCCTCTGACTTCTCATTAACAAAATATTTTTGTCCACAGAACTGATGCTCTCTGGATATTTTTCGTTTTTGTTCCATTCTCTGTAACCTCTAGAGACTGTAGAGTGCAAAAATCCCAGGAGTTCAGCAGTTTCTGAGATACTCAAACTACTCTGTCTGGCACCAACAATCATTCCACGCTCTAAGTTACTTAGATCACATTTCTAGTGTTTGGTGTGAACAATGGAACCTCTTGCATGCCTTTATGCACATAATTGGCTGATTAGATATTTGCATTAATGGGCGGGTGTACCTGACAAAGTGATCACTGAGTGTATATAATTCATAGTTTATAAAAGTTGAATATGTTTACTTTTGCTGCTTATGGGAGTTTTACAAGATTCCATTCCTACTAAAGGGCTTCACATGAGTGTGGCTAAAAACTCAAGGGTTACAGTTTTCCCAAACACTTGTATCAGTGGAATGAATTAGAGTTGAAACTGGATGGAAGAGGAAAACTCACTTTACTGGGCTGCAGAGGAGAGGATGAGAGGAAGGAGAATGCTGAAAATGACCTGGGAGTGCACTCCATCCAAAGTCAGAGAGATAGTGAAGCTGTGGGTTAGCATGTGGCATTCTGTCTGTTGACCTTAGTCTTGCAAATAATAACTTTTCAAATGCTTGAAAATTGAAGAATTTGTCACTTTTAGGTAAAACTATTGAATGTGATCTAGGAAGCTTAGATCGTTACAAAAAAATCACACCACTATCACAAACATATTCTAAGGGTGGATGCCCCAGATCCCTATGGTTTTATGGCTCAGTGTTTGGAACCTTCGCAGTTTTGACCTCTCCTAGAACATCTCTTCTTCATCCTGATAATAATACTTGTTCAATGCAATTACTTTCAATCTCTGTTGCAAAATGACTGACAATTTCCTTTCAGGCAGCGCATTATCTCATTGATTTGGTTAGTTTTAACTCCAACCAATGCAGTGACATACATAAGAACACAAAGAAGCTGGAGGGTAACTTTTGGATCTCCTTTGCTCTTCTCTTTATCTTTACCTTTCTTTTCACCTCCAAAGAATCTTCTTCTTGTCCCACCTCCTGGTCTGGTAGACCATTTCCCTTCTCCCTGTTTAAGAATTCCTTTATATTGGACATGAGATTTATATTAAATTTGTTATATAAATGCTAGAGTGCAAATCATACCAATGCTTCGATTAGTTTAAAATCTATATTTTGTAGAAAGAAGACTGAAAGACCAAAATTGTGTTTTGAGGAATATTAAGGACGGTTTAAAGAATCCTTGTGGAATTGATAAAGATTTCTGCAAATTATTTTCTGTCATTGTGTGATAAAGTGAATGATATTTTATTCCCTGCAAAGTTAGTAAATCTTAATATTTTAACCTAAAACCACACTGAACTAACAGCAATATTTAAAAATATCAGTCAATTTGCATTGGTATCATCAAATACCAGCATAATCAAAGACACCACTCACCCCAGACCTTCTTGCTTCTCGCCGTTCCCAATGGGCAGAAGATATAAAAGCCAGAAAGATCACAGCACCAGCCTCAAAGACAGCCTCTTTCCCACAGACATCATTGTTGAACAAACTTCTTGATGATAAGGCCTCACAAGCTACCTCATTATGATCAATAAACAATTTTATTGTTTACCTGCACTGCACCTTTTCAATAGCATTTACATTTTATTCTGCATTGTTATTGTTTTACCTTGTAGTTCTCTAGTTCAGTGCACTGTGTACTGATTTGATCAGTGTGCTTCTTGTACATGTGACAATAATAAACCAACAATAGCACTTTCAGTGTTGGAGGTGCATCACAGAGATGTAAGAGCAATTTAAATGCCCTGCCAAAATGTTATTTACAAACAGTTCACATCCAAATGCAGCAGGACCTGGACAATATTATTTGAACAGTGTGATTTGTGTTTTTTTTATTGTTCAGATCATTGCTATCATTCTCTTTCGAGTGGCCTGACTGCTTGTGCGGTGCATACGAATCTCTCTTACTGGCCATAAGCTGCCTTTTGAAATTCCATTGCATACTTCAATGTGATTAATCAAGCAAGCTTTGACACATAATACTATATATTAGTGAAAGCCAATCATCTAAGCAAGATCACATTAGTGTTTGTAATTGCCTGACTTGCGTGCCAATCTTCACACTTTACACTAGGGTCTGCCACTCAGAAATGCTTCATTGTCTGTATGGTCATTTGGAAATGTCCTAAAATATGCGTAAAGGCAAGATTTTGCCAAATACCTTTGTAATCTTATCAGAAGTGGTATTCACTTTGATTGGCAGTTTTATTTTAAAATATGTTAGCTTACGATCCAGCTTTAAGAACAGTTGACATTAAATCGAATTTTTTCTTTACTCTGGTGTTAGAGCCAAGATCAAATCAACCCAGTAGGGGGTTTATAGAATGGCTCCCATGTTTGACTGATAGCAACTCTGCCCCTTGTCTGATGGTCCAGTCATTTACACTGAACTACCAGCCTATTTTAGCAATGTCAGTCTTTTTTGACTGCTGAAGTTATTAAGTGGAAACAAGTATTAGACACTTTCAATCACTTTTCAGTGTGAGATTCAGGAGAGGCATTCTGCCCTTGAATTGTTGACTTTTACGGCAGAGTTTCCATTCTGTTCTAATGTTTACTGTTAACCATGTCTGGAAATGATACCAAATATAACATCCCTAGGGAATGAAACATTCTCTTTAAATGTCTTTAACCTAAAAGCGCACAACTGGAGAATGTTATTTTTAAAGTGGTTTAAATGAAGTAAAGAATTCACAGTGGCAGTGTTATCAGCAAACATTAAAACTGACTTGGAAAATTAAGGCAAGACTACTTATTAATTACCTGAAGTTGTTAAGAGTATCTGTTTCTCTGCACAGAAATTAGTGTTGGTCATGCAGCAGATTATTCAGGGAGAAGCTTCACTTTGCAGATCCGTGATTATAGGCGTTAATTGGGGACATAGAATTCATTTACTGGTCAGCATGTAAAAACTAAAACTGTTAAATGAGTACATTTTAAAATGTTTTACTGTAACATACTCTAAAGCTTCATTTTAATTTGCCTCCACAGGCGGACTGAACCCACAGCCCGACCTCACTCCTGGCATTCCGCAAAATTAGCAGAAAACCAACCAGATTCAAGCATGATGCAAATATCTCAGGGCACGATCAGCACTCCTTGGCACCAAACCTACCATTCCAGGTTAGTAGTGGTCCAGTTTATTACCATGGCAACTGAAGAATCTGCTGGGGGGGAGTGTTCTGTCCCACAAAACCAACATGAATTAAAAAAAAGTTTTCTTCAGAGCAGATTTAATCCCCTTCCCTATGCTGCAATGGATTGGTAGTTTTATCTGCAAATGTTTGACAACCTCTGGTGTCAGCAAATGAGGAAGATCAGCTAGCACAGGAGGACAAAATGATTAGCTATTTCTCTTACTTTAAACACTCACAAGCATTCACAGTTGATTTTCATAAATATTTTGAAGTTCCAGACATTCCTAAATTGTAATTTTTTTCAAAGTACTGTATATTATGTCTTAAAACCTTATCCCTAATGTTAATGTAAAGAAGAACCCAACATCCAACATATTTTCTAAATAATGTTTCATCTACTCGCTGCTCCCAGCATGCACACTCCAGCGACGTATTGAGAAAATTAGGTAGCAGTTACCAAGGAGATTTAAAACATAAGTTAAGCTTGGAGATTGCCTCATACTGATTAAGGCATGAGTAGCATTGCTTTGATAGGAAGGAAATGATGAGGAAAGGAATAGGAGAGGATGTAGTGGCATCGTGTTGCATTAGATGTAATAATGGCTCAGGTTGAGAGAAAATTCCCTTCTCAGTGCATGATCTTCCAACGTAATTTGTTTATTTACACTGGTGTGTTAAAACTTTATTCAATCCTGTCACTGATTAACCATGCATGTCTACCATAAGTTCATTTCTTTTTAGAATGGAAGATTACAGTAGACTAACCATCCTCACTCTAAGTTTCAGGAATAGTGAATCTGTGTTCCTCATTACCTCACTGTTTCTAATTTCTTTCCTCTTCATCGACAGTGTGGGGCTATGCCTTTCTAATTACATGCTATTAATCTGAAAGATGAGCCTTGTTGCAGCAGACCTAACAGAAAATTAAATTGGTTTATCTTAAAGGGGAAAATGTTGAGATCTTGTAGGTTGTACTTACAACAACAATGGATTATTTTTTTCTTAAAATGACATTCTAGTTAGAACCATAGAACATTACAGCACAGAAACAGGCCTTTTGGCCCTTCTTTCATTTCTCTGCCTAGTCCCACTGACCTGTACCTGGCCCATATCCCTCCATACACCTCTCATGTACCTGTCCATGTTTTTCTTAAATGTCAAAAGTGAGCCCGCATTTACCACTTCATCTGGCAGCTCATTCCACACTTCCACAACTCTCTGCGTGAAGAAGCACCCCCCCCCCCAGTGTTCCCTTTAAATTTTTCCCCCTTCACCCTTAACCCATGTCCTCTGGTTTTTTTTCTCCCCTAGCCTCAGTGGAACAAAGTTAAACAAAGTTGTACTTTAAATATCTGAATATTTCTAAACTTTACAAGTTAATCTAGGTCAAGTTACCATGCAGTTTAGGATTGGTTCAGAAGTATAGCTCAGAACTGCCATGGAAATGAAGGATTTGTTAAAGCATTGCACCAAACTTTCCTGCTTTCTCATGTTCTATGTGATCTGTAACGATCAGAGGCATTACTATCTTGCACCTGTCTGAGAAATATATGAAATCTAAATAATGAGGGAATACAGTAAAATCCTCTTATTTTGGGTTAAAGTGTCTCAGTACTAGTGAGTTGTAATTTTATTTTTATTTTCTCACAGAAACAAATATCTCTGCTGCTTTACTACTAAATTTCTGCTAATCCTGTGCTTTGGCATAAGCTGTACATTATAAATTGATTAGTTGAATGCCCAACAGTGTTTGCTAAAGCATGCCCTGATAACATTGTTGCATTACATCCGTTGACAAATATTTGAACCCGTGCACTTTGCCAAATCCTTACTTTTCTGCAGTGCATTACGTTGGTACCTTCTGGTGCTGGGACGTTTGCTGTGTTCATGATAGCCACAGTTAGGCTATGGTCTTCTTCATAGGCAATAACTTGGGATCAAAGATGATTTGTTCTACCACAGTTCTAGGGTTTGAGGAGGATGAGGAGTTCAATTTGGAGTCCAAAAGGAGAGGAAGAAGGCAATTGACAGAATGGGTGTTTAGTTGGGGAGGTGGCATACTAGTTTCCCTGTTTAGACTATGCTTCTATGTGCTTCTACAAATGTTCTCAAGGACTTTGCAGAAATGGCTTCTCCACTTTGAGGGGTCATGTACCAGGGATTCCCACAAGTTAATACGGACATTATGCTATTTCAAGGAGTCTTTGAGAACATTCTTGAATCATCTTCTCTGGCTTCCTGATAATATCTTGTGTCAGAAGTCAGAAAAATGTTACCTCATTCAGGAGTCTGATGTCAGGCATACAAAAGACATGGCCTGGCCATCAGATCCAACTAAGCGTTAGTAACAAGTCAACAGATTGTCTGGTTCAATGGTGTCACAACGACAAATTTGCACTCAACATCAGAAAAACTGAGCAATTCATTGTTGACTTCAAGGGGCATAGTTTTAAGGTGCTTGGAAGTAGGTACAAGGGGGATATCAGAGGTAAGTTTTTCACACAGAGAGTGGTGGGTGTGTGGAATGCACTGCCAGTGACATTGGTGGAGGCAGATACAGTAGGATCTTTTAAGAGACTCTCAGATAGGTACATAGAGCTTAGAAAAATAGAGGGCTATGCAGTAGGGAAATTCTAGGTGGCTTCTAGAGTAGGTTACATGGTCAGCACAACATTGTGGGCTGAAAGGCCTGTAATGTGCTGTAAATTTCTATGTTCTAACACTTGAAAAAGAGCTCTGATGTTGGTTTGATTTTCCTGAAAGTGGAATTTAAGGGTTTTGTGGAATCAAGAGTTGGTGATAAATCACTAGGACTTTGAGGTGTCTGCTGCATGTAATCCACATCTCAGAAATACATAAGGAAGCAAGGAATTAGCACACCATGAGTTTAATACTCAGTTTGAGTTCCTGTCCTTCAGATCCTTTCCCGCAGGTAGCCGAAGAGTATGCGGGCACAGTGAAGACAATGATGAATTCCATCATCAACCTTTGCCTTTGCTGAGGGGTGACTCCTAAAATATGGGAAGTCTTCTCATTGTCCGCCTTGTTGGACAATGTTGTATAGTAACAGCAAATCGGTACAGAATCCTTGTTTTGCAAGTATTGTGTAATCACATTCTCTGTGCTTCTGTGAACAAATAGACAATAACGTGGTGCTAAACTCACAAGCATGCAGATGTGCAATGCAATCTGAATACTGCAGCCCAGTGAGTGAATTTAGGATGACCTTGGTTCTGGAAAGCTCTGCCATGGATGATGCCAAGCCCTGTTGCGCAAAGGAAGAGGATTGGCCTGGGGCTAGCAACTCCATCCTGTAAAAACCCAGAGCTGCAGATGCACCATCAGAAGCTTCAAAGACCTTATCCCTGGGAGAGGAAGGATCTTCAAAGGTGGGCTACATGTGGGGCAACTTGAAAGACTGGCCAGGACAGAGGGCCCAGATAGGCTTAAGAAGAAGAATCTGGTTCTGGAATGGAGGCAATTATGTTGATAATTTCTCTTTGAGTGTGTAGATTAGTAGTTTTTGAAGGTGAGCTGTAGCTTTGGAAAAGCATGAGGTAATGACATAGCCTTACTTGAAATGAAACTGCACTGAGACTTGGGTCTATGGCGGACCCACTGGTTTGTCTGCACACAAAAATTCATCACCATGCCTATCTGTTTCAAGATAGCCATAGGAGACAATTAGAAATATTATCTGAGCACAGTTTTGCATAAGGAGGTATCCAACAAATGAATACTAGGTGTTAAGATTTATGTCATTTTATGAGGTATATTTATATTTATAGTGTGGAATGCTACTGGTACCAAACTAGCGATCTCTGCCATTCCTTTGGCTTCATCAGCTGTGTGGAGAGGGAGCGCTCTGGTATTGACTTTCTGTTTAATATTAATTTGGAACAAAATTAAATGTGACTTTCAAAAGTACAACATATTTTCCTCTATGAATTGATGGTAACAAGTGAGGTGGCAGGGTCCTGAGGACTTTGACCCTTTGTGTCATTGAGTCTGCAGCATCCTGTTCCCAGTTGATTTCCAATAGCCTCTCTAAAAAGTGTGTATTTTTCAGTGAGGTTAGGACTGGATTTTTCTGACATTCCTCTGAATGTCTGACCCTCACACTGGCATGAGAACTGACCATCTTGGTGACCTAACCAATACCCACTGCCATCTCAAAAGCAGTTGACTACCTTTAGAGAAGTTAATTGGGTATGTGGGTGCAGAAGTTATTAAGTACTTGGCCCAGTCCACCACTATCATGTTGCACTGTTTTCCTATATTCGATGTCTTCATGAAAAAGGATCTAAAAGGATAAAAATCAATTACTCCTACTTATTTTCCATTTACATCAGTTTCTAATTACTGCTGTGGAAAAGATTAAGCAGCCCTTTTCTTCTAATCAAATGTGAATATCATTGGAAAAAAAAGGAAATACTCTTTTCACCATACCCAAGTAAGGAACACATACATAAGCATATCTACTCTATAAGTAGTTTAACCATCCATATAATATTTGATCACATCAAACATCACATTGCTTCTCTCTGCTAGGTCAAAACTGGCCATTATGTTGGCCTAAGCCCTCAATACACAATAATAGCTCTAGCTTTGGTTGTCTTGTCATTAAACTAGTGCCTTGTTACCCTCCCCCACCCTACTGCTCAACCTGTTTTCACTGCAAATCCTATAGCTTGTTGAATAGACCACAACTCCCATGCCTTTACAACATTGTCCCATTTTCAGGATATTTTTCTTCAAAGTCTATAATCTTGCTATTGCTTCCCAAATCCATTTCTATTGCCCTAACGTATCAACAGCAACGATGGTCTTCCACCTCTGTCTGTATAGGAGGATTCTTCATTGCTGTTTCTGTAATAATTGACTTTTGACCAGTCAGAGTTGATAGCCCTGAGCCGAACCCTGAACCTGGAGAACAGGTGGACCACTCTTAGTCTGGCCTCTACCCCTTGACCTGTTTGGCATGGGTGACCCTACCAAGAGCCAAAGCATAAAGCCCTGACTCCAGCCAACATAGCTCTCTGGGTGTTTGAGGCACACAAGCCTCCAAACCCAATGACAAGGTTGTGGTCCTTTTGGAGATGTTATCCTAAACCATTCTATTTTTACCTTACAAAACAGAATCATGTCTCCATTCAGTATAATGTTAAAACAGAAGAAGCAATGAATAATATTCTCTTTAAAAGTGAGTGATATATTTTTACACACCACAATCTTTAATGTGGTTAATTAATCTCTTCCTGACCTCTTCTCCCAGTGTACTGGGAATTGGAACTGTACTGATTTGCTTCCAGAATTGTATCTAATCATAGGATTAGACATTTAGACAATAGACAATAGGTGCAGAAGTAGACCATTCGGCCCCTCGAGTCTGCACCACCATTCTGAGATCATGGCTGATCATTCACTATCAATACGCAGTCCCTGTCTTGTCCCCATATCCCTTAATTCCCCTATCCATCAGATATCTATCTAGCTCCTTCTTGAAAGCATCCAGAGAATTGGCCTCCACCGTCTTCCGAGGCAGAGCATTCCACACCTCCACACTGAAGAAGTTCTTCCTCAACACTGTTTTAAATAACTGACCTCTTATTCTCAATCCATGCCCTCTGGTACTGGACTCTCCCAACATCTGGATCATATTTCCTGCTTCAATCCTATCAAATCCTTTAATTATCTTAAATGTTTCAATCAGATCCCCTCTCAATCTCCTCAATTCCAGTGTGTACAAGCCCAATCTCTCCAATCTCTCTGCGTAAGACAGCCCTGCCATCCCAGGAATCAACCTAGTGAATCTACGCTGCACTTCCTCAATTGCCAGAATGTCCGTCCTTAAACCTGGAGACCAAAACTGTACACAATATTCCAGGTGTGGTCTCACCAGGGCCCTGTACAAATGCAAAAGGACATCCTTGCTCTTGTACTCAATTCCCCTTGTAATAAAGGCCAACATTCCATTTGCCCTCTTCACTGCCTGTTGCACTTGCTCATTCACCTTCATTGACTGATGAACCAGGACTCCTAGGTCTCTTTGCATTTCTCCCTTACCTAACTACACCGTTCAGACAATACTCTGCCCTCTTGTTCCTGCTTCCAAAGTGGATAACTTCACATTTATTCACATTGAATGACATCTGCCAAGTATCTGCCCACTCACCCAGCCTATCCAAGTCTCCCTGTAATCTCCTAATGTCTTCTTCGCATGTCACACTGCCATCCAGTTTAGTATCGTCAGCAAACTTGCTGATATAGCTTTCAATGCCCTCATCTAAATCGTTGATTTAAATCTAAATTTTAATCTAAATCTAAATTTGAATTAACATAACATAAAGAAGTACAAAGCCATGGGGCTAGCTCCCATATGTGAGAGCTGTATTCACACAAACTCTACTGCCTTCCACGGTCCATCCCTTGCCATTGTGTTGCCCGACTCCTTGATCTTTTCCATCACAAGCTTGGGATATTTTCCATTGACAGAAACAAATTTGATGTAGTCTTATTCCACATTTCATGTCCCATCATCTGGAATATACCCATTAATATTCACCAGCACCCTCTTCATCCTTTAAAACTCTCAAAATCCATCTCTAATCAAACCTTCAGTGGTCCGCATCCTAATATTCCCATTTTTAATTTAGCCTAAGCCCATCTGCCAAATAACTTGTTTTCTCTTAAGCAGTTACAGTAAATAAACCACTCAATTTTTTTTTACTACTGTTCAACTATTGTTTTATCTTAATTCCTCTTTTCTGAAATAATCAACTCCTTGCAAAAGATCTTGGTTACTATATTTACAACTAAACAAAACTAATTTCATACAAGTGCTTTGGGGACTGCTCAGATTGCAAGCCTTCATTCTGTAGTGAAAAAACCTGTGAGCTGCTGTTACGTTGTAGAACCACAGTGATGTCATCCGTTGCTGGGCACATGCAACTTACAGAGAAAAGTGATTCCTGGGTAATATTTGGTTTCTAATTGCACAGTGCTAAGTCTGGAATTCATCCACTCCTCCATTCACTGTGGAATTAAACAAAGTGAGCTTTTTATTCCACAGTCTATGGAGACTTTGTAACTTTGGCATATTTATGCAGGTCTTTGTAGTTTGTGTCGGAACAACAAGAAACCATTCAATCCAAATCATTTGCACTGTCATTTACATCTTTTTTTTGAAGTACGTAGATGGGGCCGTGTTCATCTGCTGAATCCCTTCCAGATTTAAGTAGCTATTATGCACCAAGGCAGTTTGAGGGAAAAATGCAAATATTGTAACTAAAGAAACAACATCTGTGAGAACAACACAGGAAATATCCCACTGTGCCTCACTGAAGTGGGAAATTAGACAAAATGAATTAAGGAAGAAATGTGTGCTGTAATATAAGAATTGGGACAAAAAGTTGATCTGAATGAATTCCAGAGGGCAAGAATAAATCAGTGAAAATACTCTTCCATTAATGTAATATAAACAGAAATGTTAGAAGATGGGATAGTGTGGAATGATATATTAGGTTGTTAGTGTCGCAGGGATGAAGGGATTTAGACTTAAATTCATTGTAATTAATATATAGGTCAGCACAATGGGAAGATGAATCAGATGTAATTAAGCATGAGTTAAGAGTAGAGAGCTGATTCTTTGTTTATTTGGTTAACTTAATGGGTGAATGAAGGAAATCAAATACTGCAGAGTTTTACATTTACAATATTGCACACCACTAATCAAGATGAGCAGTCTTCAGGTGAAGGAAAACTAGAAGATGGGAAAAATTAACAGTGTCACATTTTTAATTAGTCCTCATTTTAAAGTCAGACATTTGCTGTTCTTTATTAAAAAGTTTCCATAATTGATTTGTATGTCTACACTTTAATATTGCTAATGTAAATTCATTACATTGCGCATTTTCCCAGTTGTTGTTCTGCAGCACATCAACAGGTGAAAGGGTGCAATTACCATCTAATAAGTTCACTCATGAATTGCCCATTATAAATGTAAACACTGGAATTTGTCATGAAAGGAACTTAGTGAAGTGCGCAGGTGCTAACAATCTTGTACAAATACCCAAGTGTTTTATTTTAATAGATGAACAACATTCCCCTTGTGATCTGATTGTTGGTGGTTATGGTTGATTATGATGTATAGCACTTAAAATTCTTAAATAGAAATCTGAGTTTGTGTAAATAATACAGATAAAGAGGTAAGTACATGTTTTAATAGGCATTGCTTCAGATCAGCACTACATTAAACTGTTAAAGGAGATCTGTGATTTCTAAGAAGATATCCTTAATGATAAAGATCATTCAACTAGGAAATAGTCCAAGTGCATCAGTTTTGGTAATGCCTTTCAGTCAGCTTCTACAGACTGCTAATGGAGCCAATCAGTCAGGATATGCCCAAATTGAAAGTCAATTTCAAGTGCATCCATAAACAAAGCTTTGGAGTACACTTGAGGTTACAATTGAATTTTAGAACACCCAACATAAGTGAATTTCTATAAATTCCTTTTACCAAAAATCCTAAAATTACACATGTGAAATAGTAGTAAATTAGTTAATAACTAAGTTACTGGGCTAGTATCATGAACCTTGGGCAATCCTGTCATGCCAACTGGAAAGTTTTAATTCAAATCATTAAATATATCTGGAATAAAAAGCTGGCATCATTCTGGTGTCCACAAATTTCCAATACAGTTCTAAAGAAAGCAAGATGGTTGCAATGTCCTTCAGAGAAGACCTGGGAATCTTATCTGGTCCAGTCTCTGTGTGACCTCAGATGACCACCTTCACTCAAGAAGGCCACTCGGGAATCGTGACCAAACACGAAACAGAACACTGGCATTTGTGGAAGCAACAGGTGTGTCTGACTTGTTTGATAACTAGCCAGTGTCGGCATTGCCCATATCCTGTAAATGAGTAGAAAGCAACATTAGACATTATATTCAGGATATTCTGCAAATGTAGATGATGGCTTTGGCCTTTACATTGAGATTTCATCATTTGTCAGATTGCAGGATGTACTGGGGACATTATAGTGGTGTTTATTGTGTTTGAATTTGCCTGTTTATCAATGGCTGTCTTTTATACAATACATCTTTATTTTATTTTCCCAGTTCCTCTACCAGTGACCTCTCAGGCTACGATCATGGGTATCTAAGGAGGAGTCCAGATCAGTATAGTTCAAGAGGAAGCATGGAAAGCCTTGATCATACTAATCTTCCGTATCACTCTTGCAACCTCTCACCTGCTAAATCCACCAACAGTATCGATCAGCTTTCTCACCACCACAGCAAAAGGGACTCGGCCTACAGCTCCTTCTCTACCAGTTCCAGCATTCCTGAATATCCAGCACCGACGCTCCGTAATGAACGTTCCTACTCCATGGAAAACATGCCTTCCAGGAATAGTCTGCATGAAGGGATCAGACAGGCTGATATAAAGTATGTCAAAACAGTCTATGACTCCCACAGAGGAATATCAGAGGAACGTGAGGTCAGCTGCCCTTCAGCAATAAAAAATTCTAATGGTCGGTCCCAGACTGATCCCAGAAGCTATTACAAGCCCTACAGACACAGTATTGGTCCAGTATGGAATAACCCCAGCAGAAGCTTTTTAGAGCTGGACAATAAAGCACCTCCTCTTCCTCCGACCCGCAGCGACAGCTTCATGGCGATCAAAAGTCATGACAAGCCAACCTCCTGGTCAGGTCTGGACGGACAGAGCAAGCCGACTCGACCTCAGCAGAAGGGAGTGTGGCTTCTTCCTACCAACTCGGGCTCTTCTGGACAGAAGCCTCTCTTCGTAGAAGGACAACTCAACACAGTGATGGAGAAGAGCCCTGAAAGTAGTCCCATTACTCAACCCAAGCACGGTTACATTCAAACACCACAGCCAGGCCAACCCATGCTACCGACCGGAATTTATCCTGTGCCACAGCCTGAGCCACGGTATGCACAGGCTCCAACCAATAGCAGCAATTTCATGCTTCAAAGCAATAATAACGGGTTACTGTACCCTGCCCTCAGTAGAGAAAATACACTTGGTGCTCAAAATTCAACTGAACGGACTAAAAGTGCTCCATGCAATGTGGAGGAAAGCATTGGCAGTAAGTCTGGTCTTTCTCAATCCAACGCTGCATTTGATTCTGGCAACAAATATGAGATGGTTCCAGAGCAGACACAGGGACAATATAGTCACTACAAGGTGCATGTCTTTGCCGACTCTAATCCGGTGCTGCCTGATGTTGGGTACAAGTCCAGTCCAAGTCTGCCGTCAGGTGTCAGTGCCAGTACAGTTGATGCACAGTATTCTTTTGGAAACTGTGAACAGGCACAAGGCCAGCAGACAAGGAAAAACAACGAGAAAGGGTTGTCAGTTCAGCACACCGAGAGCTGGCAAGGAAGAGGTCAGATGGATGGAGAGTCATACCAGTGGAAAGCTGAACAGGAAAATCGGGCACCTTGGGTGCAGATTGGAGACAGACAGAGCTCTCCTTTCTGGCAGAGCCAAACAGAAACTAAAATGACCTCACAGTGGGAAAGTTACAGTGAGAACAGATTATCCCAGAAGTTAGACCACAACAGGAAAGAGCAGGCCTCTGACCACTGGGGAAGCTATGAAAAGCAAATGGGCCCTAAACGCTACAGTGAAGTAAGCAACACTGTTCAGCCAAAGTTTCAGGAACAGAGCTCATGCCAGGAACAGCAGGGCAGACCCGAATCCGGGAGATCCAGGTACAGTTCCAGCAGCATCCAAAGTTCCCAGAGTAGGCAGTTTACAAAACCCGAAATCACCAAACGCTCTTCTGTTCTGGAGGCCGTCAATATGATCGAGCAACGAGAACACGATGAGAGAGTTCCCAACACACGAGGAGTTTTCTCGGCCAGGTTGAGTCAGTCTTCCAGTTCAAGGAATTCACTGAACAACCTGGATGACATTCTGAGCAGGGTAACTGATCCTCAACCATCCAGACAGCCAGCTGCTCCAATGATGAATCTGATAACGGCAGACAAGACCCCAATCCTTCACCACCTGACGTGTGAGAGCAGAGATGAGAGCATTAGGTTAGAGGACCCAAGGCGCCAGGACAGGGATTTGCATTTGCCTGCTAAAGCTGCTCAGAGGAATGACAGGGCACCAATTCCTATCGCAAACAAGGGCCCACAGCTCCACAAGAGCAGAAGCTCTCTCCAGCTGATGGAGAAAGGAGAGAGGGACACGCTCTGGGAAGATGACATTTCAGGTTCTCCTCCCGACAACGCCTTTAACCGAGCTTACAGGAACAGTCTGAAGGACGCTCAGAGCAAGGTGCTACGGGCCACCTCCTTCCGCCGCAAGGATCTGGACTTAACCCCTCCCTACCTGAACAAGCCAAAGGCTTTGGACCGACCAGCCTCGGCCCACGTGGGCTCGGCCTCCCAGGTCAGGCTGTTGCAAGCGCCACGGGAGAGGCACTGCATGACCCCGACCGAGGAGAGACAGGCCACCGCAGAGGTGCATGCCGGCCCACAGGTAGCCCGCATCGGCAGCAGGAAGCGGCTGACAGCCGAGCAGAAAAAGCGGTCCTACTCAGAACCCGAGAAACTGAACGAGCTGGGAGTGAGCAATCCGCAGCAGAAGAACCGAACCTTCACCTTGCCCGAGGCGACCGAGCTGCGCTCGGTGGCCGACAGGCGGCGGCTTTTCGAGCGCGATGCCCGCACCATGTCCACCGTCAACCTGTCCCGGCCTGAGCTCAAGCAGCTGCAGCAGAACGCGCTGGCCGACTACATGCACCGCAAGACGGGCAGGAGGCCACAGCTGGCCGAGCAGCTCACCCCCGCTGCCAGGGAACGCTCACACAGTGTCTACCTGCAGCCATCCCGGGACGTCTGCAGCCTCAGCTCCTGCTCCAGCCTCAGCTCCCTCTGCGAGGTGAGCCCCACCGGCAGCAGCCAGCCTCCCGGCCCCACCTCGCTGCCCACCCAGCCCCGAGCCGGTGGCGACAGGCACTACGGCTCCGAGCTGACGCTGAACAGAATGCCGCTGCCCCCCAACGCCGGGCGGGTTTCCCGCCTGAGCCACCAGGCCTCAGGCCAGCAGCCGCCGCCATCCCCCTTTGACCGGCAGTCGTCCGCCAGGAACTCGGGCAAGTTTGCATCTGCCGATAACTTGCTGGAAAGGGCCGACAACCCGGTCACCATCCACACCCGCTCCAGGTCGTCGCCTTCCACCCAGATGGTTTCTCAGGTGGGTACCGTGTGCTCCTGGGATGAGCTCTTTTCCCCTAAACACCCGTCCATTCAGCCTGCACACACCTTCATGGGGACAGGAGGGTGCAGTCTCGATGGCTTCCTAGTTATATCCCTCATGTGACCTTCACTGAGGAGAATAAAAAACAAGATACTGGAGGAACTCTGAAACACAAGAAAATGAGGATGCTGGAACCTGGAGCAACATGCGAAAGACTGGAGGAACACAGCTGGCCAGGCAGCATCTGTGGAGGGAAATGGTGGAAGGGTCTCAACCTGAAACATAGACCTACCATATTCCTCCACAAACTCTGCCTGACCACCCACATTCCTCCAGCATCTTGTATCTTGCACTAGATTGCAGCATTTATTTACAATAAATAATGAAACACTGGTGCAAGCGACATCACACAACAACATTGAAAGGCTTTATTCCCTCCAATGGAAAACATTCTGGGATGTATTTAATCAGCTTTTCCAAAGTGTCCGGCAAAATGAAAGGTATACAAAGATCCCAATATGATGGCAAATTAGAGTTGTTCTGGAAATTTCATTTGCATAACAACACAGAAAGGAAGCATCACATTTAAATGGTCTGCTTGTCTCGTTCACTAGTAGCTCACTCTGCCTTCACAAGTACACCCAATTAATTTCTCAGTGCTCCATCTGATTTACTTCTATTTCATTTGTGAAAAATATTCATTTCTGCCTCTAAACTCTGGCAACCATTTTAACTTAAAGTTTTATGATTTTTTCAGTGCACCTGTATGAAGAAAACAGCTTTTCCCCTTTCAAATAACCTAACTAAAGTTCACAAAAGTCTGAATAAATGAAAATACCATGCTTTGGGTGGCAGCTGTCCCAGCCATCGGGGACACTAGGAATCCATTGGATAGCCCCAATTCCTTGAAAGGAAGCATTGTGACATCATTATGTTGGGGGGGGGGGAGTGGTCATTTTATGGACAAATGAGGACTTGATTCAAAATTACAGGGATTAAATTACATCTGCCACGTGTGTGCCTGTTTAGCCAATCTATGAGTGGCATTCCGGAATGTTCCACTTCCACTGCTTTGTGACATGCACAAACTTAAGAATGAGATAGCACTGTGAGGTTAAAGTACAATTCAGGTCTTAAGGAAACATATGTGCTTGACAACTTTAAAGATAATCATAAGAAAATTTGCATGACTCCAAATAAATCTCGATAGAATACCAGACTATTGGCTTTCAGGAAATCCTTTGTAATCCCAAACGACCCATTACTTGCATCCTCTCATTATGGGTTTTTATCTGTCTGTGTCGATGAATAGCAGTGGTATTTATCAGTCTTTAGTGTCAGTCATCATGTTGCTCTGGTTCTCATGACACTATTATAATTGAGGTATTATTCTGAGATTCCTTCTGAAAGAGGTGGCTGGAGAGACTGTGGAGGCATTAGTGATCTTTCAAGAATCACTCAATTCTGGTATGGTTCAAGAGGACTGGAAAATTGCAAATGTCACTCAACTCTTTAAGAAGGGAGGGAGGCAGAAGAAGGAAATTTGTTAGTCTAATCAAATGATCATATCAGCTAAAGTTACTCTGGTTTCCTTGAGGGGAAATCTTGCCTGACAAATCTGTTAGAATTCTTTGAGGAAATAACAGACAGGATTGACAAAGGAGAGTCAGTGGATATTGCTTACTTGGATTTTCAGAAAGCCTTTGACAAGGTGCTGCATATAAGACTGCTCAACAAGGGTCCACGGTATTACAGGAGAAGTACTAGCACGGATAGAAGATTGGCTGCCAGTGACTAGTGGTGTTCCGCAGGGGTTGTTGTTGGGATCGTTTTTTTTTTAGCATTATATGTCCATCATTTGAAGGATGGAGTTGATGTCTTTGTAGCCAAGTTTGTGAACCATACAAAGATTGGTGTAGCTAGTGTTCAGAAAGTAGGGAATTGGCAGAAAGACTTAAACTAATTAAGAGAATGGGCAAAGAAGTGGCAGATGAATACAGTGTCGGGAAGTGATTAGTGACGCACTTTGGTAAAAGGAATAAAGGTGTAGACTATTTTGTAAACGGGGAGAAGATTGAGAAATCAGAACTGCGAAGGGACATGGGAGTCCTTGTGCAAGATTCCCTTAAGTTAACTTGCAGGTTGAATCAGTGGTTTGGAAGGCAAATGCCATGTTAACATTCATTGTGAGAGGACTAGAATATAAGAGCAAGGATGTCACTCTGAGTCTTTATGAGGCATTGCTCAAACTGCACTTGGAGTCCAGCACTGTACTTGCTCATTGGAACCTATTCAAATATTGAAAGCCCTAGATAGAGTAGACGTGGAAAGGAGAGTCTAGAACCAGAGGACACAGCCTCAGAATAAGAGAACTTCCCTTTACAACAGGGATGAGGAGATAGTACTTATGCCACAGGTGGTGAATCTATGGAATTCATTGCCACTGACAGCTGTGTCTTTGGGTATATTTAAAGCAGAGGTTGATATGCTTTTGATTAATAAGAGTGTCAAATGTATTGGGGGAAGGCAAGAGAATGGGGTTGGGAGGGATGATGAATCAGCCATGTTTGAATGGCGGAGCAGACTAAATGGGCCGAATGGCCTACTTCTGGTCCTGTGTCTTATAGTTTCATGGTAGCCGCACATTGCATTGCTTCAGAATTGCAATGCTTGTTCAGTAGCTTGAAGAGATGTTTATTCAGTTGAGTTCAAACTCTGGTTAGATTTAGTATTAGCTGAGAACCGGCTTAGCATTCCCAAAAGCAGAGAGATTAAAATGATATCTTAAAATACGTTCTTGGTAATATTAAAGTTTTGGAGTGTTTGAAAAGAATTTTGATTACACTGCAGGAACATCAAGGTGGTTTGCAGTGGCCTCCTTGAGATTCCTTTCTTCAAGCCATTAGAATTTAATCTGGCCAACTTCCTTCCTGAATACAATACATTCTGCAATCAATATAAATGATGTAATTGGACTGGTCACTAAACTTCACAGAGTATAAAATTAGAACTGATGACCGGATAATCTCTCAGCATGCATACATTTGCTGCCCTCATCTGCACCTTGTTTGTGATTTGGAAAACGAAAATGCAAATGATCACTTTTAAATCAAAAATTCCCAGTCAAGGTAAAATGGTTTCAAATACCACTGTTTTTTATGGATAGTAAAAATCTTTTTTCTGAACATAAAAAAAAATTTAACTGTTTTCCTGTGTGCTATAATTTTATAGCCAATTTGCTCTTTAATTTATGTTATGAATGTAGATTGTCAGCAGATTTCAGTAATTTTGTGCACTTGAGAGATGAAAAGAATTTTGTTTCCTAATGTGCACGGTCACAGTCTGTTGACAATCACAGCCTGGACAATTTCTCAAAGCAGCTTTTGGGTTCAGATTTTTTAACTTCATGGTTTATAATGAGGTAAAATTAGATCTGGGTACAAAGTAGTATGTTATTATTTCTTGCCAGAAAGTCAGTATATATATATAAAAAAAGAAAACATTGGGAAAATCTTTCCTGTCAACTTTCCAGTGCGTTGACTTGATCAGACAGGATACTTATTGACAAGAGGAAGGTAATTTATCCCATCCTGGTTTTCCCATATAGAATTATCCCACAGTCTGGAATTGCGAAAATGAAGTTAAGTGATTATATTTCTTTGCCCTGTTAATCTATCTGGAAGATCCTTACATATATTTAGCATGCCATGTGAAGAATTTTCTGACACCGTCTCCTGATCTTCTAAGATTTATAAAATTATGAGGGGCAGGATTTTTTTCATAGAGCAGTGAGAGCAAAGTTTAAAGGCAATCCAAGAGGTAGGTTTTTCATACATAAAATGGTGAATATCTGGAACAGGTGACCAGAGGGGATGGTGGAGACAGATACAATCACAATATTTGAAAAGCGCTTGAGTAAGAACTTGGATAGGAAAGGTGTAGACAGCAGTATGGGCAGATGGCATTAGCATAGAGAGATACCAAACATGGACCAAAAGTGTCTATTTCTATACCCTTCATCGCTACCGTATATTTTAAGATTTTTTTCACATTTGCCTGTACCAAAGCATCCACATGCCTAATTTTCAAATATATATACTAATGACTTGGACGTGGGTTATGGAGTAAAATTTCCAAATGTGTGAGTGATGGAAAGTTTCAAAATGTGGACCATAGTAACAGGCTGCAAGAAGTTCAGTGGGCAGACAAGTGGCATTATTAATTAACACACTTTGGCAGAAAAGAATAAAGAGACAATTTTGACTAAATGGTGCAGCTTTAAAAGATGTGCAGGAACAGAGGAACCTGAGTTCATAGATTTTCCTCTACTAGCATAAAATTTTAAATCTGGAAGAGTATACCTACAATTGAAATGAAATGCGGCACTGACTCTTCCCCTGGGACATTGCAATAGTCATTTTGTTCCTACGGCCTGAAGTTCAGTTGGTCCATCAGTTGGTATTGCTTCTAGATGAGGTGACGTGCTCACTCACTGAGGCCAGGGAGAATGCAGAAGGCAGTGACTGTTAGATGGCACAATGCAAATGTGTGTTTAGTCAGTGATTGGATAAAATCCATACAATATTCCCACCATCAAACCTCTCCCCTGCATCCATTGCTACTAAATATTCATTGACCCATTGTGACCAATATTCACTTCAACAGAATTACCTGAAATAATAAGTCAGGAGATTCTGCAGACAATGAAGATCCAGAGCAGCACACACAAAATGCTGAAGGTCAGACAGCATCTATGGAGAGGAATGAGCCGCTGGCAATTCGGGTTGAGACCCTTCATCAGGATATCAGGTCCTTTCCTTAGATGCTGCCTGACCTGCTGAGTTCCTCCAGCATTTTGTGTGTGCTGTTCATTAGGTAAGACTAGTTCCAGGAAAGTTTAAGGTTCAAACCCAACTCTGCTGAGTTAGTTGACCCCAAGTGTAGTCCATGTCCAGGGAATGACGGGTCAGCCGGATGAAATTCCTGCCCACGCTGACTCCTGATGGCGAAAAATACCTGTGTGCTACTGGCTGACAAACATTAGACTTGGCACTAAATAGTTCCTGCAGCCAAAACTGCTCTTTCTCTGTTACAGAAGTTAAAAAGGGGGAAATAATTTAAGAAAACTCTGCCTAGTTCAGTAGTCTATTGCATGGATTTGAAGATTCTGTTGCACCCATTTCCACATAATATTTCAGATTCTGGGCTGCAATGATCCTTTTCTTTCATTTCAGGATATTCTGACTGCGGTGAACAGGGCCCCAGGCTTCCCTGAAAAGGATCTAAATTCTTCCTCCAAAACGATGGGTGCTGATTGCACAAGCAACTGGTATGCTCTTTGAAAATTGTAAAATTGTTGGTCCATTGGAATCCATTCAGCAATGAAAGACTTGCATCACTTTTCCTAAACTTCCCTTTTTCCCCACCCATTCCCCCTTCCCCTTCTGTTAAAGGGGACTGTTTGGTTTAACATAATGGATGTTCGATGTTTTGACTATAAATTCTAGTTTTTACAATAGAGAATAAAGAGAATTTTAGTAAGTTCAAAGTATATTTATTATCAAAGTAAAACCTTGAGATTCATCTCCTAACAGGCTGTCACAAAACAAAGTAACCCCACCCCCCAAAAAATCATAAAACAAGACCATCAAACACCCAATGTGAAGAAATCGTGCAAGCAATTAGTGTTCTGAACTTGTCCACATAGACTGTCCTGTCCTCAGACTCGTGGTTCAACACTGAGTGGAGTAACAAGCTGACCCTCGCCTCGGTCCCCAGTACCCAATCTGACCTGGTACGTATATTATCATACAAAGCATCGGGTTCAATCATTTCAATTTGCTCTGGGGCCTGGACCCTCCACCTCAATTTGGCCTGTTCCAGACGTTTCTGATTCAGCCCGGCACCTAAACCGGGTCTACCTTGCTCTTGGCCACGGGTCAATGGCCACACCTTGGTTCTGCCACATCGAATTACCTCCAAGTCCAAAGGGAAATTACAGACTATTGTTTGAGATGATCGCTTACCAGAAAAAGGGTGATTAACAAGTATTTAGTTGTTTTCCTTGTTTCATTGGCCACCAGTGAGATTCAGCAGTGCCATCACACCTTATAAAAGTATTAATGAGTCTTGTCCAAGCCAAAAGAGTGGTGTTAATTCTTCAAATATACAGTGATAGAGCTATACAACATGGAAACAAGGTCTTTGGCACAGTTTGTCCATGGCAATGCAAGCTGAGCTGGTCCCTATTGCCTACATGTATGGCCCAAATCCCCGTGTACTGTCCAAGTGGCTTTGAACATATCCTGACAATAAACACCCTAAAACAATTGCTTTGGGAGAGAAATTGCATTAGGAGGAAGGAGTATAACATTTGATTAGAGCAGCAAATTACACCTTTGTGTTTTCACCACCAACAATGATGGGACGACCTACAAAGAGGAAATGGAAGAGCTAGAGGGCAGCTGCTAGGCAAATTACCTCTTCCTCAAAGTCAACAAGACACAGGAGATGGTTATCAACTTCAGCAGAACACACACCATTCTTTATATTGGCAGCACAGTGGTGGTAAGAGCAAGCAGTTTCAAACTCCTGGGAGAGCACATCTCACACAACCTCTCATGGTCCCAGAACACATCCTTCTCAATCAGGCAAGCTCACCAACACCTCTACTTTCTAAGGAGGCTGGACTATGCACATGTCATTTCCTCAGATGCGCAGTAGAGAGCATCCTAACAAGCTGCATCACTGTGTGGTGTGGGAACAGCACTGCAGTGTAAAGGAAAGGTTTACAATTGTTACTCAAAGCTACTCATTGCATCGTCAGCACCAGTCTATCCACCATCAAGAGCGTAAATACAGAAAGGTGCCAGAAAAGAGCCAGGAACATCGTGGCATCCAACCCACCGTACTTATAAACTGTTTGTCCCCCTTCCATCAGGGAGGAGGCTACGTAGCATCCACACCAGGGCCACCAGACGGAAAAACAGTGACTTCCCCCAAGCTGTGAGGCTGATCAATACCTCCACCCACTAACCCACCACCACTAATTTAATGTTTCCTGTCAGTCACTCCTGTGCCTAGTGTCACTTTATAGACATACAATCAATCTGTGTATAGAAATGATCTTACCTATTTCTAGTTATTTTACTTTTAATTATCATTATGTTTTTATGGTGATTTTGTCTCTGCTGCCGCGGATCCAGAGTAAAAAATATTTTGTTCTCCTTTACATTTGCATACTGCAAATTACATTAATCAATCTTGAATCTTGAAGGCATCTGAACTGTGCTTAGATTGTTGTCGTTTACACATTAGTGGTTTGTCTGCCCTGTTTGTGGCCTTTCATTGATTCTATTTCGCTTCTTGTATTTATTGTGACTGCTGGCAGGGAAGTGAACCTCAGGGTTGTTAATGGTACTTCGATAATATACTTACTTTGACTTGAGTAAAGCTGACCCAGTCCACTGGAGACTGCAAGGCTCTTGTCCGTTAGCTTTACAGGAGATGGATTCCGTTGCCAGGATTCCCCTCTGCTCCACTGCTCCTGCTGTGTAATAGCCTTTTGATTAAAATATGTCTTCTGACAATAGAGCACTGTAGAGGAGAACTTCAGGGTGCTCTTTCCAAGCAATCCTGCAGGGCTCCCTGGAGCAGAGAATAAATGGGACAATCTGAAGTAATTCAGGAATGAACATTTGTTTTGCAGGGCTCCATTGGCTCCTGGGTCAAGAGTACAAGTATCTAGACCACAACAGTCTGTCCAGACAGCATCTCAAGACAGGTATGAGAAAGAGCAGTTGAAATTGGGAAGCTTCTTTGTAAAAGTTGTCTCTCTGTTCGATTTTCATTTCTCCTTTTTCTTTTACTCTCTCTTAAAGCCATTATCCTTGCAGGAATGTAAAGGCATGTTTTGTTCAGTTCTTCATTTGCTCTTCATGTGCAATCTCGCCAGTGAGGCCAGCTGTACAGTCCAGTTGAATCGTAACAACATGGTGGGGTGGGGGTTGAACTCAACAAGATGTGTTGAACACAGGAAGCTCCATATTGAGTGTTTCTGTGAAAAGAACACTTGGCAGGACAAACAAAGAGCCAGGAGTGAATCTAAAATAATGAGGATCAGATAAATTGGGTGTTAACACAAAATGAAAATATTTTTGAGGTCAGAAAGAAATCTAGAGACTTAAAAATTGTAAGTATATAATTCCTCCAATGGAGGATAAAACTAGTTAAAGCCATAACAAAGGCCATTACAGGTTTTATCATAGAGCACTGGAGTTCAAGACCAAAGAGATTAGACTAATTCCATGCTGCGTGCATATTACAGAGCGGGGATTAAGGTCTTTACAGCATAGAAAGTGTGCACAAGGATAATGGCAGGCTTGGGAATGGTTTAAAAAAAGAGATGTGGAGGTTCAGGGCCATTTCCAGTAGAACACAGTTTAAACGGGGTCATCAAGTAAGGAAGGGCTTTTGTTTCTTGTATATGGAATTACTGTTCTGCTTGTGGAGCCCATGCAAAATAAATTTGTCCTCCATTATATGCATTCAATGTGCATTGAAATAAGCAGAGACATGTGCACAGATGTGGTTGTATCGCGTTCTGGTGTAGGCAATAGAAGATGAGCCTTTAAAGAGTTAATTATTTAAAATTACTTTTAGGAAAATGGGAAGGTAAGTAAAGTAAATTAATTTAATGTTGAGGTATGCTAAAAGAGGTTAAAGAAGCAAAAGGGAGTTATTTGAAGCCATAACAAACACATGGATGATATGACAGATAAGGGCACAAGATTAATTTTGAATTCTGCCAGCAAAGTGCAAGACATTATAGCAAGTGGAAGTAAGTGACATGTGAAGGACAATGCAAGCTCACCTGTCAGAGAGTGACATTTAACTAAACTACATTTACATTTAAAGGTCTTTTCACAATGATGGCCGAAGCAGATTCATGGGACCACCTCTGTCCACCAGCTACGACAATGATTTGAATCCCCTTGCTATGAACAAGCTGCCCATTCGAAATGAGAGGCAGATGTCACTGGAGAGTTACAGGTCCAACAGCACTTCCTGTCTCAGGCAGCTGTCAAACAAGGGGCAGTTCAATTATCGGCCTGCATCGGAAACCCTAGTGCCTGACAAAGCAACTTCAGAACACTACAGCAAATCCATCCCCGGTGGGCAAGAATACAAGAACCACAAACGTACTGCCTCAGATCATCAGGCTTATAGATACCACCTTCCGGAAGAAACTGGGGCTCCAGCTGCATTGAGGACAAAGCCAGTCCTACCACAGAGACCTCCACCACCGAAACTCAAGTGGATGACTTCAGTGAACGACGACTCAGCCAACAGGGTCCCAGTTCCGACTGCTGGCTCAAATCACCACCAGCCTGAAAGGGATCGGTATCATGGCACAGGAAGTGACACCACTTGGGAGCCTGATCCTGCACCTGCTCGGCCGTCTTCCCCTCCATCCAGCTTGCACTCACTCTCTTTGTCAGAGTCACGCCTCCAGTCGTCCTCCTCGTACACCGATGAGGACGAGGTGTTCATCCACGACCTGGACCCCCAGCCGCTTCCGCCCCCACCTCCCCCTCCACAGGATCCCAGAGCTGTCCCAGAGAACAGAGACAACGAGTTCCCACCCCCGCCTTCTCCAGTTGCTTTTAAAGATCAAAGGCCAGAGGCATTATTGAACAGGAATGATGAGCAAGCTTTGTCCAGGTAAGGAAGCTGAACCGTGATACTCTAGCCTAAGATTCACAGAATTTTTCCAAACACTGATCACAAGTCCAATGAATTCTTTCCATCTGATATATCCAATTAACAGCATCCTATTTATATTTGAGCCTACGTTACTTTAGATGTTATTTTGTTCAGTGTAATTTACTTTAACAGATTACAGTGTTGTAATAGGTGGACTCTCGGTATGTTCAGATTGAGGCTGTTACTCCCTGCTCTGGGCATTGTGTACCCGTTAGGAATCATCTCAAGAAGGAATCTGCATTGTTGCTTAGATTTTTAGCAGGTACTTACCATGGTAACAGTATCACAGATTGATGAGCAAGGTGGGGGGAGGGGAGTGTGAAGGTGGGAGGCGGCCGCTGATGGGAGATAAACAAGCCGGATATGGGCAAGTAAAGGAGAGGAGAGTGGAGACCATCAAGGAGAGGTGAACAACCTTCTGAACCAGATACACTGGGGGTGGGTGGGGAGCCTGTGTGCGACTCGGATGATGGAGCCAGGAGGTGGAAAGGGATGAAGATGAGGGAAATGGGGCTGGGAAAGGGGACCAAGAGTTGAGGACCAGAGGATGAGAAGTAGAGGAAAAGGGGAGGAAAAAGGCAAAGGGTTACTCAAAATTGGAAAAGTCAATATTCATGTAGACTACCGATGTGTAACATGAAGTGTTGCTCCTCCAATTTGTGTTGGGCTTCATCCTGGTGGAAGTGAAGGCCATGGACGGACAGGTCTGTGTGGGAATGCGAAGTGCAATTGAACTGGTTTGCATCTCGGATCCCAGGATGAAGACGGCGGACCTGTGAGTCTGCGCTTGATCTCACCGGTGTAGAGGTGGCCACGTTGTGAGCACCGAATGCAGCAGGTGAGGTTGGAGGGGGTGGGGTCATAGCAAGGTGAAGTGCCAGGGGCCATGGCAGGGTGAAATGCTTAGGGTCATGGAAGGGTGAAGTGCCCGGGGTCAGGGCAGGGTGAAATGCCCTGGAGTCATGGAAGGGTGGAATGCCCGGGGTCAGGGCAGGGTGATCAGACCAGGAGGTCAGGGAGGGAGTGGTCCCTGTGGAAGGTGGAAAGGGACGGAGAGGAGGGCTGGTTTCTCGTTGCAGCTGGCAGAAATGACAAAGTATGGTATTCTGTTGGTGGGGAAGGAGGTCAGATCAGAGAGCTCTTCTCACCCTCCTCTCTGGGAGGAGGCAGAAGGTTGAGGAACAGAGGAGATATAACATCAGCCTCACATCAGCCACAGTAGAAGGGAAGCCACACTCCCTGGAAAAGGATGCCCCACAACAAAAAGCCTCATTGTGAAAGTAGATGGAGTGGAGACGGAGAAAAGAATGAGGAAAGTGTGGGGTTCAGGTCGCCATGGAAATTTGAAGTATACATTAGTGGTAGGTTTTCTCTTGAGACAGAGATAGATCTAGAAAAGGAAGTGAAGAGTCAGAAATGGTTCACCTGAATTTGGGAGCAAGGTGCAAGCTGGTGTGAAGGTGGTAAATTTAATGAGTTCTGTAGGGGTGCAGGAAGCAGCACCAATGCAGTCATCAGTGTAACGGAGGAAGAGTTTGGAGAGTGATACCAGAAAAGGATGGAATATGGACTGTTCCATGTAGACAGGCATAGCTGGAGCTCGTACAGGTGCCCATTTCTACACCTTTGATTTTTAGAAAGTGAGAAGAGAGTTGAACGAGAAGTTATTTAAGGTAAGAACAAGTTCAGATGTATGTGTGCATTGCTTGTCAAAACAAATTTAACCAAAATTTACAAAGGGAAGGACATTTTTTGAGTATAGCAATTAAACTACAGAAGGTGGGAGTTTAAGGATTTTGGGAATGGACTTTGTTTTCTAAAATCCTCTTTTGTTTCTCTAGTTGCCTGTTTTTATTAACTAGTTATTTTCGGCCTAGAGAGGATGTCATCTAGTTGGTAAATATGGTCTGACCAACACCTTTAAACGCCACACTATCCTTCCTTTTATATTCTATTCCTCTTGAAATGAATATCAACATTGCATTTTCCTTGCTTCAACTTGCTCAACCTTCCAGTTAACCTTTAGGCCAGGTGTTTCCAACCTGGGGTCAACATACCCATCACTTAATGGGAGGGGTCCATGGCGTAAAAAAGGTTAGGATATTTCACTTAATGGTAGCGGTCCATGGCTAGTATCTTTCTTGTAATACCATGGGCTCATATTTTGCATTGTTTAATAGAATATCATTGCACAAATTTCATTAGAAGTAATTCCTTGTGAATTTGCAGTGGCCTCTTATGTTGAAACTGGTAGTCCGTGTTCTTCAGAGACAGTGGCATCTGGTCACTGCAGAGCAGTTACAAGAAAACAGGTTTTTTTTGTCAGCTTGGCAATTTCCAAAGTAACTTTCAGGTGTTTCTCTAATTCCCATATGGAATCTTGTTATAACCAGTTTGTGCTGTGTAATACAGGTAACCTTACTTAATTACTTAATACTCAATTACACTATATTATATTCAATTCCATTATGGAACCAGGCATTTTAGTAGAACTGCCTGCACTGGCGCTCCATGGATATGGAATATGTTCCTATTTAAAAGAAGAGGAAGGGAGCTCCTGGAAGAGCTTACGGGTGTAGGAAAGAAAACTACTGCCAGCCCGAGCTGTCTTTGAACCACACCAGTGTCTCACTGGCAACCGTTTGATCAGCAACGTTAAAGTCCAACACTGAAGAGCAAAGAGAAGTCATACTGCCTAAGTCACAGGGAAGGGCTATTTATGACTTTGCTTGGGGCTGCCTCAATATTGAGGGAAAGTAGGACATGTCAGTCCATGGGGAAGAAGGGGATCTCATGGGAGGCTTTTGCAGGTTGAGGAGAGGAGAGTTTTGGCTTTGGTTTTGGGGAGAAATGAAGTCATGTTTTCAAAGGAGGGAATGACTGTGTATTTGACACTGAGGGCCACAGTGATGATCTGGGAATGAGGTGCAGGGATACATATTCCTGCATTCACATCATCAACTTCCATTGATATTCCCAAGAAAACTCAGTATTCCTTTTGGGCCCCTACTTTTACATTTCAACTGTACAGTGTACAGGAAGTAAGGAATTTAAACCATCTCTGATGAGTGCACAAAGGCAGTCATTTGTACCTGGGGAAGTACATCATCAATGCTTATGAAAGCAGTGAGAGTGGGTTCAGATCAGCTATTCTACGTTCACACTACAAGGACAGGTGTGATGTGTACATATTTCAATTGTCTGTCATTAAGAAAATAATTCAGTTCCTTCATACTTTTGATGGAGTTGTAGATGCTTAAAACCTAAATGTATTCCCTTCAATAATTAGTGCCCTAATCGAAAATAAAATTGACAGAGAGTTGACAGTGGTGTTGGCTGGAACTGTCTGGACTGCATTTCTTTATTGACTGCATGGAGATTTGGTGCCACCTTGTGCTCAGCAGAGGAATTACAATCAGTTGTCTTCCGCAGCTAGAAATAGGGGCTAAGCGGCCTCCTAGTTCCACACCACACACAAAGTGCTGGAGGAACTCAGCAGGTCAGGCAGCATCTGTGGAAAAGAATAAACAGTCAACGTTTCAAGCCAAGACCCTTCATCAGGACTGGCAAATGCATCCAGAAACACAGAGTTAAAAATAGTAATGAATGAAATTTATTAATGGATTTGATGTGATCTGTTGGAGTACTAGACATACAGCTTCACAGATTGACTATTTCATCCATACCACTCCTTCCAATATTCTCCTTGTGATTTGAAACATAGTTTGTGTGCTGTCAGATATTTGATAGCAGCTTTAGGAAAGGGCTGAAGGCAGGGCTGCATGTCTGCATTGGCACCTTGAGGGTTAAGTGAAGCAGAATGGGAGCATGATATCAGCATCTTTGGCTGTAAATTCCATGGTAAGAGGCAGTCCAAATCCACAAAGAGGAATGCTGCCACCTTAAGTAATCAGAAAGCTGTGTTAGCCCCTTGAAAATGGAGGAATAGATCTGATAATTTCAAAGCAGAATCAATTTCACCCTCAACTGAGTTTAAACCTGGGTAAGGTATGGAATAACCCTTTGCAGGAAAGAATGCCAAGAAGAAACCCATTTGAAAATGGTTGGAATTGAAATTAATTCTTGTTCTCATATCAGTGGAATCTATGTTCAGAAGCAGAGGGACAGAATGCATCTGTGATTGCTTTGCGAATGACTAATGATGAATTTCTACTCGGACATTAAAACCTTTTGTATCGTTTATTACGCACGTGTCATTGTGCCTATAACTCCTATACAATGCCAGTTGTTGTAAGTTCTTAACAGAGAACTATTTTCTTTTAAGTATTTAACTCAATTAGTTCTGGATTGGTTTCAGTCCAGTACTGCAAATGGTAAGATTGGCTATTGGTCTACTTGTCCAGATATGGAACACTCCAGATATACATAATTCCTTCATTGGCTTCAACTCTAAATACAAAGCAGTAAATGTATATCGGTTTGAGTTTTCACCATGGTGTTATATCTGTTATTTGGAGTTAACCCCTATAACATGAGCAGAAAAATATTGCCTGTTGATGCCACATGTTTTTCTCCATCGATGTTGTGATCTCAGTGAGCTTGGTGTTGACAAAAATTATTTGAATAAAAGCACAGAGTTATACAACTTTTGACTCTGAGATCCAGTAGCAATCACTCATGCTGAGCAATGTTATAGAATGATAACACTATGGAATGCAATTAACTTCCAATTTATTCAGCCTAATAAAGTTCCGCATAATTCAAAGTACTTGATGTGTATAAAATGGGTGGAGATAATTTTCTGACATGTGTTAAGATAAACAAATGCAGCTTCTAAATGGCTCGCCATCTTATTTATAGAACATGTTTTAACAATTTCAAAACACATCAATCATTCAGTTTCTTCTGTTAAATTGATTGAAATAACCTGCAAAGTGTCAGGCCTTTGGGAAAAATGACAAACTGAATAATTCCTGAACAGATGATAGGAAATTAGGCATATTAAATACAAACACAATTGTTGGTTCTGTAATTTCTTTAAGTGTTATTCATTGATGACAAACTTATCCAATCTAGTTCAGTGAGTTTTCACAATAGTACAGTAATACATCCTGGCTACTGCAATAGTTTATTTGGAATGTAGAGTGTATGATCTTCAAATCTATTTGTCTCATTTCATAGGTTTTCAGTAAATGATTTCACCAAGGTCAAAGTACCTGTGATAAATGGCGCAGTTAAGAATCTCCAAGCAATCCCACACTACAGTTGCTCTGCCCAGCACAACGACGACGTCGATCCATTGAGCACTCTTATGATCCGGGAGGAATCCGAGCATCACCAAAGCCAGAGGAGGGATGCCTCGTGTGTTCAAATGCAAAACACAGCCACAAGCCAGGAAAACTTGGATTGCAAATACACTTCAGTGTCACTGGAAGTGAACGAGAAGTCGCCTGAGGACCTCAAGTCAGAGGAACTTGCCAAGCAGATCATTGGCGAAGATAAGTCTTTGGCAGAGATTTTAGATCCAGACTCGAGTATGAAGACAACAATGGACCTGATGGAGGGCATTTTCCCCAGGGGCAGCACAGTGCGGCAGGAGGCAGAACACCGAAGGCCAAGGTTACAAGAGATGGTCAACAAATCTGCATCTCAGGAGGATGAGTAAGTTGTAAAGCTTGTCAAAGTGCAGAATTTGATGACTGATACAACTGCTAAATATTTGCAATGCATTTACATCAATGCTATTTAATCATACACAAATTAAATATCGCATTTTCCCTCTGTCAGTGGAATCAAGGCATTGCCCTTTCCTAACACTGCGTAACAGAAAGAACAAATTCCCCATTGTAAATGTTAGTATTGAGAGTGTCCACAGCATTACCCATCCCTGTAGGCCAGTAAATTTTTCTGAATCTGACCAATATGGAGATACTAAACATGCCTAAAAATTAAATTTGTTTGCAGCAGGTATTGCACTAGCTTCTGCAGGGGCATGGCAACCATGCCCGTTGTCCACTGCACATTGATCCCAAATGTGAAATCATAATATCCATCAACCAGTCCTTGTTTGCTGTCATTACTTTGATAGCAGCTTCTGTCACGAAGTGTAGAGAGGCTTAATCCAAACACAGAGCAATGGTGAGGGATAACTTTGATAATAAACTGCAAATTGACAAGCCATGAAGGAATACAAAATGAGAGAGTACAGATATTTAACATGACAAGGTAACTGAAGGTCAGGAGCAACTGGTTGAGACTAGTGGGTTCAATGAGTGAACAAAGAACAGTGCACGAGAGCTGGGTTTAAATAGGCTGCAGGTGATGAGTTGCAGAACAAGTGACCGGTGACTCCTGTTAGCTGAGGGGAGACTGGGAGGTGCCTGCCTGTGTACGCCTGACAGCTTCTGTCTCATGCGTCAGTAGATTACAGAAGCAGCAGTTGTTGCTGAACTCTGTTCTTTGACAAGGATGTGTGTAATCTTCACCAAAGCAATGGCACAGAGGCATTGATGGAAATTTAACCTTTTATCGTCAATTCTCATCATTAATATTGAAAGTAACCGCCTCTTGGCCAAGGTTTAACTGAGTTTTTAGTGGTGTTAAGCCATAATTATTATTGGACAATCTGAGAAAATTACATGTGAGAAGAGCAAACTCTATGGATTCTAGATATTCAACACTCTTCTCTTATAAACATTTAAGGTATTTCTGCTACCACCCGGGGCTCAAAGTGCAAATTATTCTACTTTTAACAATTACGTTTAAAATTCACATCTTCCTACATTTATCACCAGCTATTAGCTTGTATAGTGAGGCAAATGGGTGCCGGTCACATTAATAATGAGGAGAAACTGGCCTGTGAGGAAGAGGAAATGTATCAGTTCCTGAAACTGCATCACTGAAGCAAAGTGTAGTTTGCTTACCCTCCTGATAACAATATGCATGTACAATTAAAATTAATATAAGTATTACTTCTGATTTTCAACCAGTATTTCTTAAATACCATATCTACAAGGCCATCATTATCACCACTTTAAATTCATCAATACAAGACTGTAAATCATTAAAATGTAGAATCAGTAATCGTCTAATAAGATGCTGACGGTTTACCATGTGTGACGTAATTGACTGTGATGCCCCCAACGTAAAGGGAGAACATGCTTGCTTGTTCTCATCACCTGCCAAGAAGTACTCGAGTGTGTGACAAAATCATATTGGGTCAATACCCCAAAGGCAAACAACAATAACTGTATTCAGATCCAGACCATATAGATTCAAAACACATATAGCATGCAAATTGCCAATCGTACCTTTGTCCTGAGTAAAGTTACCAGTTGACAGAGAACCTATACCTTGGAATAAATTGGTCCATTATCAAAGAGTAGAACAGGAAAAAAATAAGGTTTGGAAATATTGTTCTTCCAGTGTCCAATTAAAACATGTTCTGTTTGGTTAAAAATGTCTCTTTAAGCGGTTTCTAATTAAACTGCAACCTTTGTTTAATTTTTTTCATTACTTTTTGTATTTGTATGTAATGACTACATTTCCTTTGTAGGAAAGGGGAGAACGAGAGGGGAGCAGCCTCAGCACATTGTCCAACCTACTACAGCACGTCGGCTCAGAAAGCAGAGCTGATGAATAAAATCAGGGACGTGCATGGAAACAATGCTGAAGATGAGAAGGAAGAAGTGCTGGACATCAATGAGAAAAAGGTGCTGGAATTTCAGAGCTATGTCAGGGAAAATAAACAAAGCTTGGTTGGTTGCTCATGTCCACAGCCCAGGAGCTGAATACATTGACCAATTAAAACCTTCAATCCTCCCCCGCCAAAAGACAAAATCAGTACGACACAACAGGAGGCCCTTTGGCCTATCGAGTTTGTGCTAGTTCTTTGTAGAATACAGCTACTTGTATTCCTCTGTTCTTTCCCCATTGCCCTGCAATTCTTTAATGTTACATTCTTCTCTGCGCCTTGTGGCACATTGGGCGGCAACATTTATGTTTCTTTAGCATTTTGTCTGTCGGTTTTTTTAACGAGGCCCAGTTGCTAGCTCGACGCTCAACCCGACACGATGGAAAGCGTGCAAGGAGCCGGCTGGATTCGAACCTGGGACCACTTGCCTCAAAGTCCGGTGCTGATGCCACAACGCCTCTGGCTGGCTACAGTTCTTCAATAATCTTCAAATATTGATCTATCCCCTTTTTGAAAGCCTTTGACTGAAGCTGCCAGGTTGAATCCACCACCATTTCAGTCAGTGTTATTTCAGATCTCAGTGTGTAGGGGAATAAAGAGTCCACTCTCATACCTCTCCATCTTTTGGTGTCCCCTGCTCCTTGTGACTTAATTCCTCCTCCATGTGAGAGCAGCTTTGTTCTACTTACCCTTTCTAAATTTGTCATGATCTGAACCCAATATCTGGCCACACTGCAGATAAATATCCAGTAAAAAAATCAGTAGGAAGACTAGAACAGGAAGAATGTAAAAGCTTTCGAGAGAGAAGAAGAAATATGTATTGGCTGCATTGCATTTTTTGCCCCTTCATTTTGAATTGGTCAACAAGAAAATTTTTCAGAACTGTTGTATTTTCCAAAAATATTATATTTTCCTTAGTAATGTGCAGAATTTCAGGCACACTATAGTGGAATAAGCAACATTTTGACTGGGTTGTGTTTGGTCCATTTTCACTGACTTCCTCTATATTGTAGATTATACAATGACTGCTAAGTACAGGCTGGGGTGGAAGGTGTATCCTCACACAACCACCAAGTCATTGTATCCTTTGAATATCCTGCATTATTGTTAACCGTTCAGC
This sequence comes from Hypanus sabinus, assembly GCF_030144855.1. Lineage (NCBI taxonomy): Eukaryota > Metazoa > Chordata > Chondrichthyes > Myliobatiformes > Dasyatidae > Hypanus > Hypanus sabinus. The sequence continues at coordinate 20,057,095 of NC_082719.1, forward strand.
ATAGTCATTTATGCCCCTTATATTAGAAAGTTATGTGGAAATTAATCATTCACTGCTCACTTCACATGGCAGTGACTATCCTGTGCACCGCCATAACAACTGCTTCAAGAGTCTGGAGCAGAGTTCAGCTTCCGCCTTTCTGATTGATCTGAATGCTGTAAGAAATATGGTAAAGCCAAATCCTGCAAGATCTGCAGAACACGTAGAAAGGTTTGGCTTCAATATATTTTCAATGCATATAGAGTAGGGTATCCCACTCTGGGGTCCACGGACTCCTCGGATAATGGTAAGGCTCCACGGCATGGGAAAGGTTGGGAACCCTGGATATTGTAAAGCCTTCTCTTAGTCAAACCAGCTGCTTGCAGTCAGGACAAAACAAATGCCCCTTCATCAGTGTTTCTGCAATAGCACATCTCATTCAGTTTGCAGTTCTACTGCTGAAATAAGATTGCATATGATTACCTTGTAGTGTGAAAGGACCGACTTTGTCCACTGTGACTCTGGTCAACATAAAACCAACATATGATAGAATGATACATCTTGCGATGCACTCGGACACATCAGCAGCGACGTAACCGGGGGTCTCAGGGTGTTTTGGGTCTTTCTACATCAGACACCCTCGTCTGGGTGACCCAGCCAGGGTTGATCAGGCCCTGACTGGTGTCTGCCCGGGACCACTCCTCCTGACCCACAGCCATCTTGAGGCTCGCTCTGCTGCCTCTATGGTGCTCCCGCCGGTTTTCCTCTTCTGGGCTTTTGAGATGCCCATCTGTCTGTCGGCTCGGCAGTGAGATTGACCAGCAAACCCTCTGCAGCCTGCTTCTGTGGGCATAAAATATGTAGTAATTGCACAAAAATATTCACAATTGGTTAAGTTTTTTGAGCATTTAAAAAATGGTTTCAGAAGGCAGGTAATGGCTTCCAATTTTTTTTCAGTAGCCTAATTCTGTTTTCTTTTTGCTTGGTAGACTGAACTAATAGAAAGCATAACACAGAAAGTTCAGACCCTGCGAGAAGCAAAGGAGAGCCTTGCAAGCGACATTAAACTGAATGGTGCTCTTGGTGACGAAGTAGAGACCATCATTAAAGACTTGTGCAAGTCCAACGAATTTGAGAAGTACAAAATGTTCATTGGTGACTTGGATAAGGTCGTGAACTTGCTGCTTTCCCTCTCTGGTCGTTTGGCACGAGTGGAAAATGTCTTGAAGACTCTGGATGAAAACGCAAACACTGAGGAACGTGTACGTAATCTGTTCGTTTAACTCTTGTGGTAAAATCCACAGAGAGAATTTTAGTTATTTGATCAAGAGCAATCAGGTATTAGAGGATTAAAGTGCAAGGTATTTCTGGTTCGGGTTTGCCGTTTAAACATAGTTGTTTAAGTGACTGTGATATTCGTCAATAGATGCTTCATCTGAGGGTTGAAGGTAAAAGCAGCAGGTAACATTTTACTGACCAGACACACTGCATTTAATTCTTGATTCATTTGAACTTGAACGGGGCTATCAGCCTTAGTAAGACAACAGTCATTCGTAATGGAGGGGCGTTAATCATGAGTGTTGGTATAATGTCAGGGTAAAATGTAATAATACCAGATGCTCTCTACTTTTCTGCCTTTTCCTTGTTTGACTGGCTGTAGAGCCCTGACGAATAATATTTTCCCTTGTCTGCCATACTTTACCCCAGTGACAGAGTGGTACATCTAGTAGAGCAGCTGCCTCATAGCCTCAGAGGGCTGAGTTCATTCATGTCCTTGGGGGCTTTCCGCAAGGACTTCCCACTTCTTCTTTCTATAGTGTAGGTTTCCTCTGAGTCTCTGCTTCTTTCCCACTTCCCAAACACGTGCAGGTTGTTAAGATTCATTTGGCGCCTGTAAATTGGCTGAGTGTGCAGGCTGGGAGAGTGATGGGTGTACCCTAAGTGGGCTGGCTGGCCTGTGACCATGTCGTATCTCTCAGTGACTCCTTGTCCACCCCTGCCCTGCGAAACTGGCTAATTCTTCACAAACCTGAATCCTTCCTGAGCTGAGGGCTTCCGCTCCCATCAGTGCTGTATATTAAGGCACCAACAATGAATTTTAATGTGGTTTCTCAGTTTTAAAAAACCCACCAGGGTGCTCCTGAGCGAGCTACTTCAACCACCCTCAATAAAGCGAACAAAAAAGCACCTTCTCATGATACAAAATGGTGGACCAGTCAGCTCTTTCATTTATTAGGAAATGCCTGGGTGTTAGTGACCCTCAGTACAAAGGGTAAAATGGTGGCTTAAACTGATGAGACATGTCAGAAACCACTAAGTCCCACAAGTAGCATCTGTGAAGGCAAAAGGATGGTCGATGTTTCGGGTTGAGACCTTACATCGGGACTGAGTTCTTGCAAGGGTTTATTTTTGCTCCAGATTCCAGCATCTGCAAACCCTTGTGTCTCTATTAATGTCAGCTTTGTGGGCCAATTTTTGTAAGGATAAAGGTTATGGAGCCAAGAATAAGAGAGTTTTTAAGCATTTGTTTCCCAGAGCAATGACACATGCAGTAGAGCTAGTCTCAACACCCATAACTTCTGAGTGGTTCGCACAACGCTTTACCCGGGTTCAATTCCTGCCACTTCCTGTAAGAAGTTAGAACGTTCCCCGAGACCGCCTGGGTTTCCTCCAGGTGCTCCAAAAGATGTACTGATTGGCAGGTTAATTGGTCACGGTAAGTTGTCCCATAGTGGGCTAGGATTAAATCGGGGGATGCAGGGCAGCACAGCTTGAAGGGCTGGAAGGGTCTGTTCCACGATGTATCTCGTAAGTAAATAAACAACTTAACTGAGCCTAGCTTACTTTTTCTATATTATCAACCAGTGACTTTGAAAGTGAGACGCCATCTGTTGAGCAAAGTGTTGGGACTATTCTTAACATCCGCTCATCGCCACTTGCAACAGAACAGTGACCAAATGGATGGCCTAATAGAAGTCAAAAAGTTCTAAAGATTTTAGTCACAGCAAATAGAAAGGGGAGAAAATTAGAGAAGAGGGACTAATTTTTCAAAAATCCTCGTTTTGGGCATCTCCATGTTGAAACTCTAATCGCGTGTCTCTAATGTTTCAGAATATGTTGAATGAAAAGCGAAGGCTTCTGGTCAGCCAGCATGAGGATGCAAAGGAGCTGAAGGAGAACCTGGATCGCAGGGCAGGGGTGGTTCTGGATATCCTGGAGAACTACTTGACAGCAGAACAACTTGAAGACTACCAGCACTTTGTGAAGATGAAGGCGGCCCTGCTGATGGAGCAGCGGGAGCTGGATGACAAGATCAAGCTGGGCGAGGAACAGCTGAGGTGTTTGTTGGAAAGCCTGCCTGCTGATTTTGTGTCACAAAGGACAGCTCCCTCACCCATCAGCCACTCCCAGCCTAGCACCTCACTGCAAAAATTTACCTCTTCCCTTTAAACTGAAAACAAGGGGTCTTTATCAGGTTTTCACAGTGTACACACAATAAGCAAGGGTATCAAAGACAGCATATTTAAAGTGCTATCAGAGACCGTTATTTTAAAGAAGTCAATGGTTTGGACAGAAGATACTCCTTGTGGGAACTCAACTACACGCCAATCTGCAACAGCACTACACTTGAAAATTCCCAGGGAGAGAGGGAGAGAAGGAACTTTTTTTTCAAAAGTGACATTTGAAATACATTTTTTAAAGGACCCTATGAAGGAATACAGCAGAGCAAAAGGTCTCTGCAGAAAAGATATTTTAAGAGCAATAAGAAAACTTTTTGTAGCCTTGCCAATAACATCAGAGAATTACTACTATTTATAATTTTGAAGTATAAGATTCTGTACAGACACTAACCTTTCATGGTTCTACTCTATTGTGTAGGGGAAAAGTCTAATTTTGTAAGAAAATTAACTCTTGGAGAGAAACACAACCAGTATCACAAAAAGTGACTTTTTGTTTTTCTGTTAACAATGAAGGACTTAGAATCACCTGGAACAGAGAAGGTCCAACAATCATTGCTGAACTGTACACTGTCAGATGAATACTTCTTTCAAAATAACTTCAATTGTTGATGAGTTTCAATTTATTTTAATTCAAGCCAAATTGGCATAACTTACACTTTTCAAAATGATATTGGTAAACAAAAGGAATTTATACATTGCATTTTTGTCCTGATATCTGATGATTAGTTATGACCCCAGAAGCTGATTATCTCCCTTCTGTATGGCTGATAGAGATTATTGACCTCTGAAGATCATGCGGCATGGCTCATCATAGCAGGAAGGCACAAATCCTTCAGTTCTCCCATTATTTATACCAAGGTCAGACTAAACTTAGACAGCCAACGTCTGCGGAAAATGGAATACTGACGTGTTTCTTAAGTGTGCTCTGTGAATAGAGCAAGTTATAATTAGCACAACTTAAACCGAAGCTCACCTGTTCTCAAAGAGTTCCCATCTCTGTCTGCATAATGTGATGTCAATTGTAGTGTTGGAAAATCAGTTTACAGAGCAGACGTGCACAGCTCCACCCACAGAGCCCTATTTATGTGGGATTGCTAATGCATTGCATCACTTGGGTAAAACCTGAAACTTTTAACATGTATTCCCTTTTAAATGTTCTGATTTCTCAATATACTGGACTGTATGTATGCCACTGTACCAAATACTAACTTTGTGAAGAGCAGACCATGAGTGGAAGATGTGTGGGGAATGTTCATCTTCCAGCTGTTATCAGGTCCAGATTTACCTGTTTTAAGCTTTGTTACTACAATTGACGAAATGTATTTTTTTTTGGTAATGAATTACTCATGCTCGATTGCAGTGCCAACTTTTTTGTTATTCAGTGGGCAATGTTCGATCACAACTTGGCTATGGTCACAGCTGTACTTATTCAATACATTTTCTATAGCCGCTCTGAGTCTTTTCCGGGTAGTGATGTGAAATACATTGCATGGCTTCTCACAAATCACCCAGTAGTACAGTATGTGAAATAAATTAATTGCCATTCTTCTCACAATTTTAAATGTTCTTGAGCTTTGGTCTCAGTCAGAAATCATGACATTGAAGCTTGCAAACCACTTACAGCTGCAGACAATAAAAATGATGAGTGTCATCACTCGCCTGTGCGTTTTGTTTTCTGCATTGATAACTGTGGTCTTACAATCTGTGGCCCAGTCTAAAGGTAATACCAAGATGAGTTGAGGTACAGGTAGATTTGCTGAGGCTAGTAGTCTGCAGAAGGATTTGGGCAAGTTGGGAGAGAGGGCAAAATAGTGGCAGATAAAATACAGCATAGGAAAGTGTAGGGCTGTACACCTTGGTCGAAAGAATAAAGCTTTAGACTGTTTACTAAATCAGGAGAAAATTCAAAAGTTGGACGTGCAAAGGAATTTGGGAGTCCTAGTTCAGGATAACAAAGACAAATGCATTGTTGGCATTCATTTTGTCAGGACTAGAATATTAAAGCAAGGATATATTGCTAATACTCAGACCAGATTTGGAAAATTGTGAACAATTTTGAACCCCTTATCTGAGGAAGAATGTGCTGGTCCAGAGGAGGTTCACAGAATGATCCCGGAGATGAGAAGCTTAACATCTAAAAGGCATTGACATCTCTGGGCCTGTACTCGACAGAGTTCAGAAGAGTGAGAGTGAAGGTGAAACCTCATTAAAACCTATCAAATAGTAAAAGACCTGAATAGTTTGGATGTGGAGAAGATATTTTCTTTAGTACAAAAGGGCAGAGCCTCAAAATTAAGGGACATCCCTTTAAAACTGAGAAAAAGATTTTCTTCAGAGGGTGGTGAAGCTATGGAATTTGTTGCCACAGACAGCTTTTGGAGACCAAGTTATTGGGTATCATGAAGTCAGACCTAGGTGAGATGTGTGTAAGCACTTCAGCTTGGCCTAATTCCACGACTCATTTCACATTGTTAAAGATGCATACAGATTATCATCATCATTCGCCTACTCTGTAAACGTTTGTGTATAAACCACTTTTAATTGAGCATTGCTGAGTTCAGAAAGATGAAGGGGGGGGAGGGAATCTCATTGAAACCTACCAGATACAGGAAGGCCTGGATAGTTTGGATGTGGATAGTAAAGAAACAAAGATTGATAGATTTTTGATTGGTAAGGGGGTTAAGGATTATGGTGAGATGGAAAGAGAATAGGGTTAAAAAGCAGAAACAGCCATGGTTGATAGGAAGAGCAACTCAGGCTGAATGGCCAAATTCTGCTTCTAAATCTTAGGACTTCATGATGAAATGAAGACGACACTAGGTATTGAAGCAAAATGAACATTTCTGAATGATTAAAACAACACACAAAATGCTGGTGGAACACAGCAGGCCAGGCAGCATCTATAAGGAGAAGCACTGTCGATGTTTCGGACTCGGCCTGAAACGTCGACAGTGTTCCTTATAAATGCTGCCTGGCCTGCTGTGTTCCAACAGCATTTTGTGTGTCTTGTTTGAATTTCCAGCATCTGCAGATTTCCTCGTGTTTGCATTTCTGAATGATTACTGTGAGCAAACAATGAATAGTTTAATGGATTTTATCCCTAAGAATTGAAGGATATGTGTGCAAACATTGAAATCTCTCAAGCAATGTGCCAAAATTTTCCAACTGTGCTCCGTAGATGGACTCAGACTAAGGTCCAGAACAGCACCTCTGTTCATCTGAGACTTGAGTAGCTATGAGGGAACTGATTGTTTTAGTTCTCCTTTAACTTCTGTAACATTTTGTCCATTTTTAATGTTTTTAATAGTTTCTACTGTTTGCCATTTAGAAATATTCCTAGTAGTTGATAGCCAGCTAAGCCAGTGGCATGGCTTACCACAGTGGCACTCCTGCTGCAGTTTTCCTCAGTGTTGATAGACAGTTTGTTCTGCCACTACCACCCAGCCCAAGTGTGTCACGATGCAAGCCCTATCGTGGAACTTGTGCTTCATCTGTCCAACCAGCTGGTTTCATGAGATCCACTCAGATATGCATGATCATTTCTCATAGATCAGTCGTGAGGATGGGTGGCGAAAGGGTTTATTCCCCAGAGTTGTTGTGAAAAAAAAGGAATAACCTAGTAAGTTTCTAAGATCATGACATGTTACAGAAAGGGAGAATGAGATAAGCTTTGTCAACTGGTTCTACAAGGTTGAAAGAACATCTTTGAGAACATACGACATGGGAGCAGAGTGAGGCCATTTGGGCCATTGAGCCTGCTCCGCCATTCCATCATGGCTGCTTTATTATCCCTCTCAACTGTACTCAGGCTTTTCCCCATAATCTTTGATGCCCTTGCTAATCAAGAAGTTAACAATCTCTAAGTATACCCAAAGGCATGGCCTCCACAGCTGCCTGTGGCAATGAATTCCACAGATTCACACCCTCTAGCTAAAGAAGCTCCTCCTCATCTCTGTTCTCATGTGATGTTCTTCTATTCTGAGACTGTGCCCTCTTGCCCTAGACTCCCTCACTATAGGAAACATTCCCTCCACATTCACTCTTTCTAGGCCTATCAATATTCAATAGCTTTCAATAAGAAACCCGTTCTTTCTATTAAACTCCAGCAAGAGCAGGCCCAGAGCCATCAAATGCTCATCATACCAAGACCTTTCATTTCTGGAATCATTCCCACAAACCTTCTCTGGACCGTCTCTAAAGTCTGTGTGTCCTTTCTTACTTAGATAAGGGGCCCAAACTGCTTAAAGTATTCCAAGTGCTGGCTGACCTATGCCTGATAAAGTCTCGGCTTTACATCCTTTTATATTCTACTCCTCTTGAAATGAATGTTAACATTGCATTTGCCTTCTTACTACCAAGTTAACCTTTGGGGAATCCTGCACTAGGACTCCCAAATCGCTCTGCTACCTCCAATTTCTGAATTTGATCCACGATTTAGAAAATGGTCTACATCTTCATTCTTTCCACCAAAGTAACATCACGCTGTAGTGTATCCGATCTGTCATTTCTTTGCCCATTCTCCTAATCCATCCAAGTCTTTCTGCAGAGTCCCTGTTCCATTATCCAGATTGAGATACAATGTGAAAAGTAGCAGTCCCAACACCAATCCCCACAGAGCCAGCAACCAACCAGAAAAAGCTTCCTTTATTCCCAGCCAATATTCTATCCATGCTAGTATCTTTCCTGTAATACCATGGCTCTTACCGTGTTTAGCAACCTCCTGTTTGGCACCATTTCGACAGCCTTCTGAAAATCCAAGTAAACAACATCCACTGACTCTCCTTTGTCTATCCTGACTGTTATTTCCTCAAAGACTTTAACAGAGATTCTGCCCAGTCCTGATGAAGGGTCTTGGCCTGAAATGTTGATTGTTTATTCCTCTCTATAGAAGCTGCCTGGCCCGCTGAGTTTCTCTAGCACTTTGTGTTGGTCTGAAATTGAAGAATCATTGGTAAGGAGTTCAAAGTCTGAAATTAAACCAAGTGCTGAAAATGCTCCACAGGAACAGCAAGAGAAATATCAAAATATTGAAGCTCAATAATCTCTCTCATCAGTGAAAAGTCTTGACAGCTTGGACTCAATGTGCAATTACAGAGAGAAAATGAAATAACCTTCTATATGCTTATGGTTTATGTCAAAGGAGTCAGCAATTTAATACTATCAATGTATTACAGTGGGGAATCAGAGGATCGGACAATGTCACCTCATAACTTTCAGATTTCTCTATCTGGCCACATTTGCATTAGGAACACGAGGAGACTCCTGTGAGCCTGCTTTGTGATCCTTCCACTTCCCGTACCATGCCCATGTCCAATGATATTCCCTCACTACCCGTTTTGAATGAATTCTATGACTGGGTGTCAACAGTCCTCCGGGTGAAGGGAGTTTTCCTTGCTGCAATGTTATTCTTAGACAGTAGTACCTGCTTCGAGATCTTTCATTCTTTGAAAATTGAAAGAGTGAAAAATCAAATCTCCTCAATCATTTATCCTTTTATCCCCAATCCGTGACATCTGGTTGTAGTCCCATTCAACCTCAGTGGAACAAGCCTGCTTGCATTTACCATATCTGTATCCCGCATGATTTTGTATACCTCTGTCAAATCTCCCCTCAATCTTCTACATTCCAAGGAATAAAGTCCTAACCTATTCAATCTTTTCTTATAACTCAGGTGTTTCAGTCCCGAATTTAGAATTATCTAAATTCTCACAATTTAAACGAATTACAGTACATTTCATTTCAGCAAAATGGATAACTTCACTTTCTTCTGCATTGTATTCCATTGGCCGTGTTCTTGCCCACATGCCCATCTTGTTGTTATCCAAGGCATTGGGTATACTTAAGGCAGAGATCGATAGATTCTTGATTGGTCAGGGCATGAGGGATACAGGAGAAGGCAGGAGACTGGGGCTGACAAGGAAATTGGATCGGCCATGATGAAGTGGCGGAGCAGACGCAATGGGCCGAATGGTCTAAGTCTGCTCCTATATCTTATGGTCTTGTATGTAGCTCTCAATTTTGGTCGTTCTCCACCTACCTTTATGCCAGTTGAATTACACCCATTTAGCACAACTGCAAACGTTAAAATATGAACCTGCCATTTTATTTTTTTTTAATACTTTGACCCTGATTTCCCTTTGCCATTTATTTCACTAACCATTACTCCCTGTTCCACTCCGTGATTTGTTTCTCTCCTTTCAGGATTCCCTTTGAGACGCCCGTCCACCTGCCCAGCTCACCTGAGCCCTCCCTGGTAGCACCAGTAATTCACCCCCAGCAGGGACATTAGTTCAGTGCTCCTGATGTGTAATACACTGACTTTGTAGACAAAATTGTATTGTTCATTGCAAGTGAAGTCTGTTGGATGTTGCTGGAGGGATAACAGCAAAACCTCAGAAAACAGTGCCTCAGAAAACCTTTTCTGATAGACTGCCAATCTGGACATGAGGTGCTGTAGGTATTTCACAGTGTACTCCTATTTTCACACCCAAGTATTGCTGGTCTATTTAGTACTTCCATCATGAAACTGATCTTCAGCTGCTCATTTAATTAGCCAATTGCTTTCCAGTATTTGTAGACCTTAATACCATAACATATAGGAGCAGAATGCCCTATAGTGTGCTCCACTATTTGATCACAGCTGATCAATTTTCCTCTCAAACCCATTTTCCTGCATTTTCCCCATAAACTTTCACACCGTGATGTATCAAGAATCCATTAACCTGTGTATTAAATATACCCAACCACCTGACCTACCCAACAACTTCCACAGATTCACTACCCTCTAGCTAAAGACATTCTTCCTAATCTCCATTCTAAGTGGATGTCCCTCTATTCTGAGACTGTGCCCTCTGGTCCTAGACTCCCCCAACATAGGAAACATCCTCTCCACATCCAGTCTGTCTGGGCCTTTTAACATTTGATAAGTTTCAATGAGATAACCCCCTTAATCTTCTAAATTTCAGTAAGTACAGGCCCAAAGCTATCAAATGCTGCTCATATGATAAATCTTTCAATCCCAGAATCATTCTTGTGAACGTGCTTTGAACCCTCTCCAATGTCAGCACATCCTTTCTTAAATAAGGGGCCCAAAACTGCTCACAACACTTCAAGTGAGGCTTTACCAGTGCCTTATAAAGACTCAGCATTACAAACTTGTTTTGATATTCCTCTCAAAATGAATGCTAACATAGCATTTGCCTTCCTCACCACTGACTCAACCTGCAAGTTAACCTTCAGGAAATCCTGCATGAGGACCAAGTCCCCTTGCACCTCTGAATTTTGAATTCTTTCCCCGTTTGGAAAATAATCTGTGCTTTTATTCCTTCTACCTAAGTGCATTACTGTACACTTCCTGCAACTGTATTCCATCTGCCACTTCTTTGCCCATTCTCCTATTCTGTCCTTCTGTTTCCTCAACACTACCTACCCCTCCACTTATCTTCAAATCATCTGCAAACTAGGCCACAAAGCCATCAATTCCATCATCCAAATCATTGATATAAAAAGAACTGGTCCCAACACAGACCCTGCAGAATACCACTACTCACCAGCAGCCAATCAGAAATGGCTCCCTTCATTCCCATTCTTTGCCTCTTGCCAATTAGCTAAACCTCTATCTATGCTAGTATTCTATCATGTTATACCATCAGCTCTTATCTTATCTCATATGTGGCACCTTGTCAAAGGTCTTCAGAAAATCCAAGTACACAACATCCACCAATTAACCTTTGTCCATCCTGCTTGTTATTTCCTCAAAGAATTCCAACAGATTTATCAAGTAAAATTTTCCCTGAAAGAAACCATGCTGACTTTGACCTGTTTTATCAAGTGCCTCCAAGTACCCTGAAATCTCATCCTTAACAATCTACTCCAACATCTTCCCAACCATTAAGGTCAGGACTACCAGACTATAATTTCCTTTCTTCTGCTTCCCTCCTTTCCTGAAAAGTGGAGTGACAATTGCAATTTTCCAGTCCTCTGGAAACATGCCAGAATTCTTGAACGATCATTACTGATGCCATAATCTCTTCAGTTTATTCTTACAGAACCCCGGGGTGTAGTTCATCTGGTCCAGATGACTTATCTACTTCAGACCTTGCAGCTTCCCAAGCACTTTCTCCGAAGTAATAGCAACTGCACTCATTTCTGCCCAGACACCCTCAAACTTCCAGCATAATACTAGTGTCTTCCACAGTGAAGACGGATCCAATTTGTCTGCCATTTCCTTGTCTCCCATAAATACCTCCCAAGGATCATTTCCCAATGGTCCAATATCGACTCTTGCCTCTTTTACCCTTCATGCACCTGAAAAAAAGTTTTGGTGTCCTCTTTGATATCATTGGCTAGCTTACCTGCATATTTAATCTTTTTTTCCGGCTTAGTTGCTTTCTGTTGATTTTTAAAAGCTTCCCAGTCCTCTAACTGCTCTACGATATGCCCTCTGTTTAGCGTGGCGACCCACTTTCTGCACAGGCGATCCGGCTCACAAATAGCCAGCGCACGGGGGGAGACTTTGGTGATGCACCTCTGATGTCATTTCCGCCCGGAGAGGGCGGGCGCTCGGGATTAAATGCCGGCGCCGCAAAGTTTGAATAAACTAGTCTCGAAACGGCTTACCGACTGTGAGTCGTTATTTCAGCGCTGTGTGTAGCACATCACTACATTGATGACCCCGACGGTCCAAACGGGATTTGGACCAAAGATGACCGACTCTTCATCTGTTCACGCAGTTCCGCTAAAACTGACAACTTTCTGGACGCTGCGACCATGAGTGTGGTTTAGCCAAGCAGAAGCCCAGTCCCAGATTCAGCAGATATCCTCTGATTCCACATGTTACTACCACATGGTGAGTGCCCTTGACCAGGAGACGGCCGCCCAGGTTGCGGATTTCATACAGTCGCCCCCGGAAGAAGGCAAATATGAAGCATTCAAAGTGCTGCTCATTGGGACCTTTGGCCTCTCACAGCATGAGCGGGGTGCCCGCCTGCTTCACCTGGACGGTTTGGGAGACAGGCTGCCATCAGCATTGATGAACGAGATGCTGGACCTGGCTGACGGACACAAGTCCTGCCTCATGTTCGAGCAAGCGTTCCCAGAGCAACTGCCTGAGGACATACATCTGCTGCTGGCCGACGCAGATTTCAGCGACCCCCGGAAGGTGGGGGGTAGACGTGCTGTGGAAAGCCAAGAGGGAGAGCGTGGCGTCCGTCGGTCAGATTACCAGGCCACGCGCCCAACAGCAGACCAGACCAGGTCCGGCAGGGGGCCGCACACAACACAGAGGCAGGAGTGAGGAGGCCAGTGAACAGTGGTGTTTATACCACCAGCGGTGGGGCATAAAAGCCCGCCGTTGTTGCCCGCCCTGCAAGGGCCAGGGCCAGCTGCTGCTAATGACTATGGTGGCTGGCCACTAGGACAGCCTCTTGTACGTCTGGGACAAACAGTCAGGACGCCACTTCTTGGTCGACACCGGAGCGGAGATCAGCCTCTTGCCCCCGACAGGGTACGACACCCGCAATAGGAAGACAGGACCCACCCTGAGGGCCACAAACGGCAGCACGATAGGGACCTACGGCACCCGCACAGTGCAGCTGCAGTTCGTTGCCAGCCGATTCACGTGGGACTTCACACTGGCCGCCGTGACCCAACCACTCCTGGGGGCGGACTTCTTGCAAGCTCACAGCCTGCTGGTCGACTTGCAAGGGAAAAGACTGGTATATGCCGAGACTTTCCAGACGTTCTCCCTGGGTGAAGCCAAGTTGCCAGCCCCACACCTGGACTCCATCACACTGTCAGACAATGAATTCACCAGAATCCTGGTGGATTTTCCATCAATTCTGGCACAGCAGTTCACAGCAGCCATGCCCAGACACGGGATTCAGCACCACATCCCGACCAAGGGACCACCCCTCTACACACACGCACAAAGGCTCCCCCCGGAAAAGCTCCGCCTGGCGAAGGAGGAGTTCAACAGGATGGAGGAATTGGGGATCGTACGGAAGTCCGACAGCCCATGGACCTCCCCCCTGCACATGGTGCCCAAAGCAGCCAGGGGTTGGAGACCATGCAGCGACTACCGCAGCCTGAACGAGGCTACAACTCCAGATGGCTACCCGGTGCTGCACATACAGGACTTTGCAGCAAACCTGCACGGGGCAAGAATATTTTCCAAAGTAGACCTCGTCCGGGGATACCATCAAATGCTGGTGCACCCTGAAGACATCCCCAAAACAACACTTATCACCCCGTTTGGCCTGTTCGAGTTCCTCCGAATGCCTGAAGAATGCCGCACAGACGTTCCAGCGGCTAATGGATGCGGTGGGACGCAACCTGGACTTTGCGTTCATCCATTTAGACAACATCCTTATAGCCAGCAGAAGTCGAAAGCAGCCAGTGAGTGAGTGGGCCAGTGAAGGAGTGGAGATTTGAGGCTTTGACTCGAGATTCTGACAGTTTTGGCAGTTGGACTGTGCAATCAAATCAATCAAGATTTGAATAGCTCAGACTCAGCAGAAAGCAGCTGATTGGGCAATCGAGGTCAGGTGACCAAGCAGTTTGAAAAGCTCAAACAAATAAATAGAGGGTTACCTCAAGCGGAGCAGCCTGTGGAAAGCGGCCAGTGAAGGAGTGGAGATTTGAGGCTTTGACTCGAGAGATTCTGGCAGTTTTGGCAGTTGGACTGTGCAATCAAGTCAATCAAGATTTAAATAGCTCAGACTCAGCAGAAAGCAGCTGATTGGGCAATCGAGGTCAGGTGACCAAGCAGTTTGAAAAGCTCAAACAAATAAATAGAGGCGTAGCTCAAGTGGAGCAGCTAGTGAGTGAGTGGGCCAGTGAAGGAGTGGAGATTTGAGGCTTTGACTCGAGAGGCTTCGACGAGAAGAGGCTGAGGACGAGCTTCACTCCAAGTGAGGTAAGGCCAGGTAAGTTCCTTTCAAAGGAGAACGTTTCAAAAGTTGAGGCAAGTATTGGGTAGGTCATGACAGCTGAGATTGGCCCCGCGGTTTGTTCATCCAGCAGCAAGTGGGAAATCAGGGATACTTCCAGTGTCCCTGATGACTATGTGTGCAGGAAGTGTGTCCAACTGCAGCTTCTGGCAGACTGCATTGAGCGTCTGGAGCTGCGATTGGATTTATACTGGAGCATTCACGATGCTGAGAAAGTCGTGAATAGCATGTTTAGTGAGTTGGCCACACCGCAGGTAAAGGCTACACAGGCAGAAAGGGAAGGGGTGGCCACTAGACAGCGTAGCAGTAGGCAGGTAGTGCAGGAGTCCCCTGAGGTCATCTCCCTCCTAAACAGATATACTGTTTTGGATACTGTTGGGGGAGATGTCTCATCAGGGGAAGGCAACAGCAGCTGAGTTCATTGCACCATGAGTGGCTCTGTGGCACAGGAGGGAAGGAAAAGGAGTGGGAGAGCTATAGTGATAGGGGATTTGATTGTAAGGGGAATAGATGGGCATTTCTGCGGCCGCAAACGAGACTCCAGGATGGTATGTTGCCTCCCTGGTGCAAGGGTCAAGGATGTCTCTGAGCGGCTGCATGACATTCTGGAATGGGAGGGTGAACAGCCAGTGGTCGTGGTGCACATAGGTAGCAAAGATATAGGTAAAAAACGGGATGAGGTCCTACAAGGTGAATTTAGGGAGTTAGGAGATAAACTAAAAAGTAGGACCACAAAGGTAATAATCTCTGGATTACTACCAGTACCACGTGCTAGTCAGAGTAGAAATAGGAAGATATTTCAGATGAATACGTAGCTTGAAAAATGGTGCAAGGGGGAGGGATTCAAATTTCTGGGGCATTGGAACCAGTTCTGGGGGAGGTGAGACCGGTATAAACAGGACTGTCTGCATCTGGGCTGGACTGGAACCAATGTCCTAGGGGGAGCGTTTGCTACTGCTGTTCAGGAGGATTTAAACTAATGTGGCAGGGGGATGGAAACAAGTGCAGAGAGACAGAGGGGTGTAAAATGAGGGTAGAAGCAAAAAGTAGTAAGGTGAAAAGTAAAAGTGGCAGGCAGGCAAATCCAGGGCAAAAAGCAAAAAGAGCCACTTTTCAACATAATTGTATAAGGGCTAAGAGTGTTGTAAAAACAAGCCTGAAGGCTTTGTGTGTCAATGCGAGGAGCATTCGTAACAAGGTGGGTGAATTGAATGTACAGATAGTTATTAATGAATATGATATAGTTGGGATCACAGAGACATGGCTCCAGGGTGACCAAGGATGGGAGCTCAACATCCAGGGATATTCAATATTCAGGAGGGATAGACAGGAAAGAAAAGGAGGTGGGGTAGCATTGCTGGTTCGAGAGGAGATTAATGCAATAGAAAGGAAGGACATTAGCCTGGAGGATGTGGGATCGATATGGGTAGAGCTGCATAACACTAAGGGGTAGAAAATGCTGGTGGGAGTTGTGTACAGGCATTGTGAGTAGTAGTGAGGTTGGGGATGGCATTAAACAGGAAATTAGAAATGCATGCAATAAAGGAACAGTAGTTATAATGGGTGACTTCAATCTACATATAGATTGGGTGAACCAAATTGGTAAGGGTGCTGAGGAAGAGGATTTCTTGGAATGTATGCGGGATGGTTTTCTGAACCAACATGTCGAGGAACCAACTAGAGAGCAGGCCATTCTAGATTGGGTATTGAGCAATGAGGAAGGGTTAGTTAGCAATCTTGTCATGCGAGGCCCCTTAGGTAAGAGTGACCATAATATGGTGGAATTCTTCATTAAGATGGAGAGTGACATAGTTAATTCAGAAACAAAGGTTCTGAACTTAAAGAAGGGTAACTTTGAAGGTATGAGACGTGAATTAGCTAAGATAGACTGGCAAATGATACTTAAAGGATTGACGGTGGATATGCAATGGCAAGCATTTAAAGATCGCATGGATGAACTACAACTGTTCATCCCAGTTTGGCAAAAGAATAAACCAGGGAAGGTAGTGCACCCGTGGCTGACAAGGGAAATTAGGGATAGTATCAAGTCCAAAGAAGAAACATATCAATTAGCAAAAAAAAGCGGCACACCTGAGGACTGGGAGAAATTTAGAGACCAGCAGAGGAGGACAAAGGGCTTAATTAGGAAAGGGAAAAAAGATTATGAGAGAAAGCTGACAGGGAACATAAAAACTGACTGTAAAAGCTTTTATAGATATGTGAAAAGAAAAAGATTGGTCAAGACAAATGTAGGTCCTTTACAGTCAGAAACAGGTGAATTGATCATAGGGAACAAAGACATGGCAGACCAATTGAATAACTACTTTGGTTCTGTCTTCACTAAGGAGGACATAAATAATCTTCCAGAAATAGTAAGGGACCGTGGATCTAGTGAGAGGGAGGAACTGAGGGAAATACATGTTAGTAGGGAAGTGGTGTTAGGTAAATTGAAGGGTATTAAAGGCAGATAAATCCCCAGGGCCAGATGATCTGCATCCCAGAGTGCTTAAGGAAGTAGCCCAAAAAATAGTGGATGCATTAGTGATAATTTTTCAAAACTCCTTAGATTCTGGATTAGTTCCTGAGGATGGAGGGTGGCTAATGTAACCCCACTTTTTAAAAAAGGAGGGAGAGAGAAACCGGGGAACTATAGACCAGTTAGTCTGACATCGGTGGTGGGGAAAATGCTAGAGTTGGTTATCAAAGATGAGATAACAGCACATTTGGAAAGAGGTGAAATCATCGGACAAAGTCAGCATGGATTTGTGAAAGGAAAATCATGTCTGATGAATCTTATAGAATTTTTTGAGGATGTAACTAGTAGAGTGGATAGGGGAGAGCCAGTGGATGTGGTATATTTAGATTTTCAAAAGGCTTTTGACAAGGTCCCACACAGGAGATTAGTGTGCAAACTTAAAGCACACGGTATTGGGGGTATGGTATTGATGTGGATAGAGAATCGGTTGGAAGCAAAGAGTGGGAGTAAATGGGACTTTTTCGGAATGGCAGTGGAGTGCTGCAAGGCTCAGTGCTGGGACCCCAGTTGTTTACAATATATATTAATGATTTAGACGAGGGAATTAAATGCAGCATCTCCAAGTTTGCGGATGACACAAAACTGGGCGGCGGTGTTAGCTGTGAGGAGGATGCTAAGAGGATGCAGGGTGACTTGGATAGGTTAGGTGAGTGGGCAAATCCATGGCAGATGCAATTTAATGTGGATAAATGTGAGGTTATCCACTTTGGTTGCAAGAACAGGAAAACAGGTTATTATCTGAACGGTGGCCGATTAAGAAAAGGGGAGGTGCAATGAGACCTGGGTGTCATTGTACACCAGTCAATGAAAGTGGGCATGCAGGTACAGCAGGCGGTGAAAAAGGCATATGGTATGTTGGCATTCATAGCAAAAGGATTTGAGTACAGGAGCAGGGAGGTTCTACTGCAGTTGTATTATTGTGTGCAGTTTTGGTCCCCTAATCTGAGGAAAGACATTCTTGCCTTAGAGGGAGTACAAAGAAGGTTCACCAGATTGATTCCTGGGATAGCAGGACTTTCACATGAAAAAAGACTGGATCGACTAGGCTTATACTCACTGGAATTTAGAAGATTGAGGGGGGATCTTATTGAAATGTATAAAATTCTAAAGGGATTGGACAGGCTAGATGCAGGAAGATTGTTTCCGATGTTGGGGAAGTCCAGAACGAGGGGTCACAGTTTAAGGATAAAGGGGAAGCCTTTTAGGACCGAGATGAGGAAGAACTTTTTCACATGGAGAGTGGTGAATCTGATGAATTCTCTGCCACAGGAAACAGTTAAGGCCGGTTCATTGGCTATATTTAAGAGGAAGTTAAATATGGCCCTTGTGGCTAAAGGGATCGGGAGTATGGAGAGAAAGCAGGTACAGGGTTCTGAGTTCGATGATCAGCCATGATCATACTGAATGGTGGTGCAGGCTAGAAGGGCTGAATGGCCTACTCCTGCACCTATTTTCTATGTTTCTATGTCGTCAGGAACATCTGTCCCACCTCTGCCAGCTCTACTCCCGCCTGAGTGATTTCAGCCTCACGATCAACCCGGCCAAATGCCAGTTCGGTCTCGATACCATCGACTTCCTGGGCCACAGGATTACCAAAGACAGGGCAACACCTCTGCCCGCCAAGGTAGATGCGGTCCGCCACTTTGCCCGGCCCAACACGGTCAAAGGCCTACAGGAGTTCGTTGGTATGGTGAACTTCTACTACTGTTTCCTCCCCTCAGCAGCCCATATCATGCACCCTTTGTACACCCTGATGTCGGGTAAAGGCAAGGACATTTCTTGGGACAAGGAGGCCGGGGCTGCTTTCGTTAAAGCCAAGGAAGCCTAGCAATGCTAGTGCACCCCAGAACGGACGTTCCGACCGCACTCACGGTGGACACATCCAACACAGCAGTTGGTGGAGTGCTGGAGGAACTCATCGAGGGGCGCTGGCAATCCCTGGCGTTCTTCAGCAAGCACCTGCGACCACCCAAACTCAAGAACAGTGCTTTTGACCGGGAGCTGTTGGCACTGTATCTGGCAATCCGGCATTTCAGGTACTTCTTAGAAGGCAGGCCGTTCACTGCGTTCACGGACCACAAACCGTTGACCTTTGCGTTCACGAAGGTGTCCGATCCCTGGTTGGCTCGCCAGCAGCGACATCTGTCCTACATATCTGAGTACACAACGGACATCCAGCATGTCTCGGGAAAGGACAAAGTCGTGGCGGACGCACTCTCCAGACCAGCTGTCCAGACCCTGTCCCTGGGGATGGACTATGCAGCACTGGCGGAGGCGCAGCAGGCAGACGACAAGCTGCCCAGCTACAGGACCGCAGTCTCAGGTTTGCAGCTGCAGGACTTTCTCATAGGCCCAGGTGATAGGACCCTCCTGTGCGACGCGGCTACCGGCCAACCTCGCCCCATCATCCCGGCAGCCTGGAGGCGGCGAGTTTTCAACTCCATACATGGTTTGGCACACCCATCTATCAGGACAACCATCCGGCTGGTATCCAGCAAGTTCGCGTGGCATGGACTTCGCAAGCAGGTCAGTGAATGGGCCAGAACGTGCGCGCAGTCCAAACAGCCAAGGTGCAGCGGCACACTAAAGCCCCGCTGCAGCAGTTCAAACCCACCCACCGGAGGTTCGACCACATTCATGTGGATATCGTGGGCCCCCTACCAGTATCCCGAGGAGCGCGATACCTCCTAACTATGGTAGACCGGTTCACGAGGTGGCCAGAGGCGGTCCCGCTCACCGACGCATCTGCTGATTCCTGTGCCCGAGCACTGATTGCAACCTGGGTAGCACGCTTCAGGGTACCAGCCCACATTACCTCCGACAGAGGCACCCAGTTCACCTCCAGCCTGTGGTCGGCTGTGGCCAGCCTATTGGGAACGCAGCTACACCACACTACTGCCTACCACCCACAGTTGAACGGACTAGTAGAACACTTCCACGGTCACTTGAAGTCGGCTCTCATTGCCCGCCTGAGAGGACCTAACTGGGTGGATGAGCTTCCCTGGGTCCTGCTTGGAATTCGCACAGCGCCCAAAGAGGATCTGCACGCCTCGTTGGCTGAGTTGGTGTATGGCGCACCCCTGACCATCCCAGGAGAGTTCATACCAGCCCCAAGGGGGCAAGAGGAAGAACCCGCAGCAGTCCTGGACAGACTACGCGAAAGGCTCGGCAACCTGGCCCCCGTACCGACTTCACAGCACAGACGGACCCCGACCCATGTACCCAAAGACCTGCAGGACTGTAAGTTTGTGTTTGTATGAAGGGGCGGACACCTTCAGCTACAGTGGCCATTCGAGGGGCCGTTCAAGGTGATCAACAAAAACAGGTCCACATACATTCTGTACATTGGGGGGAAAGAGGAGGTTTTCATGGTGGACCGACTCAAACCAGCCCATGTGGATTTGGCGCAGCCTGTCAAGGTTCAGGCACCGCGGCGCAGAGGCAGACCTCCCAAACAGAGGCCGATCCAGACGGTGGACATTGGGGGGTGTATCGCTGGTTCTGGGGCGGGGGGTTATGGGGTGACCCACTTTCTGCGCAGGCGAACCGGCTCACAAATAGCCAGCACGCGGAGGGAGACTTTGGTAATGCACCTCTGATGTCATTTCCGCCCGGAGAGGGCAGGCGCTAGGGATTAAATGCCAGCGCCGCGAAATTTGAATAAACTAGTCTCGAAACGACTTACCGACTGCGTGTCATTGCCTCTAGCTCTGTATGTAGTACATCACTACAAGCTTTTACTTTGGCTTTGACTTCTCGTCAGCCACAGTTGCATTATCCTGCCTTTACAATATTTCCTCTTCTTTGTGTAAAGGGGGTTTCTTTTTTTTTCTTTGTTACTGTTGGGAAAGGGTTTCCTTTTGTTAACTAGCAGGAATGCTAATTTACTGATAACGAGAATGGTATTCCTTTGTAAACCAAATGGGGATTAATGTTCTTTCTTCTGAGTCTGTAAGCTTTTGTTGACGGGCTTTTGGGCAGATCGGCGCGAGGGGGTCAAGAGAGAGGACGCAATGCTCTAAGCTGGGCGAGGATCGGACCCCAAAGGGGGGTCCGAGGCCAGGAGATTCTCCGGGGGGGGGGGATGAAGCTAGATGTGCTTGGTTGACCACTCGGAGGGTCCTGAGCTGTTTGGAGAGTCGAGGTGTTCGGAGGGTCCTGAGCTGCGAGTTGAGGAGTTCGGAGGGGATCGAATGGTGGCCAGAAGACTTCAGAAATTGAGCTCCAACGGTTGTGCACGAAGTGGTTTGGACTTTGATAAGTTTGGCGCCTTTTCTTTAATTTTCTCTTCATATATACTGTATCGTTATTAATCACTTAGTTATAGTAACCTTTATAAATTGTACTCATTTAATCGCATATGGTGTACTGTCTGGTTTTGGGCGAGGCGGGGACATCACACAGCATCCACACCAGCTGATTACCCAGTTTGGCGGGACCGAAGGCTGCTCCCCCTAGACAAGAACGAGCTGAGCGAGCCTGAGGCGACCCAGGGAGTTACATTTGTCATACATCGCTCCTGCACTTTCCAAAGTGCTCCTGGAAACTCCAGCCATCGCTGCTCTGCCATCGTCCCTGCTAGTGTCCCCTTCCAGTCAGCTTTGGCCAGCTCCCCCTGCATACTTCTGTAATTCCTTTTACTCTACTGTAATATTGATACATCTGACTTTAGCTTCTTCCTCTCAAGTTACAGGGTGAATTCTATTATGATCACTGTTACCTAAGGGTTCCATTACCTTAAGCTCTCTAATCATATCCAGTTCATTACACAACACCCAATCCAGAATAACTGATCCCAACTGGGCTAAACCACAAGCTGCTCTAAAAAGCCATCTTGTAGTCATTCTGCAAATTCTCTCCAAAATTCAGCAGCAACTTCGTTTTCCCAATCCACCTGCATAATGAAAACCCCAATGACCATCATAACATTGCCTTTTTAAAATGCATTTTCTATCACCCTTTGTAATTTGTAGCCCAAGTGCTGGCTACTGTTTGGAGGCCTGTATATAAATCCCTTCAGGGTCTTTTAAACTTTGCAGTTCTTAACTTTACCCACTATGATTGTACATCTTCTGATCCTATTTCTAAGGGTTGATTTTATTTTTTAGCAACAGAGCCGCCCCACCCCCTCTGCCTACCTGCCTTTTCTATAAACACAATGTGTATCCTTGGACATTAAGCTCCCAATCATAATCTTCTTTTAGTGATGCTGGCAACGTCGTACCTGCCAATCGCTAACTGTGCCACAAGATCATCTACCTTATTCTGCATGCTGCATACCTTCAAATATAACGCCTAATCCTGTATTCGTTGCCCTTTTTGATTTTGCAACTCATCCCGCTGACTGCAATTTTGCTCTGACACCTGCCTGTCCTTCCTGACAGTCTCAGCACTGCCACTGCTCGTATATCAACTGCCCCATTCCTCAGCCCTAACACTCAGTTTCCCATGCCCTTACCAAATCGGTTTAATCCCTCCACAAGAGCAAGCCTGCCCACAAGGGTATTGGACGCCCTCGGGTTTGGTTGTAACCCATCCCTTTTGTACCTTTCATACCTTCCCCAGAAGCGATCCCAATGACCCGGAAATCTGAAACCCTGCCCCAGTTTCTTAGCAACACATTCAACTACCAAATCATCCTATTCTCACCTCACTGTACATGGTACAAGCAGCAATCGAGAGGTTTCTACCCTGCTTTCTACCTAATTCCCCAAATTCTCTCTTCAGAACCTCCTTTCTTTTCCTACCCATGTCATTGGTACCAATGTGTTCCATGACTTCTGGCTGCTCACCCTCCCCCTTTAGGATACTGTGGTCCCAGTCCAAGATGTCTCTGACCCTGGCACCTGGGAGGCAACATACCATTCGGGTGTCCCTATCGCATCCACAGGATCTTGTCTCCACTACTGTAACTATGGAATATCTCATTGTAGTTCCCTTCTCCCCCTTCGCTTCTGAGCCAGACTTAGTGCCAGAAACTCAGTTGCTGCATTCCCATTTGGTAGGCCATACACCACCCCCAGAGTATCCAATAGGGTACACTTATTATTGAGGGGAACGGTCACAAGGATACTCTGCACAGGCTGCCCATTTCCTTTCCCTCTCCTGACAGTCACCCAGGTACCTGCCTCTTGCAACCTAGGGTTGACTACCTCCCTGTGCCTCCTATCTACCACCTCCTCATTCTCCCTTACGAGCCGAGGGTCATCGAGCTGCAGCTTCAGTTCCTTAACAAATTCTCTGAGGAATGAGGCTCCATATACCTGGTGCAGATGTGGTTATCTGGGAGGCAGAATTCCCACATCTCACACAAAGAGCACAACACAGCCCCTGGAGCCATCCTCACTGCTCTATCTATTAACAGATGAAGAAACTTACCAGATGCGTACACCACCCACATCTGTTCTCACTGAAGCCTCCCCACCGTAACTCTGCTTCATTCCAACAATGGCCACTCCACTAGTCCCTGGCTAATTTTTATTTGCCCTTGCTAATGAATCGCGATTCAACTGGGTTACCAGAAAATGCCGAAAGCCTGTGAACACTCCTTTTTTAAATCTCAGTCACGGACCTGTGAGTAGTCTCCTCTCTTGCTTTCGATTCAATTGGGCTGCTGGAAAAACACCGAAAGCCTGCAAATACTCCACTTAAAATCTCATTCGCGGAACTCCTCCTCTATTGGTCCTGATTCGATTGGGCCTCCGAATAAACCAAGTTTTTGAGTTATTTTCCAGTTCTATCAATTTGTCTGGATTCAAAATTGTCATCACTCTTTTATTCTTTAAAATATCAGTACTTTAAAAAAATTGCTCAATACTGCCACCTTATGATTTTTCAGTCCCAAATACAAAATATAGCAAACTTTTATCTTTGGGCTACATTTATGTCTGATAAAATAATCTCAGTATTTACCTTTTTACTAGTATCACTAAATTCAGCATTTAATGTTCTGGAGTAACCATGATAGGGTTGGGAACTGGTGTGAGTGGGCTGACAAAAGGGATGTTGGTTTACAAACAGGTATTGCATATTGAGACAGGCAGATGATGGGGCAAAACTGGAGTCAGTATCAACATAAAAGCAAAAAGAGAGGCATAAAATAGAGCAAAAATGAGAGGATTCGGAAGTTTTTAAAAACCTACAGAAAGCAACTAGTAAAGCCATAATGGGGGGGGGGGGGGGAGTGAAATACAAAGGTAAGCTAGTCAATAATATCAAAACGACAACAAAAGATTTTTCAGATATATAAAGAGTTAAAGAGAGGTGAGAGTAGATATTGGACTGCTGGAAAATGACACTGGAGAGATAGTAATGTGGGAAAAGGAAATGGATGAACTGAATAAATATTTTGCATCACTGTGGAAGACACTGGTATTATGCTGGAAGTTCAAGAGTATCAGAAGGCAGAAGTGAGTGCAGTTGCTATTATTATGGAGAAGCTTCTTGGGAAACTGAAAGGTCTGAATTAGGTAAGTCACCTGGACCAGATGGTCTACAACCCAGTGTTCTAAAAGGTTGTAGAGACATGAGAAATGATCTTCCAAGAACCAATAGAGTCTGGCATGTTTCTGGATGACTGGAAAATTGCAAATGTCACTCCATTCTTCAAAAGTAAGGGAGGCAGAAGCAAGGTAATTATAAGCCAATTAACCTGACCTCAGTGGTTGGGAAGATGTTGCAATCGATTGTTAAGGATGTGGTTCTGGGGTACTTGGAGGCGCATGATAAAACTGACAGAAGTCAGCATGGTTTCCTTAGGGAAAGTCTTGCTTGACAAGTCTGTTGGTATTCTTTGAAGAAATTACAACCAGGATAGACAAAGGAAAATTGGTGGCTGTTGTGTACTTGGATTTTCAGAAGGTCCTTGACAAGGTGCTGCAAATGAGGTTACTAAACAAGATAAGAACCCATGGTATTCGAGGAAAAATTCTAGCATGGATAGAGCAGGATTGGCAGGAGGCAAAGGGTGGGAATAGAGGAATCCTTTTCAGATTGGCTGCCAGTGGTGTTCCATAGGGGTCTCCGTTGGGACATTTTACATTGTATGCCAATGACTTGGATGATGAAATTGATGACGTGAAGATAGATGGAGGGGCAGAGGGTGTTAAGGAAGCAGAGAGGCTGCAGAAGGACTTAGACAGATTAGAAGAAATAGTTAAAGAGGTGGCAGATGGAATACAGGCCATACTTGGAGTATTGTGAACAGTTTTGGGTCTCTTATCTAAGAAAGGAAGTGCTGGCATCACAGAGGGTTCAAAGGAGGTTAATGAGAATGATTCTGGAATGAAAAGGTTATCATATGAACAGTGATCGAAGGCTTTGAAAGATAGTTTAGAAATATGGAAATCTACAGCACATTACAGGCCCTTCAGCCCACAATGTTGTGCCAACCATGTAACCTAATCTAGAAACTCCCTAGAATTTCCCTACCACATAGCCCTCTATTTTTCTAAGCTCCATGTACCTATCCAAGAGTCTCTTAAAAGACCCTATCGTATCCACCTCTACTACCTTCACTGGCAGTGTATTCCACACACACACACACCACTCTCTGTGTGAAAAACGTACCTCTGACATCTCCACTGTATCCACTTCCAAGCACCTTAAAACTATGCCCCCTCATGTTAGTCATTTCAACCCTGGGAAAAAGCCTCTGGCTATCCACATAATCAATGCCTCTCATCATCTTATATATCTCTATCAGGTCACCCTTCATCATCCGTCACTCCAAGGAGAAAAGGCAAAGTTCACTCAACCTATTCTCATTAGGCTTGCTCCCCAATCCAGGCAACATCCTTGTAAATCTCCTCTGCATCCTTTCTATGGTTTCCACATCCTTCTAATAATGAGATGACCAGACCTGAACACAGTACTCCAAGTGGAGTCTAACTGTGGTCTTATATAGCTATAACATTACCTCAGAGCTCTTGAACTCAATTCCATAGTTGATGAAGGCCAACACACCATACGCTTTCTTAACAACACTGTCAACCTGCGCAGCTGCTTAGTGTCCTATGGACATGGACCCCAAGATCTCGCTGATCCTCCACACTGCCAAGAGTCTTATCATTAATATTTTATTCTGTCTTCAAATTTGAAATGAACCACTTCACACTCATCCAAAGAGAAGGGGTCCCAGAACAGATCCCTGAGGCACACCACTGGTCATCGACCTCCATGCAGAATATGACCTGTCCACAACAACTCTGCCTTCTGTGAGCAAGCCAGTTCTGGATCCACAGAGCAAGGTCTCCTTGGATCCTATGTCTCATTACTTTCTGAATGAGCCTTGTATGGGGTACCTTATCAAAAGCCTTGCTGAAATCCATATACACTACATCCACCAATTCAATCAGGCTCGTAGGGCACGACCTGCCCTTGACAAAGCCATGCTGACTATCCCATATCAGATTATGTCTCTCCAAATGTCCATAAATCCTGCCTCTCAAGATCTTCTCCAACAACTTGCACTGAAGTAAGACTCACTGGTCCATAATTTCCTAGGTTATCTCTGCTCCCTTTCTTAAACTGGGGAACAACGTTTGCAACTTTCCAATTCTCTGGTACTTCTCCCGTCCCTATTGATGATGCAAGGATCACCACAAGAGACTCAGCAATCTCTTCCCTCGCTTCCCACCATTGCCTGGGTTATATCTCATCTGGTCCCAGTGACTTATCTAGTTTAATGTTTTTCAAAAGCTCCAGTGCATCCTCCTGTTCTCACTTTCCCTAGCTCATGGCACTGGGAGTAATCCAGAGATTACTACTTTGGAGTCCTGCTCTTCAACCTCCTTCCCAGCTCCCTAAACTTACCGCGCAGGACCTCTACCCCTCTCCTGCCTATGTCATTGGTACCAATATGTACCACGACCTCTGGCTGCTCACCCTCTCCTTCAAGAATATTCTGCAACTGCTCAGAGACATCCTGGACCCTGCACCTGGGAGGCAGCACACTATCCTGGTGTCACTTTTGCATCCAGATGGACAATATTATTAAGCCAGCTGCAAAATAACATGGTGGAGAAAGGGAATTGTTAAGTTGAAGTTAGGCCAAGATGAAGAGTGCTATTGGACACTTGGATCATCAGAGTTGTATCTACATTATAGTTATGACCATCTTCTTCTATAACCTGCAAGCGGTTATTTCATGTACTGTAAGTGTGTCAGCTACTTTTCAATAAGGCATGTTTGGTGCTTCTGGGCTTGTACTTGATGGAGTTTAGAAGGATAAGAGGGAATCTCATAGAAACCCATTGAGTATTGAAAGACCTGGAGAGAATGGACATGGAAAAGATGTTTCCATTAGAAGGATTGTCTAGGATCCAAGGGCACAGGCTCAGAATATAAGATGTGCCTTTAAAATTTCATCAGCCAGAGGGTGTAGGATCTGTGGAACTTGTTGCAGAGAATGCCATGGATCATTGGGTGTATTTAAGGTAGAGATTAATAGGTTTCTGAATGGCAACGGTTTAAAGATTATAGGGAGAAGGCAGGAGAATGAGTTTGAAAATCAAAATTAGCCGGGTTTCCTGTGATATCATCGTCAAGAATGGCAGCTTAAGTCACTAGCTCCTCTGGAAAAATGCATATTAAGCCCCGTTAACCCATCAAATATAGTATTTTTCGAAAAATATTTGAACTGAAAAGAGGGGCAAGAGTGGGGAAATAGAACGGATATTAGAAAAGTGACTCTACGGAGCTTGCGGCCGAGAGGAGTGCAGCGGCTCTCCTACCCGATCGCGTGCGAGCAAGGCGGTCGCTGGGCCTCGGTCAGGCGAAGCAGCGAATATGATCGAAATTTTGAAAGAGATAAGGGAGTTCCAGATCCAGAAAGATATAAAGCAGCAGCTACATGATATTAATTCAGAGCTCGCCAACATCAATCAAAAAATAGCGGTGACAGAGACTCAAATTGAGAAGGTGGAAGATCACGTTCAAAACGTGGAACGGATACTAAGTAAGACAATAAAAATATTAAATCACCAAGAAGATAAACTGCTTGACCTGGAAGGAAGATCACAGTGGAAAAATATCAGAATATACAACGTTCCCAAAGGAGCGGAGGGCTTGTCTATGACGGAGTTTGTCGGAAAGTTGCTGCAGGACGTGCTGGAGCTTCCCTCGACTATGGAGCTGGAAATCGAGAGAACGCATCGTGTGCTAGTCTCGAAGTCTAACCGGGATAAGCCATGCTCAATAATAATTAAATTCCTTCGGTACAGTACCAAGGCAGAGATTCTACGAAGGGCCTGGGGTAAGAAGAGGGTGTTTTTAGACAATAAATTAATATATTTCGACCAAGATTACCCCCCTGCGGTCCTGCAGAAATGTAAGGAATACTCTGAAGTAAAGCAAGTACTAAAGCAAGAAAGGATTAGATTTTAAACTCCGTACCCTGCTAAACTTCGAGTGTTTTATGACAACGGGATGTGGTTGTACCAGACAGTGGAAGAGGCGACTACAGATATGAAGGCCAGAGCGTTGCCCATCAGCGTGATCAAACCGAGGGAAAGCCTGGCAGAGGAATTATTCGGCTCCACTTGGGAAATAGTGCAAGAAGCGAGAAGACAGGAGACGGGAGGAGGCCGAGAGAAGTATATCAGGAAGAGACCAGGCGTTTTCCAAAGACAGTCCTCACCCCGTCCAGAAGAGCCATAAGGTTTGGCTAACTTTAAAAATGTTGAGAAGCTAAATGGAAGCAAAAGTAGACAGTGATATACCTATCTCGAGAAATACTTATTATAATGTGGATTTTATATTCCTTAGTTGTTATTTTTTATTCACTCACTTACTCCTTTTTCCCCACCAAATTGAGAATATATATATATATGTGTGTGTGTGAGTACACAGGGAAATCTTTTCTGTGTAATGGATTTGTTCACTGACTTTTATGAATACTGCAAAGGGGGCCCTCAACTCACAAGTAGGAGGGGTTATCCCCCACAGCTAGATATTTCCTCCAGCTCAACACAGGGTCATCTACTAGAGACCTCAGCCTTGGAATCACACATTCGTTGCCATTTTTGTTATTACGTTTCTTGGTTCTTATTCCGGGAGTAGATCAATTAAGTTTTATTCTGCTAATTTAAATGATACATTGACAGATAAAAACAGATGGCTGAAAACAAAGTAAAATTTATTTCTTTTAATGTCAATGGGCTATTAAATCCAATCAAATGTAAGAGAATTTTATCCAAAATGAAAAAGAACAAACCCATGTAGTATATTTACAGGAAACTAATTTAAGTGATAATGAGCATAGAAAACTAAAGAGAATGGGCTTCACTAATTTGTTTTTCTCCTCATATAAATCAGGACATAGGAGAGGAGTTGCTACTCTTATCTCAAGTAAGCTAAATTTTGAAAAAGTATTCGAAATGGGAGATAAAGAGGGCGGATATATTCTGGTAAGGGGGAATATAGACGGAAATTCAGTTACTCTATTGAATATATACGCACCCCCGGGAAGTGATATTGGTTTCTTTCAGAAAATTACTGATATGGTAGCGGAAACAGAAGGTCTCCTGATATGTGGGGGAGACTTAAATTTACAATTACAACCAAACTTGGACTCTTCCAATAGAAAAACCTATGAAACAAAATCCTTACATAAGCAAGTTAATACACTTTTTGAGGATGTTGGTTTAATTGATATATGGAGAGACCTTTTCCCCGACAGAATGGATTACACTCGTTATTCTGCTCCCCATTCTGTATATACAAGAATAGACTATTTCATAACATTTGGAAAAGACAAAGACGTCAATCTGAAATTGTGTCTTTAACTCATATGTTTTGGTCTTGTTCATTTTTGAAAAAAATATTTGAAAGATATTTTTGATATTATTTCTGCTGTTTTGAATATTGATTTACAACCTCATCCTATTACCGCAATTTTTGGTTTACCAATGTTAGATTCACTGCATTTATCTTCTTCTGCCCGTCGAATGATTGCATTTCTAACTCTGATGGCTAGAAGATCTATTTTGTTGAATTGGAAGGAAATTAACCCTCCCGCTGTATTTAATTGGTTCTCTCAAACTATGTTATGTTTAAATTTAGAAAAAATTAGAAGTGGTGTTTTTGAGACTTCTATTAAATTTGAAAAGTTATGGAGACCATTTATTCAACATTTTCATATGATGTAATATGACCCTGTTCCAAGTTCATTTGATTTCCCAGCTTTTAGCTTATGTATGTTGAGAGGACTGGAAGTGATGACATTGATGAATATTTATTCTTGTGAGGTATTATAAACAGCCCCCCCTTTTTTTCTTTTTTTCTTCTTTTCTTTTGCTTTTTTTCTTCTTTATTAGTTATTAGATTAGTAGATTAGCTAATTTTGCATTATATATTTTTTATTTTTTTTCTTTCTTCTGTTTTTTTATATCATATATTATGAAATATTTAGACTTACCATGTTCATACATATATTGTATGATTTATGTCTTGGTAAACTCATTTATACTGTAACTATTGTTTATGTTTTTTTTCATCTGTAATGGAATTTGTATGTAATTTCTTTACTAATATATCATTTGTATTCTGTCCATATTACTAATAATAATAAAAAGATTTAGAAAGAAAAGGAAAAGACAAAGACAAAATAAACACCTGTGGAATTGGGACAATAGATGTAAGTGACCATGCACCTATATACTTATCTGTTGATTTTGACCTACAACCAAAAAATACTATTTGGAAACTAAATTCAAGTCTACTCAATGATCTGTACTTTCAGAAACAAATTAAAAGAGAAATTGGTCTCTACTTAGAATTTAATGATAATGGAGAGGTTTCACCTCCCATTTTATGGGATTCTCTGAAGGCTGTCTTAAGAGGGAAAATTATAGCGATATCTTCATATAAGAAAAAAATAAGGAATAAAACAGTAGAGGAATTAGAAAATAGGCTGAAGGAACTAGAAAAAAAAACACAAATTGAATTTGGCACAGGATACACTAGGGGAAATTAAAAGAATGAGGAATGAAATTAATTGTTTGCCTATGCAAGAAATCAGGAAAAATTTAATGTTTCTGAAAAAGAGACATTATGAAGGTGGATCAAAATCTATGAAAATACTGGCGTGGAAACTGAAAAAAATGATAGCAGAAAATACAATCCATAGAATTAGGGACCCAAGAACAAAAATGATTAAAAAAATAAGCTAAGTGAAATTCAAAAAGCTTTTGGAGTGTTTTACAAAACTCTATATTCCAAAGTTTCAGAGGGAAGCATAATCCAAATTGACACCTTCTTGAATTCTCTAGAGTTACCCACTTTAAGCGAAGAACAAAATAGAACGAAGACTGCTGACATAACTGAAGTTGAATTAAAAGCTGCAATTAGTAGGCTTAAATTAAGCAAGTCACCAGGATCAGATGGGTATACGGCAGAGTGGTACAAAGAATTTAAAAATGAGTTAATTCCTGTTTTACTCTCCACACTGAACTGGGCACTAAAAAAGGCACAAATGCCACCCAGTTGGAAGGAGGTGATCATCTCAGCTATACCGAAAGAAGACGAGGATAAAATGGAATGCAGGTCATTTAGACCTGTATCTGTTCTTCATGTAGATTATAGATGATTTACCTCCATCATGGCCAAACGGTTAGAGGAGTTTCTACCCATACTGATACATAACGATCAGACAGGTTTTATACGTCAAGGCCAAACACAAGACAATATACAAAGGACACTTCACATTATGGATCATATACAATAAAATAAAATTGAAGCAATAGTGATAAGCGTGGACACTGAAAAGGCATTTGATTTGGCTAATTGGAATTTTCTTTACAGAGCTTTACATAGATTTGGGTTCCAAGACACAATTATTAAAACTATACAGACACTATATGGCAACCCTTCTGCTAGGATTAAAATCAATGGATATTTATCAAATAGTCTTACCCTAGAAAGGGGCACAAGACACGGTTGTGCATGGTCACCGCTACTCTTTGCATTATATCTGGAACCATTAGCTCAATACATCAGACAAAATGAAGATATCAGGGGAATTACTATTAAAGGGACAGAGCATAAATTGGCTTGTTACGTGGATGACATTTTGATCTATGTAGGGCAACCAACATACTCTTTACCTAAATTGATGCAATCCTTTGAACAATATGGTCAATTATCAGGATACAAGATCAACACAGATAAAACCCAATTACTTACATATTACTATAGCCCACCAAGAGAAATTGAAAATTGATACCCCTGGGCATGGCACACAGAGTTTTTCAAATATTTGGGCATCATTATGCCAAAAGATTTGGCAAAATTATCAGAATGTAATTATCAGCCTTTATATAAAAAAAATTAAGGAAGATATGGCAAGATAGAACCTGATTCCTTTTTTCAGTCATAGTTCAAGGATTGAGTCTATTAAAATGAATATACTGCCCAGACCAGTCTGGGCAGGTCTCTTTCAGACCCTACCAATAGAGGTTTATCAAAATCAATTCAATGAATGGAACAAGATGTTATCAAGGTATAATTGGCAGGGTAAAAGGCCTAGAGTTCGTCTCAAAACTTTGCACTTAACAAAAGAGAAGGGGGGATGGGGCCTACCTTCTCTTAGAGATTATTATTTTGCAGCACAGTTGAGAGCTGTGATACGTTGGTGCAAACCATCATATGACGCTCAATGGAAAAACATTGAGGAGCGTGTACTTCCCATCCCCATACAAGCAATTTTGTCTGATAACAACATGCAAAGGTACATAAATACTATTGATAACCCATGGGTGAAATTGACTCTTAAAATATGGAAAACTACTATAAAAGAATATAATCTAGAGCAGGGGTGGGCAAACCTTTTGACGTGGGCCACAAAGGGTTCTAAAATTTGACAGGGGGGCCGGACCAGGAGCAGATGGACGGAGTGGTTTGGTAATACACCTCATAAGAGAAAATGAAATATCATGGGATATGTAGAAAACATGTGCTTTAATTCAAATGAAAATGAACAAAAGCATTACAACAAAATATCTGTCTTTGAAGTCCCATGGTATTTAGCTATTTATTGAAATGACTTTTAAAGCACTGAAAATTAAATGAATAAAATACAGCTTTTTTTAATAGTAACAGTTATTATTTTAAAGCACTGAAAATTCTGTTATCCTTCAAGATATTATCATCATCACTCTCCTCCTGACTGTCTTTATTTCAAAAACGGTAGGAGATGCAGGTCTACTTGTCCTGCTCCTTCTTATTCAATTGTCCCCTGTGCCAAAACTCAACAACGACCAGCACAAAGACAGAACAGTGACAGCGCGCCAGTATGCGGAGCGCGTTATTTGATCTGGAGCGCATTTTTTATTTTGAGAACATACGTGCACCTGCGCACTACTCATGTCCATCACTTAACAGAAATGACATGTAAGGCTTATTGAAAAAAATATTTTCAAATGCATTTTTTACATAACACAACGAAGAAACTTATTTTTAATTTCAGTGGGAACAGTGTTGTTGGTCTCCCTTTTTAAAGTCTGGATTTAGTTTTGTTGTGGCGATTCTCAGGATGGGTCTGAGGTGTTGTTCAGTTAACTTGGATCTGTGGCTGGCTTTGTTGATGTTCATGACGCTGAATGCCTGTTCACACAAATAGGTCAAGCCGAACAAAGAGTAAAGCACAAATGTGGAGTAATACGCTGCACCTCAACAAAGGTCAATGTGTAGCGATGTGCTACATGCAGCGCTAAAATTATGACACGGAGTCGGTAACTGCAGTCGAAGAAAAAAACTTTATTCGAAATCCCCAGCCTCACTTTTAAGCCTCCCTCAACCTGCCCCCCCCCCCCCGTGGCGCAGAGGCTCCAAAGCTCTGTGCTCGCAAATCCCCGCAAGCTTTCTCCCTTAGCCGGAATGCTGGCTAATTGTGAGCCAGTTCGGATGTGCCAGGAAATGGGTCGCCACAAATGTATATAGAGTGCGTCATCTATTGGGAAAACGCCAGAATTGAGGGGAAAAAACGTTAACAAGGTTTATTTATATAATTTCATCAAGTTCTGCGGGCCGGATTAAAAAGCTTAACGGGCCGCAGTTTGCCCATGCCTGATCTAGAGGGAGATATTGCAATTCTTAAATGGTGGGCAGATGACCCAGATTTTACACGAAATAAATTCGATGCTGGATTTAAGGACTGGATAGCTAAAGGAATAACAGTTCTTTGCAACATAATGAAAGAAGGAACACTGTTCAGTTTTGAAATGCTTAAAGAGAAACACTTATTGGAAAAACAAGATTTTTATCAGTATTTACAGATGTGACAATATGTTAATAAGATGCTTAAAAATGTAACCAAGGCAAGTACATGCTTGACAGAGCTATTTAGAAAAGCATATAATTCAGATAACAGTAGTAGAATCATTTCAAGCGTGTATAAGGGGTTGTCAAATTTTAAAACACATTCGACTTCATAGATTAAAACAAAATGGGAGAAGGAAGGAGGATTAATTATATCTGAGGAAGAATGGACAAAATTATGGAGGTATAAATGGAAGTGTACCAGTTCACAGAAATGGAGGGAGTTTGGATGGAAAAACTTGATAAGATATTTTATTACACCCTCTCAGAAATCCCATTATTATAG
This sequence comes from Hypanus sabinus, assembly GCF_030144855.1. Classification (NCBI taxonomy): domain Eukaryota; kingdom Metazoa; phylum Chordata; class Chondrichthyes; order Myliobatiformes; family Dasyatidae; genus Hypanus; species Hypanus sabinus. The sequence continues at coordinate 20,091,622 of NC_082719.1, forward strand.
TAACCTCCCTGTTTGCTGGAGAAATTGTGGAAATTAAAATGCAAATCATAATCATATTTTTTGGGACTGCACTGTTATCAAAAACTATTGGAGAAGGATACACAATGCCCTACAAGACATCTTTAAATATGAAATACCCTTAGAGAGTAAGACCATATATTTTGGATATATACCTCAAGAATGGTTGAAAAGATAAATATTTAATGAATATACTGTTGGTGGCTGGTAAAAAAAACTCTTACTAGGAAATGGTTATCACAGGAAAGCACAACTTTAAATGCATGGATGGAAATTACAATGGACATTCACAAAATGGACAAGATAACAGTATCTGTTAATCATAAGCTGGAACAATTTGATTCAAAAATGGTTTAACTACATAATGCCTCATAGGCCTGATTTTATTCTCACAAATCAATGAATATGTCGTTTAAAAAAAAAGATCACTCCCTACTTGTACATAGTTCTTTCCTATTGCTTGTTTTTTTCTTTCCACTCTTTTCTATAAGTGTATACCTCAGATAAATACTTTGTGGAGATTTGTGATATATATGATTATATGACATATATGTACAATGTCTGAAATACATCTTATGGAAATGATGTTTGATGATGAACTTCAATAAAAAATAAATTACAAAAAAAAATCAAAATTAGCCATGATTCAATGGTGGAGCAGACTTAATGGCTAAATGGCCTAATTCTGTCCCTTTCTCTTAAGGTCTTAAGATGTCATCTTATGCACCTTCCCTCAATACGCATAGAGGTAGAAACCACTTAGTGGGTCAGGTGACTATGTACCATGTAATATATCCAACATCATTCCCAGCTGAGTCTCAGAAAAGCCACCAGAATCCTATGAACTTCAGGAATAATGGCAAGAAAACATTGAAACCACTCAACACTTCAAACTGTTTAGAAAATAGCAAGATCTTGCTGGAGCAATACTGGAGTAATAGTGATGCTTACCTATCATGGACAAATTAACCAGCAAGTTCTGGAAACTAAGAAAGAGGAGGCCATACCATCCCCCATCATTCCAAAAAATAATAGTTGCTTGTTCTCCAAACACTTGATTCTCCATTAGTACAAGACCTGTCTGTCTGAGCCTGTACTTCTTGAATAACTCAGCCTCCACAGCTCTCTGGAATAGAACACACTGTGTGAAGAAATTGGGGAGACATTCTCTAGGCAAGGGGTTCCCAACCTTCTTGATGCCATGGACCCCGTCCGTGACCCGAGGGATGCATGGACCCCAGCTGGGGATCCCTGTTCTAAGCATTTATTTTTTCACACCCCTTCATATTCTTATATGTTTCACTAATTCTTCCAAATGTCAACAAGGATAGGTCTAAACTATCTTTCCTTCATAAGGCAACCAATTCATCCTAAGAATCAACCCTATGTATCATCACTCAAATGTCTCCAGTGTATTAAATAAGGAAAACAAATTTGTAGCAATTTTCCAGGTGTGGTCTCATAAACATCTTGCAATATTTCTATATTCCCCTTGCAATAACAAGCTATTTTCTATATGTACTCCTTACTCCTTGCTAACTCTTTCTCTCAGGTATACTAGAAGAAATAAATCACCTTTTTGTTACTCTGAATATTAATATCTCCACCTTCTTCTCTGCTATTTAAAAAAAATTCTTGGAATTGCACAAGGCATGAATGTTGTGATCAACAGTGATCTAATGATGTCAAATTTAAAAAACACATCTGCCCCCAATTGCTCACCAGAGGGAACGTGCAGGAGGAGGGCAACAGGTGTTGAGACGCCAAAGCATTGCATGCAGTTGAAAAGCAGTTGCCAGTAGGTGGCGCCTAAACTAAAAAAAGACAGACTCCAACTCAGATTTCAATAGTTCCAAATACATTTTAAAAGCCTAGAAAGTTACATCCACTCCTGGACGTTTTCAAGTATTTAGAAACATAAAAACATAGTAAACCTACAGCACAATAAAGGCCCTTCGGCCCACAAAGTTGTGCCGAACACATCCCTACCTTAAAAATTACTAGGCTTACCTATAGCCCTCTATTTTACTAAGCCCCATGTACCTATTTAAAAGCCTCTTAAAAGACCCTATTGTATCCGCTTCCACCACTGTTGCCAGCAGCCCATTCCATGCACTCACTACTCTCTGAGTAAAAAACTTACCCCTGACATTTCCTCTGTACCTACTCCCCAGCACATTAAACCTGTGTCCTCTTGTGGCAACCATTTCATCCCTGGGAAAAAGCTTCTGACCATCCACACAATCAATGCCTCTCATCATCTTGTACACCTCTATCAGGTCCCCTCTCATCTTCTTTGCTCCAAGGACAAAAGGCTGAGTTGACTCAACCTATTCTCATAAGGCATGCTCCCCAATCCAGGCAACATCCTTGTAAATCTCCTCTTCACCTTTTCTATGGCTTCCACGTCCTTCATGTAGTGAGGCGACCAGAACTGAACACAGTACTCAGAGTGAGGTCTGACCAGGGTCCAATATAGCTGCAATATTACCTCTCGGCTCCTAAATTCAATTCCACGATTGATGAAGGCCAATACACCATACGCCTTAACCACAGAGTCAACCTGCACAGCTGCTTTGAGTTTCCTATGGACTTGGACCTCAAGATCCCTCTGTTCCTCCACACTGTCAAGAGTCTTACCATTAATACTATATTCTGCCATCATATTTGACCTACTGAAATGAACCACTTCACACTTATCTGGGTTGAACACCATCTGCCACTTCTCAGCCGAGTTTTGCATGCTATCAATCTCCCGCTGTAACCTCTGACAGCTCTCCACACTATCCACAACACCTCCAACCTTTGTGTCATCAGCAAACTTACTAACCCATACCTCCACTTCCTCATCCAGGTCATTTATAAAAATCATGAAGAGTAAGGGTCCCAGAACAGATCTCTGGTGACTGACCTCCATGCAGAATATGACCCGTCTACAACCACTCTTTGCCTTCTGTGGGCAAGCCAGTTCCGGATCTCCCCCTGGATCCAATGCCTCCTTACTTTCTCAATAAGCCTTGCATGGGTTACCTTATCAAATGCCTTGCTGAAATCCATATACACTACATCTACTGCTCTTCCTTCGTCAATGTGTTTAGTCACATCCTCAAAAAATTCAATTAGGCTTGTAAGGAACAACCTGCCCTTGACAAAGCCATGCTGACTACTCCTAATCATATTATATCTCTCCATATGTTCATAAATCCTGCCTCTCAGGATCTTTTCCATCAACTTACCAACCACTGAGGTAAGACTCACTGGTTTATATTTCCTGGGCTATCTCTAATCCCTTTCTTGAATAAAGGAACATCTGCAACCCTCCAATCCTCAGGAACCTCTCCCGTCCCCATTGATGATGCAAAGATCATCACCAGAGGCTCAGCAAATTCCTCTCTCACCTCCCACAGTAGCCTGGGTTACATTTCATCTGATCCCAGCAACTTATCCAACTTGATGCTTTCCAAAAGCTCCAGCACATCCTCTTTCTTAATATCTACATCCTCAAGCTTTTCAGTCTGCTGCAAGTCATCACTACAATCACTAAGATCCTTTTCCATAGTGAATACTGAAGTAAAGTATTCATTAAGTACCTCTGCCATTTCCTTTGGTTCCATACACACTTTCTCACTGTCACACTTGATAGGTCCTATTCTTTCACGTCTTATCCTCTTGCTCTTCACATACTTGTAGAATGACTTGGGGTTTTCCTTAATTCTGCCCACCAAGGCCTTCTCATGGCCCCTTCTGGCTCTCCTAATTTCCTTCTTAAGTTCCTTCCTAGTAACTTTATAATCTTCTAGATCGCTAACATTACCTAGCCCTCTGAACCTTCTGTAAGCTTTTCTTTTCTTCTTGACTAGATTTATTACAACCTTTGTACACCAAGGTACCATAACTTCTCTGTCTCATTGGAACGTACCTATACAGAGCTCTCCACAAATATCCCCTGAATATTTGCCACAATTCTTCTGTACCTTTCCCTGAGAACATCTGTTTCCAATTTAAGCCTGATAGCCTCATATTTCCCCTTACTCCAATTAAACGCTTTTCTAGCTTGTCTGTTGCTATCTCTCTCCAACGCTATTGTAAAGGAGATAGAATTATGATCACTATCTCCAAAATGCTCTCCCACTGAGAGATCTGACACCTGACCAGGTTCATTTCCTAATATCAAATAAGTACAGCCTCTCCTCTTGTAGGCTTATCTACATACTGTCAAGAACCCCTCCTGAACACACCAAACAAATTCCGCCCCATCTAAACCCCTCGATCTAGGGAGATGCCAATCGATATTTGGAAAATTAAAATTAAACATTGAAACACTTCTAAAAATATCAATTTCTGTGTCTTGCAGCCATTCTCTGTTCAAATCAATGGTAAAGGATTCCTTGTTAAATTCCCTGTGCTATTTATCTAGGCAGCTATGAAGTATAGTCACTTTATTTAAAAAAAGCTTCTTTGATAAGATTTTATTCTATTTTATTTTAACTAGAGATGCAGCACAGAACAGGCCCTTGTGGCCCAATGAGCCACACCACCCAGCAACCCAGCTATTTAACCCTAGTCTAATCAAAGGACAATTTACAGTGACCAATGAGCCTACTAACATGTATGACATTAGAATGTGGAAGGAACCCACATGCTTGGGTCATTGTGGTAAATGCTGCAGCTTTGAAAAGGCTCACAGTACAAGATGAATGCTAGGGTACATATTTCAATTCCTAAGAAAACCCTAACTTATAAAGAAACCAATCACCTAGGCATATCACCGATAAGTTGTTAATCAGTAACCCTTCATCGGGATTTTATCATAAAGACATCTGTTTATTTCCTTCCAAAATTGCTGCCTCAGACTGAAACATCGACTGTGTATTTCCCTATGCAGATGCTGACTGACCTGCTGAGTTTCTCCAGCATTGTGTGTGTGTGTGTGTGTGTTTTGCTCAGGATTTCCAGCATCTACAGAGTATCTTGTGTCTATAGATTTTGCTTGGATGATTTTGTGCAACAGATTGTAAAGATAATGGTGTAAATCTGGCAAAGGTATTTGAGCTGTAATGTTTACTCTGCTTCTCATTCCACAGATGATGTTTGACTTGCTAGAAACAGATGTCTCCAGCATTTTCTACTTTTATTTCAGGTTTCCGACATCTGCAGTTTTAAAATTTTCAGTAAGTATGAAGCCTACTGTAGGAGCCATGCACCTGTTCACTATCTGTATTGAATTCTGTATTGTATGTTTATTATGGTAACTAGTCACATGAATGGGGGGCCATGGTAACAGTGAAGGAAGTAAGTTACGTTTTTGTGCATCGTTTGTTGTCTGCTCAATTACGCTTATTTACGCTTAAGTTTTATCGCTTCAAAATTGTATTGTATGTTTGAAAACTGCTAATAAAGGATCAAATACATATCTTTGACTTTCGGAAAAATCACTATTGGAGCTGAGGACACATTATTCTAGTATAAAAAGTCCTTGGGGGTCGCCAGCAGTGGCAATTTGGTTTGGTTCGAATTGGCCACTGCTTCTACTTTAACAGGAAAATACATGGCTAAAAAATCCCTGGCAGCTCTGACAAAACTGTTTCCATTTGACACATGTATTGTTTCATCCATCTCCATTACAGTTGGTCAGAGTATTTCGTTTTGGGAGGACTTCATGAAATCCTAGTGTGAATCATTAAGGGAGGTTGTTCAATAGCTCTCGATAGAAAAATAAAATCATAATGAACATGAAGCATAAACAAAAAAAAGTTTAGGCCAAATAAACATGACAGCCTACTGAATCGAACAGTGATCAGATAAGGACTAAAACGTAGGCAAGGAAAGTCAAGCTAATCCAGCTAGCCTATTGATTTATCTGAAGCATCAAAACTGGACGCCATCAAACCATGTCATCCTGGGAAAATCAAGAGACTGATAAAAATTCATAGTCAGTTAGATTAACAAATTCTCTCTGACCATTGAGCATTTATAACTGTTTACCTGTATAATATTTCGCTTATGTTACCATGTGAGCCAGCTAGGAGTCTCTAGAGTTCCCTTTCCAAGTAAACACATCAGTCAGGACTCATACTGATTGACCTGGTCTATCATACTCTAGAGAAAGAAGGCCACTGGACAATAAAACTGATTATGTCCATGTGATCTTATTCAATTAAAATAACTTATCAGTGGGCACATGAAAAATGTTTTCAAGCAGAGTAACAAAAATGCAGATTCTTGAAATCTAAGATAACAAAAAGTTGAAGATACTCAATGGGTCGGTTAGCGTCTGTGGGAGATGAACAAGTAAAGGCTGATTACCTTCATCAGATGAACATCTCCAATGTTTTCCATTTTTATTGAATCCTGTGCTACTTTGGTAGCAATGGAATCCATTTAGGATAATCTTTGCATCAGATGTGAAGGTGATGGAAGTTTACATATCTCAAAAATGAATAGACCAAGTTTTAAATCCCTGGGTAATCAAATTTAACTGTGCATGACAGCTGAAATCCTCCTCTGGAATAATTCAATTTAATTTTTAGATTATTATTACTTTATTAGAATTTTTCTTTCTTACATTTTTTTGAGGGAGTAAAAATCTTTATGTTGTGGCTCTGTCACATTGTAAAAACAATAAGGAAGGGAAATGTGGGAGGATACTGGCCAAACACTAAGATTGTACACGTAAGTATTTAGCCAGATGTGTATTGATAAATCTGATGGTCTGGTGAAAAAAGCTTTCCTGGAGCCTGTTGGTCCTGGCTTTAATGCTGCTAGACAGTAGCAGCTGAAACAGTTTGTGGTTGGGGTGTCTGGAGTCCATGATGATCCTTTGGGCCCTTTTTACATACCTGCTGTTGTACTTGTCCTGAATAGAGGAAACTTCACATCCACAGATGCACTGGGCTGTCCACACCACTCTCTGCAGTGCCCTGCGGAGACTTCCCATACCAGGCGGTGACACAGCCAGTCAGGATGCTCTCAATGGTGCCCCTAAAGAAAGTCCTGAGGATTTGGGGACTGCCATATTACCTACCATGTGAAGGAATCAAAACTGGAGATCATATTCTAATTCTGTTCTAACTGAAGTCTTATACCAGGAAAACATAGTTTTTTGTGTAGCCCTATAATATTGATAGTTTTATCACATACGTCTTATTACATCATATAAATGTAATTTCGCAACAGTTTCTCTTCTTCCTTAGGAGTCTATGGAGATTAGGCATGTCATCAAAAACCTTGACAAACTTCTACAGATGTGTGTTGGAAAGGGTGCTGACTGGTTGCATTACAGCCTAGTATGGGAACACCAATATCCTTTGAGTGGAAAATCCTATAGAAGGTATTGGATTTGGCCCAGTACATCGTGGGTAAAACCCTCCCTACCACTGAGCACATCTACATGAAACACTGCTGTAGAAAAGTTGCATCCATCATCAAAGATCCTCACCCCCCAGGCCATGCTCTTTTCTCACTGCTGCCATCAGGTAGAAGATATAGAAGCCTCAGGACTTGCACCACCAGGTTCAAGAACAGTTACTACCCCTCATCAGGCTTTTGAACAAAAGAGGATAACTACACTCATTTTATTTCTGGTGTTCCCACAACCAATGATTTTACTTTAAGGGCTCTTTATCTTGTTACTTCATGCTCTCGTTATTTATTGCTCCTTATTTACAGATACACTTCAGCAGTTCATTGTTATCTTCTCTGCTCTTGCTCTTTCATTGATCCTGTATACAGTCATTGTTACATAGAAGCATAGAAAACCTACGGCACAATACAGGCCCTTCGGCACACAAAGTTGTGCCGAACATGTCCCTACCTTAGAAATTACTAGGCTTACCTATAGCCCACTATTTTTCTAAGCTCCATGTATCTATACAAAAGCCTCTTAAAAGACCCTATCATATCCGCCTCCACCACCATCGCAGCCCATTCCGTGCACTCACCACTCTCTGCGTAAAAAACTTACCCCTGACATCTCCTCTGTACCTACTCCCCAGCACCTTAAACCTGGGTCCTCTTGTGGCAACCATTTCAGCCCTGGGAAAAAGCCTTTTACTATCCACACAATCAATGCCTCTCAACATCTTCTACACCTCTATCAGGTCACCTCTCATCCTCCATTGCTACAAGGAGAAAAGGATTCGCTGAGTATGCCTGCAGGAAAATGAACCTCAGGGTTGCAAGTGGTGACATGTATGTATTCTGATAGTAAATTTTACTTTGACTTTGACAAACAACAGCAGTTAGTACAATTGTGAGTATTCCTGCTCAAATACTTGACACAGTGCTTGCTTAATTATCATATGCCCAAACAATCTCTTCCCATTGCCTATCTGAATCCACTTTGAGGAGTTTATTCTCCACCACTCACAAACTTGGAGGGCACATAAAAATACACAAATATTGTGGACCTAACTCCAATCCCTCTGCTGATCGGTGACCAGCGGACAAATGTTATGGTTTGATATTTCTGCTAAAGGACTTCAATAGCTTTTTGGCAGATCAAAGGATGAACCATAAAAATTATCCCAGCTGTCTTGTGATGCCTTTGATTTGCCAGTGACTAATTTTAAAAGCTATTTGTTATACAGCAACATGAAACATTACAGCTGAGGTAGGTACAAGAGCATACATAATATTCTAGAGCATCCTGACTGGCTGCATCACTGCCTGATATGGGAACTGTATCCCTTAATCGCAGGACTCTGCACAGAGGGGTGCGGACAGTCCAGCACATCTGTAGATGTGAACTTCCCATGATTCAAGACATTTACAAAGACAGGTGTGAAAAAAATGGCACAAAGGATCATTGGGAACCCGAGTCACCCAAACCACAATCTATTCCAGCTGCTACCATCTGAGAAACAGTACTGCAGCATAAAAGCCAGGACCAACAAACTCTGGAACAGCTTCTTCCACCAGGCCATCAGACTGATAAACTCACGCTGATTTGAGTGTATTTCTATGTTACATTGACTGTTCTATTTATTATAAATTATTATAATAATTATTATACTATGATTGCACATTGCACGTTTAGACAGAGACATAATGTAAAGACTTTTACTCCTCGTTTATGTGAAGGATGTAAGAAATAAAGTCCATTCATCCATTCATTCAATTCATTATCCACAGGGATATGCAAATACATGAATTAAATCAGCAATGATAACCAAATTCTCAACTGAAGCCCACGATATTTGTTTAAGTTTTTTAAGGGAAGGAAATTGTTATTTTTACTTAGAAGGATCTTTATGTGAGTCCTGCCCCATGGCAACATTGCTATCTTTTAGCTGCTCTGTAAAATGACCAGCAAGCCACTCAGTTCCAAGACAATAAGAGCTTGTTATATCAGTCAGGAGTATCCTTTGAATGAACCAAAAACATATTGAGCTAAGCTAATTTAACAAGAGGAAGTGTGAGCTGTTGATTTCCAGGGCAACAAGAGACATTTTTCTAAACTGTTGGTTATATAGGGAGAGGTGCTTCTCATATATCAGGATATGAAGACCAAGCATTCAATAAAGGTAATTCAATACATTCCAAAGACTATCTTAGCTTCTATTAATAAAGATTAATACTGCTTTTGTTTAGCTACTAGATGAAATTTTATTTTCACTAAACACTAGCTAAGAGATGAATAAGTGTGGTCTTTCAGACAGATGCCATAACAATATTAGGGTGGTACAGCTATAATTGATCAGTTAGATATTTAAGAATTACGGTGGAAATTCCATGACGTTCCATGGAGATAAAGCCTAAAGGTTATTTAGGTCAGTGTAAAACAGTGCTGTTGGTATTGCACTTTTCCTGGAACTATTTGCCCACTGGAAATTGGATCTTCCCAATATCCAAACATTTTAATTCCAATTCCCATTCTCTACAAATTCCGCCATCTCCAAAGGGATTTGACCACCAAACAATTTTTACATTCTTCACCCCCACCCTCGCTTTCCAAAGAGATAGCTCCCCCTGTGATTCCATGGTTCATTCACCCCTCCCTCCAGGCACATAACCCTGTGAGTGGCCTAAGTGCCACACCTGCCCATTCACCTCCTCCCTCACCTCCATTCAGGGCCCTGACCACCTTCCAGGTGAGGCAATACTCCACCTGCGGATCTGCTGGGGTTGTCTGTTGTGTCCAGTGCTCCTGGTGCGGCCTCCTCTTCATTGGTGAGACCCATCAGAAATTGGGAGACTGCTTTGTCAAGCATCTCTACTCCTTCTGCCAAATGCGGATCTTCCCAGTGGGCAAACATTTTAATTCTTATTCCCACTCCCACTCCAACATGTCGGTTCATGGCCTCCTCTTGCACAACAATGAAGCCACACTTAGGGTGGAAGAGCAATACCTGGTATTCCATCTCCAACCTAATGGCATGAATATCGATTTCTCCTTCCAGTTAAAAAAAACTCTCCCATCCCCCTTCCCTCTTCTTCTATTCCACATTCTGACCTCTTATCTCTGCTATCTGCCTATCACCTCCCTCTGGGTCCACTCCCCTCTCTTATCAGAATCCTTCTTCTCTGGCCCTTTATCTTTTTCTACCCACCTGGCTTCACCCATCATCTTCATCCTCCTTACCCTCTCCCCACCTTTTTATTCTGGCATCTTCCCCCTTCTTTTCCAGTTCTGAAGAAGGGTCTCGACCCGAAACATTGACTGTTTACTCATTTTCATAGATGCCGCCTGACCTGCTGAACTCCTCCATCACTTTGTATGTGTTGCCATGGTATTGTGCTATCAAGATTTTGGTTTGGGGTCAGATATCTGAGGCTAATTATCCTGATAGAAATGTGCCTGGTGATGTTCCAATAGACATCTGTTAATTTCTCAGTTGACTGTTGTGTAGAGCAAATGTGGAGCCTCATTTATTACCTCCAAACATGCAGCCCTGTTGAAAGATTGTTGACTGGTATATGATAAGAAGTTTTGGGCACCCCTGGTGGAAGTATGTTGACTGGTATATGACAAGAAATTAAGGGTACTTCTGTTGAAGATATGTTGGCTAGTATGCAACAGGAAATTTGGCACATTTCTGTTGCCGATATGTTGACTAGTGCACCACAGGAAATTTGGGGCACTCCAGTTGAAGGTGTGCTGACTTGTGTACAGCAGGACATTTGAGGCAGACAGAAAAGCTGCAGGTTTTTGGAAACAGCCTTGGAGATTCTGGTTAAAGAAGATTAGAGGTCAGAGGTTAACGGCTTCTTGTACCTGCAGGAAGGAAGGTGTCCATATTGTCCCTCAGTCACCATCCCAACCCCATTCACTCACACACACACTTTTAATCAGATCATTCACAATGAGTCAGAGAATTGAAATGACACATTGTAAAGAGGTTTTCACTTGAGATAGGTTTAAAGTGTGGTATGAATTCAGAATAAGGGTCCTGTACTTAGGAATTGAGCTGCTTCTGGCCTGAGAGTTCTGGATATTGACAGAGTATCCAAAATGTAGTTAAGATATTCTATTCCCAACTTGAAACTCTTAAATAGTTTTCATAACAATCAATAATATTTGGAAACTGTCAGTAAATTCTCCAGCAAACACGAAGAAATCTGCAGATGCTGGAAATTCAAACAACACACACAAAATGCTGATAGAACACAGCAGGCCAGGCAGCATCGATAGGGAGAAGCGCTGTCAACGTTTCAGGCCAAGACCCTTCGTCAGGACTAACCAGTAAATTCTCCAGCCGGTTTCCATAGATACACTGTATCTCGGCTGATTTCCTTTACAATATTTGGAACCATCATTGGCCAGAGTAATTCTAGAGGCTGAGGAGGACTAATAAGGGTCATTTTGGGAGGACTAATAAGACTAAGATGTACAGAACAAATGGTAAAACCTTAGGTGCAACTGAGGAATAGAGGAACTTCTGTGTACATGTCCAAGAATACGCTACAGTGCAGATAGGTGTGGTTAAGAAGATTGTAAAGGACATTTGCCTTAATTAGACAGAGCATGGAATATTTTGATCCAAGTTTATAAAACATCAATTAGGTTATATCAGAGCGCTCTGCATAATTCTGGTTATCTCATTATAACAAAGTTCAAATTAAATGTGTTATCAAAGTACATATATGTCACCATATACTACCCTGAGATTCATTTTCTTGCAGGCATTCACAGTAGAACAAAGAAATGCAATAGAGTCAATGAAAAAAACCACACACAGACAAAAATTGACAAACAACCAATGTGCAAGATAAGAAAAATCACACAAATAGTGAATATATAGATATACAGATAAATTCATTGAGTTGAGTTAAGTGAAGTTATCCACACTGGTTCTGGAGCCTGATGGTTGAATAGTAATAATTGTTCCTGAACCTGGTGGCATGGGACCTATGGTTCCTGTACCTTCTTCCCAATGGCAGCAGCAAGAAGAGAGCATGGTGTGGACGGTGGAGGTCCTTGATGATGGATGCTGCTTTCTTGTGGCAGCGTTCCTTGTAGAAATGCTCATTGGTGTGAAGGGCTTTAGGACTGGGCTGTAGGCTTTGCCATTCTTGTGCATTGGAGTTTCCATGCCAGGCTGTGATGCAACCGGTCAGAACACTCTCCTCTGTTCATCTACAGAACTTTGTCAATGTTTCACATGACATGCTGAATCTGTGCAAACTTCTAAGAAAGTAGAGGTACTGTTGTACATTCTTTGTGGTGGTTCCAGGATAGCACCAAGGAATTTATTGTTGAGTCCTCCCAGGATGGTGTGTTTCAGTTATGACGAGAAACAGGATAAGCAGGATTTTCTTTCCCTGGAGCACAGGTGGCTGAGGGATACTTGAAAAAGGTCAGCAAAATTAAGAGACGCACCGAAAAGGTAGATAGTAAGATTTTTTTTTCACTTAGCAGAGCTGTCTCTAACCAGAGGTCATAAGAGCTAAGGGTGGAGACTTGGAGGATGGATGAGGAAGGATTTATTTTTCATCATGATCAATGGAACCCACTGAGGGGATAGTAGAGGCAGATGTTCTCACAACATATAGAATCATGACATCAAAGAAAGATGAAGAGTAAAAACAGGACCTTCTGCCTACTATGTCCACAGCAACCATTAAGATCCATTTTACACCACAGTAATCTTCTCCACTGCACTGCCTACAGATAGGTGCATGACACACCATTGAAAGCTATGGGCCAAGTTCTGAAAAATGGATGCCTGATGCCAGAACATATGTGGTGGACCGAAAGGCCTGTTATTCAGTGTGATTCTAGGGGTAACAAAAGATTTTGGGATAGGATAGCGAGGAGAGAAAGAAAAGATGGGTATGACCTAGTGGATAGCAAACCAAGATAAAAAGTCAGCTGTAATAGTTCCAAAGAGGAAGCTGGAATTGGCAAGCAAACAAACAAAGGAGGAATTCAAGTCACAAAGCCCGGAGCCAATGTACAACATCTGCAGAGATGTGGCACAGAGAGGGTAAACTGGGAGAGCCCAAGGTTAAGGAGTGATGATGTTCTCCTGTGGATGATTGAACCACTGTACATAAAGAGTATTATAAGTTTGTTACATCAGTAGAGACGTTCAGAGACTTCTGTGGAGAAGGACTGAATCAAGGAGACTTTTGAGTAAGCCAAGGGTGACTGAATTTCAGTTTGATCCAAATACTGAACACGAGTCTTAGCTTCAGGTTTGGTAGGGAGTTTTGGGATGTTAGGAAAGGAACAGGAAGGAGTGGGAGTATTGCTGCTGTATCTGTAGAAATGAATTCTTTCCATATACATTATAGTTCATTAAATATGCAGAATTATATTTAATGCAAATGTCAAACTCCACAGATAATTGCAGTGGCATTATTATTCCCTGTTAAATTCTTCTTCTGATTAGCTATCATAAACATTCTGCAGACAGAAGAGACAGCAGGTGCTGGAACCTGGACAATAAAACAAACTACTGGAGGAACTCAAGGGTTCAGACAATATCTGTGGGGAAAATGTTCAGGTCAGGGCCCTTCATCTGGACTGAGAGGGCAGAGGGGAGATGTGAAAGGGGGTGGTGAAAGAGCTGGGAGGTGCTGGTTGGCTGGGTCAAAGAGCAGGAGAGCAGTGGAAATCATGGGGTGGGGGAAGGTGGGAGGGAGCAGTGAGAGAGGGTCTTGTACCACATAATACAGCAGGAGGTATTTTATTCAGTGGGATTGTTTTTTTAAATCCTTCCCTTTCATTTCTAAACACCATTCATCCATTGATATTAACCAAGTCTGAGAAGGATTCAAGCACAGTGAATTCTTTCTGGACCAGGGCTTATCAGAGCTTAACCCAGTGCAGGAAGGGATCAAAAAGATTGTGTCACTGCATTATCTGTCTCATTCTAACACTGCTCCTCACCTTCAAAAACGCAAGCACAAGAGATAGTGCAGATGATGGAAATCTAAAGCAACCCCTGATGAAGGATCTCATCCTGAAACATCATCTGTTTATTCCCCTTCATTGACGCTGCTTGACCTGCTGAGTTTTTCCAGCATTTTGTGTGTTGCTTCTCATCTTCAAGTAGATTTCGGTAGGAGCATAGTTAATCTACAGGATAATTAGGAAATGTTTTAACCTTTATTATCTCCAGTTCAAGACAAAGATTACCCCAACCTAAGCCATTCATTTACAATATGCAGGTGACATTTGAATATTTGCAGGTAAAATGCAAAGTCATCATTGGCTTCTTTGTCAAATTATATCAGTGGAAGGGTTTACACATATGGAAGAGAAACCTGCCCTAAGGCACCATACTGACCTTTGATAATCAAGAAACTCAAGACCCTGGAAGATGTGAATCACTTTCCTTGTCTTAGGAACCACTTCTCACCACAGGCAGATATTGATAACGAAATTTATTACCATTTCTTGTGCGCATTCTCAGCCTTCAGACTACTGAGGAAAACAATGTCTGAAGACCAAGGCCTTGAGATTGACCAGACTGCAGAAATCCTTGCCTTTTAGTATCCTTCAGGGACATGAAGAGCCTACAGTAGGAACTTCAAGACAATGGACATTCACCACAAATGGGCACTGCCTCCCAAGTCCACTGGTAGAATAAGTCAAGCAGTGACGATGTCCTCTCTCAGGCCAACATCACTGACCAAACTCAACCCACTCTGTTGAAAAGGACACAACAGCCAGGTGCTCAAAACAAGTAGCTTTATTTGAGAAGCAAACAAACTGCTAGAGGAACTTAGTGGGTCAAGCAGCAACTATTGGGTAAAGGAATGCCTGACATTTGGATCAAGCAGGTTAGTTTGGTTTTTGCTCCACATTCCAGCATCTGTAGTCTTTTATGTCTTTAGCTTTATGTTGACCCCTCATTATAAGAGACCACCAGGACAGTGAAAAAAAACATTTCTGTGATGTTCTTAATCTCCTAGAAAAAAAAAGTGTCACAAGGGGACATGGAGACTGGACACAAATGCAGGACACAGGCACTGAAGTACTAGGGGCAGGACAGGAACAACTAAAGGATAGAACAAGATGGGGAGACCGTGGCATGCAAACATGATCCTGGGGTTCAGAGAGAGTTCATGGCAAAGGCAGGACATTGGCTAGACTAAAGGATGGGTCTATGGGATAAGGAATACTAGGAGGATAGCCCCCTAGGTGGGCTGCATTACTTCTGGGCAGGGCCCAGCCTCCCAGGCAGGTCACAGGGCACAACCCATGAGAAGAGAGGGGTAGGAAAGGGTCAGAGTCCCCCACCAGGCAACAGCAATCCAGCCTGCTTACCCAACAGAGGCAAGGGATCAGAAGGGAGCTCAGTCCAAGGTGACTATGAGAACAGACTTACAGAACCAGATGATTAATGGTGGGTACTCCAAGCCAGGGCAAATGGGACAAACAGAACAAACCCAGGCAAACAGCACAACCAGGTCAAAATGGGATAGGCAGACAGAACAGAACAACCCCCCAACTAGACTCAGTCCCAGGGCCAGCCGATAGGCATCAGGTGTGCCTCCTTAAGCCAAGCTGATATTATTTGGGCTTAAGGGTGAAAGGAGGGATGGCTATAAGACCCGGAGTCCGGAACCTGCAGACCGGATCAAGACCCGGAATGCAGTCTCCGGACCGGACCATAACAAAATGTATAACATTGTCATGGAGCCCTGGGAATTCCAGGTCCAAGAGGGGGAAGATGCACTCAGAAGGGCACTGAACACCTCATGTCCTAATGGCAGGAATACCCCAAAACAATCAAATCCAACATTTCCCCAACCACTGACTGGACAATAATTTCTTTTCTTCTGCCTCCCTCTCTTCTTGAAGTGACATTTACAATTTTGTTGTTTTCTGGAACTATTCCAGAACCTGGTGATTCTTGAAAGAGCATTACTAATGCCTCCACAATCCCTTCAGCCTATTCCTTCAGAACCCTGGGGTGTAGTTCATCTGGTCCAGGTGACTCATCTACCATCAGACCTTTCCGATTCCAAAGCACCTCCTCCCTATTAATAGCAACTTCACTCACTTCTGCTCCCTGACTCTTGAACTTCCAGCACACAGCTGCTGTGTTTCACAGTGAAGACTGATATAAAATACTTGTTCAGTTCATCCACCATTTCCTTGACCTCCATTATGACCACTCCAGCATCATTTTTTAGTGGTCCGATATCTACTCTCACCTCTCTTTTACTCTTTGCATATCTGGAAAATTTGGTACCTGCTTTGATACTATTGGCTAGCTTATCTTCATATACTGTATCATCTCTTCCGCCCTTGAGAATTTTTAGTTGCCTCCTGCTGGCTTTTAAAAGCTTCCCAGTCCTCTAACTTCCAACTACTTTTTGCACTATTTCATGCCCTCTCATTGGTTTTATGTTGGCTTTGACTTCCCTTGTCAGCCACGGTTGCATCATTATGCTTTTAGAACACTTCATTTTTCTGGTATATTTCTATCCAACATCTTCCGAATTGCTGCACTGCCATCAGCCTTGCTAGTGCCCCCTTCCAATTAACTTCGGCCAGCTTCTCTTTCATACTTCTGTAATTCCCTTTAATAGTGATACATCCAACTTTAGCTTTTCCCTCTCCCATTTCAGGGTGAATTCTATCATATTATGATCACTATCTCCTACGGGTTTCTTTATCTTAAGCTCTCTAACCAAATCCGGTTCATTACACAACACCCGATCCAGAACAGCATACAAATTCCCTCTCTTAGGTTCCCACACCAACTTGATTTTTCCAAACCCACCAGTATATTGAAAACCCCCCATAAAATTGTACCGTTCTCCTTTTCACGTGCCTTCTCTATCTCCCATTTCAATTTGTACCCCACATCCTGGCCATTGTTCAGAGGCCAGTATATAACTCCCATCTTTTTACCCTTGCGGTTTCTCAACACTTCCCACAATGATTCTACATCATCAGATATTCTGAATCTGATATTCGTCAGCCAGAGGTTTTAAGGGATATGGGTAAAGCTGGATATTTGGCATCAGATCACTGAGAAACCTGGATCCTCTGGTGTGGTGGAACAGAACTGAGAGATTAAATTGCATACTCCAGTTCCCATGACTTGTTGCTATTGCCCATCAATGATTTTGATAAAGGCCTGCCAAACACGTTGCACACTTTTCCTTCTGTTTGACCTTTAAGAAAATGAGCATCTGGAAAGTAACACAGGATGTCATGTGATTTAAAAATAGTCATTAGAGTGAAAAACATTATTAACTGGTAGTTCACTGATGTCTTTTTTTGTGTATATAAAACTCATCGAGCAACTCACAATTGCCTGCAGGAAACATAAACTGTAAATGCTTTTACTGGGATTCATAGTTCAGCAAACACAGTGAAAGAACAGATTGTCCCATCTAATAAAGGATTGAAGTGGAGCCAAGTATTTGTGAAGGCCTACGTCATTCATTGTTGCATTCTGGTACTGGGGAGATTGACATTGTGTTCACTGATTTAACAGAAAAACAATCACCAGATTAGTTTGGAGTACTAAATGCCACTAAATGACTGCACATACGTAAACGTGTTTCAAGTAGTAAACATAAAACACTTGAAACCAACTATGACTGGTTACCTTGGTCTATATCTCTTGCAAAATGCCCCAGAATGGATTTTAAATGCAAACCCTTCTCAGACAAAAGACTTGATCTACCAGTAATTGTAAAGGGTTGATACATATTTTGTTTGGAGTAGGGGTGGAGGCCATTGTGTCTTTCTTTAATTACAGACGGGAGACATGTAGCGACCTATCATAATTTTCTCTTTAGTATCACTCAGTGCTTGCCTGAGCATGTCAATTTCTTGGAACTTGTTTTATTGCTTGATGTGAGAAATAAAGGGGGAGAAACAGCCAAATTAAAACCTAAAACAAAACCAAAATACAGCACAAAATGTTGGAAAATGTTCACTGGGTCAGACAACAGTTATGGAGGGAGAAACAAAGTGATTGTTTCAAACTGATGATATTTAATTAGAGCTCAACAATGAACCATCACTGATTCAACCATTGACTGTAACTCATTCATGAATTGCTGCCAGACCTAATAAGTATTTTCACCATTTTGTTTCTTTCAAGTAAAATTCCAGTGTGTTGTGTTTTGTAACTCCAGAAATTAATCAAAAGAAAAACATGGGAGAGCCGGGGATAATGTGTGTTGAACTTCATTTGTTCACTTTCAGTGAGGTGTGCACATATGACATGGTAGCTTCATGATGTATGCCATATATGTACTTTTACATATGACCCATAATGAATTATTTAAATAAAGAATGCTTATTCAAACAATAGATTTTCTGATTCTGATTCTGAATTTACTATAGTATTCAAATATTACTGAAATAGTAACCATATATAACCATATAACAATCACAGCACAGAAACAGGCCATCTTGGCCCTCCTAGTCCGTGCCGAACCCTTAATCTCACTTAGTCCCACCTACCCGCACTCAGCCCATAACCCTCCACTCCTTTCCTGTCCATATACCTATCCAATTTTACCTTAAATGACACAACTGAACTGGCCTCTACTATTTCTACAGGAAGCTCATTCCACACAGCTATCACTCTCTGAGTAAAGAAATACCCCCTCGTGTTTCCCTTAAACTTCTGCCCCCTAACTCTCAAATCATGTCCTCTCGTTTGAATCTCCCCTACTCTCAATGGAAACAGCCTATTCATGTCAACTCTATCTATCCCTCTCAAAATTTTAAATACCTCGATCAAATCCCCCCTCAACCTTCTACGCTCCAATGAATAGAGACCTAACTTGTTCAACCTTTCTCTGTAACTTAATTGCTGAAACCCAGGTAACATCCTAGTAAATCGTCTCTGCACTCTCTCTAATTTATTGATATCTTTCCTATAATAACTACACAACATTCCTCCCTGCTCAGCTATAAACAATTCAACACATATACAGTATACTATATAATACAAATACTATATTTCATGTTGGTTATTGAGGGAGAGTGCAGAGCACACCAGGACACCAGCTTGCAGGATACTCACCTGAACTTTATTGATAACCCAGTATGTGAACTCCTCCTATGTGGGTGTGGTTAACTGAGTGGCATAGGAATACCACTACCACTACCACTACCACTACCACTACATTTTCCCTTCTTGGAAAAAAAGTGAAAAACTAGCTATGTACTTCTTGTCCATAGAACTGTATTGAAATTATAGGCAGTGGAATTGAGCAATTCAGGTCACTTTACCTATAACAATGTAACTTATGCTCCTTACATACGACATAAAAAAAAAGAATTGCCCATATTATAACTGTCTTCCTCTTTGTTTTTAATGGTCTCTCTCTCTGCTTTCCTCCATTTCCTCAGTAATGCTTGACCTTGATGCAGATTTGTTCATCCACTTTACTGTGGTGCAGGAAAGCTTTCACGTATCTGAGCTAAGTAGATGTTAGTATCTTCCATGATAGAGGAGTCAGCTTCCATCCACTTGCTTTTGCATGGTGTCCTCTTCAGAGTGTCTAGAGTTGTGAAAGATTTGCCGGGAACATGTTCAATGGCATGACAGTATCACCTAAGCCATATTCTGAACCTTTGCAGACGTGGAGGTAAGTCATTCAAGTGTTTTGAGCCGAGGAGGCTGACAAGTGGCTTGTGGTCTGTTTCAAGTAGAAATTTAGTGCCTATTGAGTAACAGCTGAAGCTTTCACAAGCCCACACGAGAGCCTTTCCTTTTCAATTTGGGAGTAATGTTGTTCAGCAGAAATTGGTGCTCACGACGCATATGCCACTGGTTTCCACACACCACTGCAGTTTGGCCTGAGCACTCCCCCTAGGCCAAAGGAAGAGGCATCTGATGAGCCCTTGGTTGCTTTGTTCAAAAAACACCAATGTTGGCAGAGAGATAAGCTCTGCTTTAAGCGATGAGAATGAATTCTCCTGTGGTGCTTCCCGGGTCTAAACATTTCTCCAAGAGAAGAGGTCACATAGTGACTTTGTTCTCCCTGGCAAACCTAGAATGAACTTTCCCAGCTGGTCTACCATGCCAAGGAAACTGCAGACCTCTAACACATTTCTAGGTTATTCCATTTTCTGAACTCCTGCCAGTTTTTCTGAATCTGAAGACAGAGGACACTCCCTCTGAGGACAGTTGGTGGCCTAAGAACTTCTCCTCCAACTTTGTAATTTCACTTATCTTTTGTGATTCTGGCCTGTTTCAGTTTCTCCAAAGCAACTTCCACTTTTTTTGGCATGTTCCTCACTTGAGCCTCCGATGTTGAACATATTGTCCATGTGGCAGATTACTCCTTCTAGTCCCTCCAAAATTTGTTTCCTCCACATCTGAAAGAGTTCAGGGGCTGATGAGATGCCAAAAGGGGAGTCTCGTGAAGTCATAGCATCCAGATGGGGTGATAAAGGTTGTGAACTTCTGTGAATCAAGAGCTAAATAGATCTGCCAGAATAAACTTCTCTGTGCTCAACAGAGGGCAGAGTAAACTTCTTCCACCTCACTGCATTATTCATTTTTGTTAGATCAAAGATCACACATCCTTACTGTGCCATCTGGCTTGGGAACAGGGACAATGCCCACACACCAGTCAATAGGTCCACTCACTCTAGTTATGATGTCAAGTGCCTCCATTCCCTCAAATTCAGCTTTGACTTTGTTCATCAATGGGAATGGTATACACCTCGCTGTGGTCAAAGAGGTCACTCCTGGACTCAGCTGGATAAGGTCCTCTTCTTTCAGTACCCCCAGGCCTGTGAACATCTCTGGATACCTCTCCTGACACTGAACCTAACCTTATAATGAGGTTTGGCTTTTCTATGGAATTCATCCAGTAGTGGGGACAAGAGATTCTGAACAACATAGACATACTCTTTTAACTTTCTCATCTTTATGGATGGAAATAGTAAACATTCCTCTCACACTGAACTTCTGTTTCGCTGGCTCCATGAACACTTTCTTTGTTGGGTTTAGCGTAGTGCCTGATTTCTTTGCCAGTTTTGTGAACAGACATTTGGGGATGGCTGTAACATCTGCCCCAGCATCCATTTTGGACATCACTGCCTCATTTTGCAACTGAACCATAGTACACCAGCATTGTCTATTTGAATCTAGAGCCCCAAGGAAAGCTCTCTTCTCATCTGAATCATGGTCTTCTTTGACCTCCTGAAGAACTGTTTTTGACTGACACTGGCTTTGATAATGGCCAACTCTATTGTATTGGAGTCATTTCATTTATTTTGCTGGACAGAGCTCTTTGATGTGGAATGGGGACTTGCTGCATATCCTGCAGTTGGATATTTTACCTGCTCTTTGTTTCGCTTGCCTGTTTTGTTTAAGCTGAGCTCTACTGTCCCCTCTTTCTGTAGTCTTTCTGACTGTACCTTGTTTGTACCTTTCCTTTCGTACAGCTTCTAGCTTTACTACAGCATTGTTTTCGTGCCTGAATACTGCCTGTTGCTGATGAACATTCTCACTCTGCCTAACCATTGTAATAGCTTTCTTTAGTGTGAGATATGCCTGCAACTGGAGTCTCTCTGACAATTTGGTGTCTGGTAGCCCAACTGCAATTCTGTCTCAATCTCTCAGATTTCCATATGCACAGTTGTACAATGCTGTAATATACAAATCTGTAAGCTTTAGTTTAGTATATTTGGAATGCCATTCAAAATCTTTTAGTGGAAGACTAAAACAGCCGAGCCAGTATCCAATTATATTTTAATTAATTTTCCATTCACATTTGTTTTACAAATGTACAAAACTTTATATAAATATAAAACACATAGAAAGTTTAGGTGTTACTATACAGCTAGTGACTTCAAATTATAGAACAATTATTACCATATATAATACTGTGGCGACCCATTTCCTGGCACATCCGAACCGGCTCACAATTAGATAGCCTACGGGGGTTTGCGAGCACAGAGCTTTGGAGTCTCTGCGCCACGGGGGGCAGGTTGAGGGAGGCTTAAAAGTGAGGCTGAGGATTTCGAATAAAGTTTTTTCCTTCGACTGCAGTTACCGACTCCGTGTCGTAATTTTAGCGCTGCGTGTAGCACATCGCTACAATTGGTGACCCCGACGGTCCAAACGATTTTTGGACCAGAAATGACCGACGCCGCCTCTGTTTATGCGGTTTCGTTGAAACTGCCGGGTTTCTGGACACAGCGACCGAACCTATGGTTCCAGCAAGCCGAAGCCCAATTCCACGTTCGCCAGATCACCTCAGAAGACTCCCGCTACTACTACGTGGTGAGCTCCCTCGACCAGGACACCGCGGCCCAGGTCGCGGAGTTCGTACAGTCGCCCCCGGCAGACGGCAAGTACACGGAATTCAAAGCCCTGCTCCTCAGGACTTTCGGACTCTCACGGCGCGAGCGGGCTGCCCGTTTACTGCACCTGGATGGCTTGGGCGACAGACCTCCATCGGCTTTAATGAATGAGATGTTGTCTCTCGCCGACAGACACACACCCTGCCTCATGTTTGAGCAGGCATTCCTGGAGCAGCTGCCCGAGGACATACGCCTGCTGCTGTCCGACGTGGATTTCAGTGACCCCCGGAAGGTGGCAGCCCGGGCGGACTTGCTGTGGAACGCCAAAAAGGTGAGCGGGACGTCCATCGCACAGATCTCCCAGCCAAGCTCCCAGCAGCAAACCAGTCCAGGCCCGGCCGCAGAGCCCGCCAACCCCCGGCCCAATGAACACTGGTGCTTCTACCACCAGCGGTGGGGCGCAGAAGCCCGCCGTTGTCGCCCGCCCTGCAAGTTCCCGGGAAACGCCAGGGCCAGCCGCCGCTGATGGCTCCGGCGGCTGGCCATCGGGATAGCCTCCTGTATGTGTGGGATAGAAGACACACCAAAGCCCCACCGCAGCAGTTCCATCCCGCCCACCGGCGTTTCGACCACATTCATGTGGATATCGTGGGCCCCCTGCCAGTGTCGCACGGAGCGCGGCACCTCCTGACTATCGTGGACCGGTTCACCAGATGGCCGGAGGCGATCCCGCTCACCGACACCACCTCCGAATCTTGCGCCCGAGCCCTGATCGCCACCTGGATATCTCGCTTTGGTGTACCAGCCCACATTACCTCCGACAGAGGCGCCCGGTTCACCTCCAGCCTGTGGTCAGCTATGGCCAGCCTTTTGGGGACTCAGCTGCACCACACAACTGCCTACCACCCACAGTCGAACGGGCTAGTGGAGCGTTTCCACCGTCACCTGAAGTCGGCCCTCATGGCCCGCCTGCGAGGAGCCAACTGGGCGGACGAGCTTCCCTGGGTCCTACTCGGCATCCGCACAGCGCCCAAGGACGAACTTGTGGTGAACTATGTGCCTGTCGGGACACGCCCCTGCTGACTGCTCCTGTGGCTCCTCCCACAGGCCCCTGTATAAAGGAGATCTGCGGCCTGACGCTCGGCCTCGGTCTCCACGACATTGTATGATAGACACTCACTCCTGGTTCCTTCTTCCAGTCAATAAAAGCCGATATCTCGCCTTACGTCTCAGTGTGAGTTATTGATGGTGCATCAGAACTGCACGCCTCGTCGGCCGAGTTGGCATACGGCGCGCCCCTGGTCGTCCCCAGGGAGTTCCTACCAGCCCCAAGGGGGCAAGAGGAAGATCCCGCAGCAGTCCTGGGCAGACTACGCGAGAAGCTCGGTAACCTGGCCCCCATACCCACTTCACAGCACGGGCGGCACCTGACCTGCGTACCCAAAGACCTACAGAACTGTAAGTTTGTGTTTGTACGAAGGGGCGGGCATCGGCCACCGCTGCAGCGGCCATACGAGGGGCCGTTTATGGTGCTCCGGAACAACGGGTCCACGTTCGTGCTGGACGTTGGGGGGAAAGAGGAGGTTATCACGGTAGACCGCCTCAAACCAGCCCATGTGGACCTGGCGCAACCGGCCGAGTTTCCGGCACCTCGGCGCAGAGGCCGACCTCCCAAGCAGGTTCTGGCCCAGACTGTGGACATTGGGGGGTGTATCGCCGGTTCTGGGGGGGGGGGGGGTTATGTGGCCACCCATTTCCTGGCACATCCGAACCGGCTCACAATTAGATAGCCTACGGGGGTTTGCGAGCACAGAGCTTTGGAGCCTCTGCGCCACGGGGGGGGGGGGGGGGCAGGTTGAGGGAGGCTTAAAAGTGAGGCTGAGGATTTCGAATAAAGTTTTTTCCTTTGACTGCAGTTACCGACTCCGTGTCATAATTTTAGCGCTGTGTGTAGCGCATCGCTACAATACACTCAATTCCCTGGGAGGTCCACCTTTCTTAGATATCCACCTCTGTACAAATAATGGTCGCATACTCTGTCTCCTGGCATGGATGTAGCCCCAGAAGAACAGGCAGTTGGTTTGGACAGAGCCCTCAGCAGCTTGCTGCCTGGACCCACAAATGCCAAACCTGGCCAGGCCCAAAAGCAACCCACCCCCCACCAACCCCCCCCCCCCCATACTGGGTGCCCATAAACCAGGTTTGTGGGGCCAAAAAGCAGCTAAAACTTGAGGCGTAGTTCCTTCAGATATTCAAACAGGGGCTGCAACCTCTTGCACTCCATGTCGATATGGTACACTACTCCTTCTGTCAACAGAAAGGACAGGTGGACAGGTGTCAGTGAACCTGATCAGGAATCGATTACATAGTACTACCATTTAGATGCTGCAATTTTGTTCATGCTTGCTTTCATTCCTGACTGCAACTCTATTGCATCTTTGTCTGCCATTTCCATTTGTACAGCAATTTCAACTGCTCTTTTAAATGTCAGTTGTGCTTCAGTTAGGAGCAAGTTTTGAATGCTTTCTTGTAAGGTTTCACAGATTAAATGATCTTTCAGTGCTTCAATAAGGCCATCACTGAATTAACAATGCTCAGACATCTCTTCAATTCAGCCACAGATGTTGAAACGGACTCCCCTTCCTTTTAATTCCACTTATGGAACCTAAAGCATTCAGCAAACAACAATGGTTTCAGTTCTAGGCATTCCTGCATTACATTCATGATATCAGCAAAGCTTGTTTTGGTTGGTTTGGTTGGAGGAGTCAAACTTCTAAGCAAATAAGTGCCATTCTGACCAATGCACTTAGCAAAACTGGCACAACAGCGCCTTTTTCACCTCAGATGGTTGAAGAAGTTTAGCATGAGTCCCCAAATCCTAAGGACTT
This sequence comes from Hypanus sabinus, assembly GCF_030144855.1. Taxonomy (NCBI): domain Eukaryota; kingdom Metazoa; phylum Chordata; class Chondrichthyes; order Myliobatiformes; family Dasyatidae; genus Hypanus; species Hypanus sabinus. The sequence continues at coordinate 20,117,221 of NC_082719.1, forward strand.
TCTATAGAGGCACTATTGAGAGCATCCTGACTGGCTGCATCACAGTATGAGAACTGTACTTCCCTCAATCGCAGTACTCTGCAGAGAATGTTGCAAACAGCCCAGTGCATCTGTGGATGTGAACTTCCCACTATTCTGGATGTTTACAGAGACAGGTGTGTAAAAAGAACCCAAAGGATCATTGGGGACCCAAGTCACCCCAGCCACAATCTGTTCCAGCTGCTACCTTCCAGAAAATAGTACCGCAGCATAGAAGTCGGGACCAACAGGCTCTGGGACAGCTTCTTCCACCAGGCCATCAGACTGATTAATTCATACTGATATAATTGTACTTGTATGCTATATTGACTGTCCTATTGTACATACAACTTATTACGGATTTCTATAAATTGCACATTTAGACAGAGACATAATGTAAAGATTTTTATGTGAAGGATGTAAGGAATAAAGTCAATTCAATTTAATTCAAATCATTGCTATTTCATTTGCTTCAAAATACTGCTCAATTCACTCAATATACCTCAACTAGTTCTCTCTTGTGCAATCAAACATATCCATCTTTCTGCTGTAGCCAGCAACTTCTGCTTTATTAAATTTATGGTTATTATCATCCAGTATTTACTGTTTATGAACTTGTGAATTTCATCTGTTTTCTGCCTTTTTTGTTAAACTCGCTAACTTTTTCCTTCCGAAGAATGATTTTGTGCGATTTTTTAAAAAGTCAAACGTCTCTCTGCACTTATTCAAAAATTCAAACATCTCACTGTGCATTAATAGGTATGTGGTCAGTTAGGGTTTGCTTAAAACTTTCTTGTCACCACTGTTATGTTTGTAAATCCAGAAATTAATTGAAGGAAACACCGGAGAACGGGGAAAATGTGTCTAATTTTGCTTTTACTTTTAAATGAGGTACATACATATGACATGATATTGATATGCCATTCACATACTTTTACATATAATCCATAATGAATTATTTAAAAATCAATAATTAAACCAAATATTTACAATATTACTGAAAGTGAGGGTAATAATAGGATGACTTAGCAGATAAATGCGTGTTTGAGAAATTGGTCCAGGGGGCAGGGTTTCTGATTTCCGGACCATTGGGTTCTCCTTAGGGAAGGTGTGAACTGTACAAAAGTGACGGGTTACACCTGAACCCGAGGTGGAGCAAAATCCTTTTCCTTTCTTTTTACAATATTTTTATTCAGAAGAAAAAAAAGCAAGATTTACAGAGCGCAACACATAGATACATCTCAACATAACTTGTGTACATTCATATTGTAATAAAATTGATCAAAATGTTATAGCATAACACATAAAGGTATACCACTCTGTAATCAAAAATTTAAAGATAAGTCATACATCTTAAAAGAAATTTTTTATATAAAAAGTCAACCCCCTACCAACTACCAAAGAAAAAAGCTGATGGATGACAATGGATAATTAGAAAAAAAGACATATTCACTTAAGAAGAGAAGATAAAAATATACATAAAAGACTGTGCACTGTTAAACTTTATAAATTGGAAAAGTAATTTAGGAAAGGTCCCCAGATATCATAAAAAAGATTGTTTCGAACTTAAGACTGAGCAGCGGATCTTTTCTAAATTTAAATACGACATAATATCACGTAGCCATTGAAGATGTGTAGGAGGGGTAGACTCCTTCCATTTAAGCAAGATTGCTCTTCTTGCTAAAAGAGAGGTAAAAACTAAAACCTGTAGGTTAGGAGTATTTAAAGTTATATCTTCATTTGCAATAATACCAAACAAGGCAGTAAGGGGATTTGGGTCAAATTGGACCCTAAAAAGTTGTGAGAAGGTATGAAATACTTCCCGCCAAAACTTTTCAATTTTAGGGCAAAACCAAAACATATGAATTAAAGAGGCATCAGCAGAGTTGCATTTATTACAAAGTGGAGAAACATTCGGGTAAAAACTGGACAGCTTTTGTTTAGAAATGTGAGCTCTATGAACCACTTTAAATTGTAGAAGAGAATGACGAGCACAGAAAGATGATTTATTAACCCGTTTAAGAATTTTATTCCATCTATCATCAGAAATCTAACAGTTTAGGTCATCCTCCCAAGCTTTTTTATTTTATTTAAAAAGGCTTGTCTAGAATCAATCAACAAGTTATAGATACCAGTAATAGAACCATTAGTGAAAGGTTTTAAACTTAAAAGATCATCCAGTAAATTTTTATCAGGACCTATAGGAAAAGTAGCTAATTGGAAACATAGAAAATCTCTAATTTGAAGGTATCTGTAAAAATGTGTTTTTGGGAGTGCAAATTTATTTGACAATTGGTCAAATGAAGCAAGAGATCCTGAGATAAACAGGTCCCAAAAACACTTAATACCTAGTTCATCCCAATCTTTAAAGATTTTATCAGTCATGGAAGGGATAAAAAAAAAATTAAGGAAAATGGGAGATGATAATGAAAAATTCGCTAAACCAAAAAATTTTCTAAATTGAGACCAGATCCTTAAAGTTTGCTTAACAATTATGGTATCTGTTGTTTTATTTGCTGAAAAAGAAGAGTATGATCCAAGAAGAGAGACAATAGAGGAATTTTTTTTACAGAATTAACTTCTAAAGAGACCCATGATGGGCAATCTTTATGATAAATATAATAGAACCAGAAAGTAATATTCCTCATATTGGCAGCCCAATAGTAAAACCTAAAATTGGGTAGGGCTAGTCCACCCATCTCTTTGTTTCTTTGTAAGTAAACTTTACTTAAACGAGCTTGTTTATTATTCCAAATATAAGAGGTTAAAATTGAATCTAAAGAATCAAAGTACGTCTTAGGAATAAAAATAGGTAAGGCCTGAAAAAGATACAAAAATTTAGGAAGAATCTTCATTTTAATTGAATTAATTCAGCCAATTAGGGATAAAGAAAGAGGGGAAAGCATCTTTTTCACATAATTCTATAAGGGGTTTAAGTTTTCTTTAAATAAATTCTTAAAGTTTTTAGTAATTGTTACACCTAGATATGTAAATTGACTTGTAACAACTTTGAACTGAAATTTGGCATTTGATGACATTAGGTCATTTAAAGGAAATAGTTCACTTTTATGTAGGTTCAGCTTATATCCTGAAAAAGGACTAAACGGGGAGATTAAAGAAAGAACCGAAGGTAAAGAACTTTCAGTGTTAGAGATAAAAAGTAAAATATAATCAGCGCATAATGAAATTTTATGAGACCTACCTTCCCTTAGTATACCAGAAATGTCCTTAGATTCTCAAAGTGCTATTGCTAAGGGTTCTATAGCTAAAGCAAAAAGTAAAGGACTAAGAGGACGACCTTGTCTAGTTCCTCACTGTAATTTAAAGGGCTTAGAAATTTGGGAGTTAGTAATAACCTGAGCGGTAGGAGACAAGTAGATTAATTTAACCCAACGAATAAAATTAGGCCCAAAATTAAACTTTTCTTTAAAAAGATAATAGCAAAATCCATGTAGGCAGGTTTGCTAGAGCTGTGAGGAGGATTTCAACTAATTTTGGCTGGGGGATGGGAACCAGGGTGATGAGGCTTTTGGTTTACAAGCAGGGACAGTGTTTAGTGAGATGGTCAGGAAAGACGGCAAATAATAGGGGAAAATTGCAGTCAGTGAGATGAGTTGCTGTGTAAAATGGGGGATAAACTCAAAATGGGTGACAGATACAGGGCTGAAGGTGTTATATTTGAATTCACATTGTATACGGAATAAGGCAGATGATCTTGTAGCACAGTTAGAAATTGGAAGGTATGATGCTGGAAGTATCACTGAGTCATGGCTGAAAGCAGATTACAGTTGGGAGATTAACATCCAAGGAAACACATTGTACTGAAAGGACACAGAGGTAGGCGGATTGGGTGGCATGGCTCTGTTGGTAAAAAATGAAATCAAATCTGTAGAAAGATTGGAACATGTAGAATCCTTGTGGATAGAGTTCAGAAACTGCAAGGGTAAAAAGGTGCTGATGAAAGTTGTATATAGGCCTCCAAACAGAAGCTAGGATGTGGGCTACAAATTACAATGGGAGATAGAAAAGGTAAATCAAAAGTTACATTGTCATGGGGGATTTAAATTTACAGATAGATTGGGAAAACCAGGTTGGGGCTGGATCCCAAGACAGAGAACTTGTAGAATGCCTGCAAGGTTCTTTTTAGAGTGGCTTGTGATTGAGCCTACTAATGGATCAGCTATTCTGGATTGGTTGTTGTGTGATGAACCAGGTTTGATTAGGGAGCTTACAGTAAAGGAACCTTTAGGAGGCAATGTTCATAATATGATAGAATTCACCCTGCAATTTGAGAGGGAGAAGCTAAAGTCAGTTGTATCAATATTACAGTGGACTATAGGGACAAGATAGGATCTGGCCAAAGTTGATTGGCAGGGGGCGCTAGCAGGGATGATGGCAGAACAGCAATGGCTGGAGTTCCTGGAAGCAATTTGGAAGATGCAGGATAGATACATTCCAAAGAAGAAGTATCCTAAAAGCAGGATGATCCAACCATGGGAAGTCAAAGGCAAGATAAAACCAATAAGTGGGTGTGTAATAGAGCAAACATTAGAGGATTGGGAAGCTTTCAAACAACAACAGAAGGCAACCAAAAAGACTTTGGGAAGGGGAGGGAAGATGAAATATGAAAGTAAGCTAGAAAGCAATATCAAAGAGGATACCAGTTATTTTTTCGGGTTTATAAAGAGTAAAAGAGAGCTGAGAGTAGATATTGGACCAGTGGAGAGGTAGTGATGGGGTCAAGGAAATGGTGGACAAACTGAATAATTATTTTGCATCAGTCTTCAAAGTACAAGACACGAGCTGTATGCCGGATGTCTGTGTGTGTGAAGGGACAGAAGTGAGTGCAGTTACTATTACTAGGGAGAAGGTGCTTGGGGAACTAGAAGGCCTGAAGGTGGATACGTCACCTGGACCAGATGGACTACTTCCCAGGGTTCTGAAACAGGTAGCTGAAGGAATTGTGGAGGCACTAGCAATGATTTTTCTAGAATCACTAGATTCAGGGATGGTTTTGGAGGACTAGAAAAATGCAAATGTCACTCCACTCTTCAAGAAAGGAGGAAGGCAGAAAAAAATGAGACCTCAGTGGTTGGGAAGATGTTGGAATCAATTGTTAAGTATCTGGTGTTGGGGCACTTGGAGGCACATGATAAAATAGGCCAAATTCATCATGGTTTCCTTAAGGGAAAATCTTGCCTACCAGACTGGTGGAATTCTTTTTGGAAATAACAAGCAGGCTAGACCAAAGAGAATAGGTGATTGTTGCGTACTTGGACTTTCAGAAGGCCTTTGACAAGGTGCCACACATGAGGCTGCTTAACAATTTAGAGCTTACGGTATTACCGGAAAGATACTAGCATGGATAGGGCAGTAGCTGATTGGCAGGAGGCAAAGAGTGGGGAATAAAGGAAGCCTTTTCTGATTGGCGGGTGGTGACTAATGGTGTCCACAGGGGTTGCTTCTTTTTTACATTTTATTTCAATGATTTGGATGACAGGATCAATGGTTTTGTGGCCATATTTGCAGACAATACACAGATAGGTGGAGGGGCAGGTAGTGTTGAGGCAGTAGGGAAGGTGCAGAAGAACTTGGGCAGATTTGGAGAATGGGCAGAGAAGTAGCAAATGGAATACAGTAGAAGTAATAAAAGCATTGACCATTTTCTAAAAGGGGAGAAAATTCAAAAATCCAAGTTGCAAAGGGACTCAGAACTCCTTGAAAATTGTGCAGCATTTCCTCAACTGGCTTATTTGTAGGTTGAGTTGGTGGTGAGGAAGGAAAATGCAAGAGAATTAGAATATAAAAGCAAGAATGTAATGCTGAGGCTTCATAAAGCACTGGCAAGGCCTCACTTGGAGTATAGTGTCCAGTTTGGATATCAAAAAGAGAATGTGCTAACATTGGAGAGGGTTCAGAGGAGGTTCATGACTATGATTCTGGAATGAAAGGCTTGTCATACGAGTAGCAACGGTTGCCTCAGGGACTTTATTTGCTGGAATTTTGAAGAATGATGGGGGTACCTCATTGAAACCTATCAAATGTTGAGAGGCCTGTATAGAGTGGATGTGGAGAGGATGCTTCCTATGGTGGAGGAGTCCAGAACTGGAGGGCACAACCTCAGAATAGAGGGAGGTCCAGTGAAAAAGTAGATGAGGAGGAATTTCTTTAATCAGAGGGTGGTAAATCTGTGGAATTCTTTACCACAGGTGGCTGTGAAGGTCAGGTCAATGGTGTATTTAAGATAGAGGTTGATAGCTTCTTGACAAGTCAGGGCATGAAAAGATACAGAGAGAAAGTGAGAGATTGGGGCTGAGAGGAAATGGATCAGCCATGATCAAATGGTGGAGCAGATGTGATGGGCTGAATGGCCTAATCTTGTGGTCTAAATATTAAATACACAACAAAGTGTTTTAACTTGCTCCTCCCCTTTAATTAATCCCCTTTGCTTAAAAAATGCTGGAGTATATCCCTATGCCTACTGTATACCTACTGACCAGGTATGGACCTAGCACAATTGTTTATTTCATCCTTATGATGTAGTTTGATGAATGGCTATTGACTTGTAACATTAACTCAATTTCTTCTTTCACAGATGTGGCTTGACCTGTTGAATGCTCATGGTGATTTATGTTTTTAACTATAGATGTGCTCCTTTAGATATTCTCAAGAAATGTGCTGTGAGTGGGTGTGAACATAATGGAGAGCAGAGTATAAATAAAATGGCTGGTTTTGTCCCTGCTTCCTATCCCAAGATGTATTTCACCTTCCCATTTGCTGGGCACATGTTGTATACAGCTTTTCAAAGGAACCAGTATTCAGCTTCCCAGTACAATGTCCCACCAGATGCCTGTCCTATGTTCCCTGGATCAGTCAGAAAAAAGTGTCAGTAGGTCCAAGATGGTAAAGCCCTATTTTTTTCTGAATGGAGAGAAAAGATGCCTCCTCTTCTCCTGATGCTATGGCAACACCAACCCCATTCGCTTTTGAGACAGAAATTCTAGGAGGAGCCTCTTCCTACATTACATACCATTTCTGAGCCAGGAAGAGCACTCAGCATCATGCAGTCAGGATGGAAGTAAGAAAGCTCGTCCCTTGATAACCCTTTGGAAAAGGGTCAGTACCCTCCCAAATGTCATCAGTCTGCTTAACGAAAGAACACTGCAACAAGATGATTCCTAATCAATGTTCATATCTATAAGATTACATAAAGATGCCTGAGATAATAACTTACCCAATTCCAAGGTTGCTGTTGTGACACAACTCAACCAGCCAGTACATCGCACTCTTGTATATCTCATCACAATCTGCAATTCTGCCAAAAATAGTGGTGTCATTGACAAATTTATAGAAAGCGTGCGAGCTGTGCCTGGCCACACGGGCATGAACCAAGGGAGAAGAGCAGTGAGCTAGCCATGTATTCTTGAGATAAGCCTGTGTTGATCGCCAGCGAGGAAGAGATGTTATTACCAATCCACATTGACTACAGTTTCTCGATGAGGAAGGATTCAGTTGCAGAGGGAGGTGTGGAAGCCCATGTTTTGAAGGTTGTTAATTGGGACTGAGGGGATGGTGGTGTTAAACACTGAGCTGCAATCAATAAATAGCAGCCTGATGTATGTATTGCCATTGTCCAGGCAATCCAAGGTTGAGTGGAGAGCCTGTGAGATCATATCCACTGTAGACCTGTTGTGGCAGTCGGCAAATTGCAGCAGATCCAGGTCCTTGCTCAGGCGGGAGTTAATTCTAGCCATGACCAAACTCTCAAGCACTTCATCACAGTAGATGTGAGTGCAACTGGGCAGTAGTCGTGGAGGCAGTTCACCCTGTCCTTCTTGGGCATCGGTATGATTGATGTCCTTTTGAAGCAGGTGGGAGCCTCAAACTGCAGCAGTGAGAGGTTGAAGATGTTAGTGAACACTCAAGCCAGCTGGTCAGGGCAGGCTTTCGGTACCCAGCCAGGTCCACCACTAGTGCCTAATGCCTTGCAAGAGTTCAATCTTGAAGAATGTTCTGACTTCAGCCTCTGAGATAGAAATCACAGGGTCACCAGATCTGTGCCTTTAGTATATGCGTCTTTATTACATTTTAAAACATCAGTTACAAATGTTGCAGACAGCTGCTAGTCAAGAACAATTGACAGTATTTGGAACTGTATCAGAACATATTAAGGTGCTCAAGGAGGACAAATATGCTTTTGGTATAAATACTATAGGTATAATAAAGGAGTAGAAGTACCATGTTGGTACAGATCTATTTGGCAATTATACTCACTGTTTTGGTAAATACAAATATTAAGGTGTGTAGCCAATGAATGTGTGTACATTGCTTTACACTGAGCAGCTTTCAGAAAGCTGATAAACACGTATTTAACGACTTTGGTCAAGGTTCTAATAAAGACTTGAGTGTTAAGGACATGTTGTTGATGCAAGAAGAGGTGCTCAGGGAATGTGTCTACAGTGACGACACAGGCAGCTACGCTCACCAAGTCCAGTCATGGTAGGCGCACACTCAAGGAGTGTGGTCAGCAGAGTGCAGTCACACCTACGTAAAGCAAAAATCTGCTTTTGGTTTGAGAAGTGGACTCAAGCTTGCAGAAGGATAGGAGCTAGGGGGATGAAGGCAGGGGAAGAAAGCAGTTCAAAATTACCCATAAATTCAAAATGGGAGGAGCTCTGATCATTTTCAGATTTAAATTACAGACAGACATACTTTATTGATCCCGAGGGAAATTGGGTTTCGTTACAGTCGCACCACCAAGAATAGTGTAGAAATATAGCAATATAAAACCATAAATAATTAAATAATAAGTAAATTATGCCAAGTGGAAATAAGTCCAGGACCAGCCTATTGGCTCAGGGTGTCTGACACTCCAAGGGAGGAGTTGTAAAGTTTGATGGCCACGGGCAGGAATGACTTCCTATGATGCCCAGTGTTACATCTCGGTGGAATGAGTCTCTGGCTGAATGTATTCCTGTGCCTAACCAGTACATTATGGAGTGGATGGGAGACATTGTCCAAGATGGCATGCAACTCCATCTACGGTAGCTTCCTTCAGTTACCAAGGCTCTGCGTTCTGGAATTCCTTCTCTAACCTCCAATGTTTTCCTTTATTATGAGTCACAACACTTGGTTATTGCTGTCTACTCCTTTGGTGAGGGACCTACTTAATGCCAACAAGTCAACAAAGCAACTCAGGATGTTTCACTAAATTAAAAGGCACTGTATTGTTGGTGTTAATAGGAAAACAGTAAAACAATTCATGTAGGGAAGAGCTCAGGAAATGGGAGAGACTGAGAATGGGATAAGAGTTGGAAAAAAGTATATAACATTGCAAAGTGTGGAATCAAGAGAACGTTGGATAGATGATTAAAAACGGAAGTGCAGTTGGGAATGGAGAGGAGATTGTAGAGGGAGAGCGAGAGGGAACAGCAAAAAGGAAGGAATTCAGTGAAGTAAAAAAAATGCAAGAGAATGTAAAATCAACACAACTATTCAGGTTCCTCAAATCTCAGCTTCTGAATGTACTACAGGCAAGCACCTCACATTGTGTCAATATGTAATACCTTATAACAGTGATAGCACTGGGGCTGGACAACATGACTCTTATTTATAAACAATATTCAAGCATTTTCAGGTACTGAGGTTTTGTAGATGTTTGGTTTGCATATGGTGTTTGAGCAGATATCAGAATATGGGCAGTTAGGATAATTTACCTTTCTACACCAAGGAACCTACATTTTTTCGTCTTGGCCTTCTTGTCACATTCCATTTTCACAACCAGCCAGTGTGTTCCTGCATTTGGTTTCAATAAATACACCCTAACAAAGTTCAACTTTATATCAAGATTCTCAGCATCAGCTTCTGAACACAATCCCAATGGAATTATAGACAAGTGACACAAGTTGCCCACAAAACTTGGAGAAAATTGTAGATTAGTATGTACATTAATAATGTTACAGATCTAAATTATTACTGGTTTGTTCTTCCCAGTTCATGTGGCACCTTCCCTTTTTTCCTGAATATTCCCTTTTTCTATTATCTCCCAACATATCTGGAAAACCGGGATTCCCATCTATGGCATGCTATGGGGTTGATGATGGCTGAATTTCAGTATCAGATCAGGGATGGTGGTAAGGAGAGCACTGGGAAGTACAGCAAGACTATCTTAGCAATGTGTAATGACCCTGATCACTACAGATGTGAACAAACCACACACTACTAGCGCTCAAAAAGGGGAAAGTATAAACACAATTGCCACAAATTAGTCCTGACGAAGGGTCTCAGCCCGAAACATCAACAGCGCTTCTCTCTATAAATGCTGCCTGGCCTGCTGTGTTCCACCAGCATTTTGTGTGTGTTGCCACAAATTAAGTTGATTGCTGGGAAAGTTGGGCTGTCAAGGTAGAGTGAAGATGGCTAAGAAAGGGGTAAGTGGAAACCCTCCCCCATTTTTCCCTAGTCAGTATGTCACAGATCACAAGTTTTGGAACAGAACAGCATTCAGGCCCTCCAAAATTAGTTTACCAACATTTACAATCAAGTGTGTAGATAAAGGATGATTGGCAATAGTCCTAGCACCTGTACAATTGGATCCCAGCACAACCCAGCCATGCAGTCAGCAGATTTGGCAGAAATCTGGGGGATTTTTACATCGTTTCAAAAATAAAATTTTATAATTTAAAACCCCACTTCATAATCCTCCATACATTCCATTCAATAGTGAAAGGCATTTCTTAAATGATTGTTGCATGTTCTAAACTCAATGAAGATAAAGCAAACAAAAATTCAAACCCTATTATGTATCAACAGGCTTTCAATTAAATTAGATTGTTAAAACGCAATCATAATGTTAAATATTGCACATGGAAATTCTCATTTTTAAACTGAATCTGTTAAATTTGGCTCTTTTTCAGTCCATTTTCTCTTCTTCCTCGTGTATTGAATTCAAATGATCAGAATGCAAGTGCATAAATTTGTGCATTAGTTGAGGGGATCTAATGAGAGCAGAAAATGATGATTTTCTAGTAACAGCATTAGATGATTTTTGCCGACTGATGCTGATGCCGTTAGCTGAGAATGTGCTGCTTATTTGAGAAGGCTTTGCAAGTTTATGTTGAGGAGCACCCAACAGCTGGAAGCAGTCTCTGGGAGAATCACTATTCAGGTACTGCCAAGGTTTTTTGCCACTATGGTCCCTTATATTAAGATTTGCGTTGTATTTGTTAACTAGGCATTGAATAACTTTTAATTGTCCATACATAGTGGCTATGTGCAGAGGAGTATAGCCACAGTTAGATCTAATGTTCACATTTAAAGTAACTTTACACTTTCTTGCACAACCAATGAATCTAGTGAGTTCACGATGGTTGCCATGCTTTGCTATCCAGTGAAGGACTGTATATCCAGAAATAAAGTCTTTTTTTATGGCCAGATTGGGGTTATCACAGAATAAGGCTCGCGCTTGTTCAAACAATCCTGCAGCCGTTTGCACTATCCACTGATGCTCTTTCGAGTTAAGTGGAACCAATGAAGATTCCTCAGATGGTCCTTTATTTTCTAAGGGTTCCTCCTTTCTCCAGTCTCTGTGGTTTGAGGTCTGGGTTGAACTTGCCGGCGGATCCTTTACGTTCGGAGGTGCATCAATTACTTTCGGAACTGTTGTATGATTATTGACTTTGGAGGGTGATAGCATATCGTGAGGAGGTCCATTCATTCCTTTAAGAGGGGCTACGTGTTTTTCAGGCGAATCCTTTTCAGGATACCATCCGTTACCCACTGGCTGCCCACTCACAGCAAGTGGCCAACAACCCAGTTCTCCCTGGTTCTGATGGATACGTTCTCCTGAACCTGCAGGCGACACCTGCACGTCCCCACTAGTCGGGAATTCTTCCGGTACTTTTGCATTGCTCCGGCGTGTCTTCGAAGACAAGCCCCTACAATGACTGGTCAGTTTTGTATCACAAGGCGGATTTCCCTCTGTTCTCTGAGAAGCGTACACTCCTACAAAATTTCCAATGGAATTATCGTTATATTTACACGGTGCGAATTCAGGGATGGGTTTTACAGAATTGCGGTCTGGAAGTTCTTTATCGGTATGTTTTCGCTCTTTATTTTTAGCAATAGGCGGGGCAACATGAGAAAGGATAGGCGAGGCTGTGGCAGAAACCAAAAGAGGTTGACCGAAATTGCCTCCGCAATTACCATTAGCATCGAACAATCTCGCAGTATCACCTGTACGCTCTATAGAAGCAGCCGGATTTGTGTTGCGTTTATGTTCTCTGGCGCTCTGTGCTTTTGACTTACAAGCAACAGATCTTTCAACGTTGTTGAGCACTGCCCCAGGGCGATCCTTTTGACGAGCCGGTTGATCCTCACTCGCTCTTTTGCTGACGTCCCTGGCCGACTCGCTCTGTGAGCGACTCGCCTCATCGGCACCGTTTCCACCTCGCACCACTGCGGGCAGTCCTCCGGACGAGAGGTTCCGCGCCTGTACAACGCCGCAGGCAACGTCCGGATTCTCCCCGGCTGAATAGTCGGGCGGCTGGCGGGCCCGGCGGGTCCTGCCGCTCCCTTTCGGAGTCTTACGCTCCCGGGGCTTTAGCTCGGGCCCGAGTGCACTCGGTTGACCCGAAAGCTGCCCACTATCCCGAGGCAGGCCACTTTTGGCTACCTTCGGTTTTATCTTCTCACGCTCAATCAGCACCTCGCTTGTAGGAGCCTCTTCGGGGATGAATTCCGCGTATCTTTTCTTCAGGGCGATGTATTTGACACTGTCTTCTACCTTCACCACGGCCAGCGAGTTGACAAACTTTTTAAACCGCTCTCGGTTCTCCAGCTGCCCCTCAGGGTCCCTCAGGAAGCTTCTGAAATGAGCAGTCAAGTCCACATTCCGCACCTTTCCACCGTGGCGAAGGAGGAAATCCAAAACGGCCTCCTGACTGAAAGCTTCGGCCATCCCTCGGGAGCACGTAAACACTCACATAAGTCACTCCTGTTGTTAAACTCAGCGCCGCTCCCCTCGCACTTATGCTCACCTGCCCGTACGGTCCGCCCACACTGCACTCCGATTGGCTCTTAGCCCTGATAGATGTGTCAGTTATCAAACCCGGTGACAGCTACTCGAGTTTCGAGTGTTTGTAACCAATCAGTGGCCGCGTACAGCGAATGGCGAGCTTTAGGTGAGTCGCGCCCGTCCGACGTGCGATGTGATGCGGGGCTTCAGAAGAATAAAATGGCCTGCAACATGCTTGGAAATAAAGTGGCCCGTTTCTAGTTGGTCGCAGGTCGCAGACTTCAGTTAACTGGCAAAAAGACACGCAAGAGAAAAATTAAAATATGTTAACACCACGATTTAAACTGCTGTCAAGGAGGCCGACCAACTGTACAAAGATATTGCAGGTGAACGACCGCAGACTGTTTACCTGCCAGTATCCTCGGCATTGCCGATTCGGCGGCAGGAGGTCCCAAGATAACTTTTCCAAGACTAAGTCTGGATTTCATAAATGGGATGTGGGCGTTGCTGATAAAAGTGGCGTCATTGCCTGTTTCTTAATCACAGTGGAATAGCACGCTGAGCCACTACAGAGTGTAATTATAAAGTGCCAACAAACTTGTGGATAAATTGGTTTATTATTGTCCTATCTATCAAGGTACAGTGAAAATGATGTTCAGTTCGGTATCGCAATTTAACAGCGAAATTATGCTTCTAAATTATAACAATTTTTGATTAACATTTAAAAAAATAATTTAACGGGTTGGTGTCTAATGTTTGACATTTGAACTCACCATCATCTGGACTTTAGATCAAGCTTCAGAATTACCACTACAGAAACCAAAACCAGATTTATAATCGAAGATTATGACCTATGGACTCACTTTCAAGGACTCTTTACAATTCATGTTCTCAGTATCATTTTTTAATTTGTAGAATTTGTCTTCTTTTGCACAATTTCTGTTTATATATGTACAGTATAGCATTTCAGAAATTCTAGTGTATTTTTTATTTTTCTGTGAATGCCTGCAAGGAAATTAATCTCAAGGTAGTATATGGTAACGTATAGGCATTATGATAATACATTTACTTTGAGATCCAATTTATCTCGCTATCCTGCTCTTCGTTTTCACTATTTATTGCATCCAATTTCTTTTTAAAGTTAACACTGAATTTGTTTCTATTATTGTGCCAATTTAAATCTGTGACGTCTCTACAGCAAGAAATTGTATTTATTTCAACAAGATCCTTCATAGTTTTGAATGCCTTTATTAAATGTTCACTTTTACTTCATTGTTAAAAGGAAAACAATCCCAGTTTTTCCAAGTGTCTCTGAAGAACAAGAAGGCTTGTCTGACTCAGAATCAGGATATCACTGGCATATGTCTTGAAATTTGTTGTTTTGCAGCAGCAGTACATTGCAATACAAAATAGTTTTAAAATCTGTAAATTACAATAAGAAATACAGTTTTTAATTAAATTAAGCAGTGTAAAAAATTGCAAAAATGGAAAAAAAATATAGTAGTGTATATGGGCTCATCGTCTGTTCAGAAATCTGAAGGCAGAGGGGAAGAGGCTTTACCTAAAATGTTGAGTGTGTGCCTCATCCTTGATTGTAGCAATGAGAAATGGGCATGTCCTGAGTGATTGATGGGGGTCCTTAATGATAGATGCCACCTTTTTGAAGCATCACCTTTTGAAGATGTCCTTGTTGGGAGGCTAGTGCCCATGATGGAGCTGGCTAAGTTTGCAACTTCCTGTAGCTACTTCTGCTCTGTGCAGTGGCCCCTCCATACCAGATGGATCACAGTTAGAATGCTCTACATAGTACATCTGCAGTAATCCCCAAGAGTCTTTGGTGACATACCAAGTCTCCTTAAATTCCTAATAAAATATAGCCACTGTTGTGCCCTCTTTGTAATTGCATCAAAATGTTGGGTCCCAGCTGGATCCTCAGAGGTGTTGACCCGGGAACCTGAAACTGCTCACCCTTTCCTCTGCTGATTTTTCAATGAGGACTAGTGTGTGTTCCCCTGATTTCCCCTTCCTGAAGTCCTTGGTATTAATGACATTGAGCGCAAAGTTGTTTTTGCAACCCAAACTGCTGATACATCTCTTTCTAATACATCTTCTCATCACCATCTGGATTTCTGCCATCAATAGTTATGTCATTGGCCAATTACTAGATTGCATTTGAGCTGTACCTAGCCACACAGTGGTGGGTGTAGATGGAATAGAGCAGCAGGCTAAGCATGTATCCTTAAGGTGCACCAGTGTTGACTGTCAGCAAGGAGGAGATGTTATTTTAAATCCGCAGTGACGTTGGTCTGCCAAAGAGGATATCAGGGATCCATTTGCAGAGGCCCAGGTTTTGGATCTTGTTGATTCGTACTGAGGGTATGATTGTGTTAAATCAATAAATAGCAGCGTGATGTAGGTATTTCTATTGTCCAGCTGGTCTATGGCTGAGTGGAGAGCCTGTGTGATTAAATCTGCTTTTGTGGCAATAGGCTAATTGCAGTGGGCCCAGGTACCTGGTTAGGCAGGAGCTGATTCTGGCTGTGACCAACCTCACAAAGCACTTCATCACAGCAGATGTGAGTAAAACTGGAAAGCATTGAAGCAGCTCTCTCTACTCTTCTTGGACTCTGGTATGATTGTTGTAATTTTGAAGCAGGTGAGAATCTCCAACTGCAGCAGTGAGAGATTGAAGATGTCCTTGAACACTTCCACCAGGTGGATGGCACAGGTTTTCAGACCCTACCAAGTACACTGTCAAAAGATATTCTGACATCAGCCTTCGCTACTGGGTCACTAGATGCCGCAGGGATTCGCACAGGTGTAATTTTATTTTCCCTTTCAAAGCGTGCATAAAGGAGTTGAGCTCATCTGGGAGTGAAGTGTCACTGCCATTCATGATGTTAGGTTTCGCTTTGTAGGAAATAATGACTGCTTGATGTTCTAGGTTGGGTGAACAGGATTGAGTCAGACCTGCCATGCCTATGCATCACACTGAGTTAATCCTGAACATAGTCCACCTGCTTTACCTCTGGAAGATTCAACTGTAAAGTATTTTGTGTACCCTTTTCAAGGCATGAATATATTTGAAAATTGATTGTGGATCTCATACTGGAGTCTTATCGTAAAGATTTACTATTCCTTTGTTACCCAGCTTTATCTTCTTTCAATTCAGTTTTGTGATCTGGTCATTGCTGTTTGTTGCCCATCTGTTTGAGATATTGGTGTGGAAGTGTTTTCTTGAACCTGTTTCAGTCTTTCTGGTTTATATATTCAAACTGTGCTTTTGTGTAGGAAACTCCAAGGGCTAGGCCAAGCAACTATGAAGGTTCAATTATGTTTCCAAATCAGAAGGATGTACAATTTTTCAAAAATCTGGTGGCAGTGGTCCTATGCTCCTGCTGCCCTTGACCTTCTTGGTGGAAGAAGATGAAAGTTTGATAGGTGATGCTAGATTAGCCTTCATGATTAATTCCAATGTATATGGTTCAGAGTACACCCTGCAGCCAGTGTGAGAGGGGATGAATATTTAGGGAATTTGATGGGAGTGCCATTCAAGCAGGTTGCTTTTTCCTGGATGATTTTGATTTTCTCTGGTTGGAGCCACCATCATTCTAGCAAGAAGAGAGTATTCTATCACATTCTTGACTTGCGCCTCATATTTATTAGAAATACTTCCAAGCAGACTAACTGGCCCAAGGGTCTGCTTCTGAGCTTTAGTGTTATACAACCGCATGACACTATGTCAGAAATGGAGCCACTTAATATGAGATATCCACTCTCTGATTTGCTCTTGTGGCTAGTTGAGATTCTGGTCAAAGGTGACCTTTAGAAAATTGATGTTGAGGAATTTAAAAAAAAATTATAATGGCATTGAATGTGAAGGGTAAATCTTTGGACTCTTGCTTGTTTGAGGTAGTCACTGCCTACATATTTGTGGTGCAAATGTTGCTTGCTAACATAAAAACAACCAGCTCAGAGATTGCACCCAACCCAGCTGTTCTATCTTCTCCTCTCCTATCTGTTAGAAGATACAAAAGCCTGAAAGCATACACCAGCTGCTGTAATAAGACTATTAAATGGATCTCTAGTACAAGATGGACTCCTGACCTCACAAGCTACCTAATTACGATCTTGCTCATTGTTGTTTACCTGCACTGAACTTCCTCTGCATTGTTACACTTTATTCGGCATTGCTATTGTTTTACCTTCTACCTGAGTGTGGAATGATTTGATCTGTATGCCAGACAAGTTTTTCACCGCATCTCCGTACATGTGATAATAATAAACTAATGCCAAGCCAAGAGTTATAGCATTTTGTAGTCATAGCAATAAAATCTTTCCACACACCTTATCCAAGCTGGCAGTGATGCCCATCTATGCTAATTCCATTGGTATTAGGCTTGTATTCCTCTTCTCCTTTCCTATCCAAGTTCTTGTGCAATGTGCCTAACCAATCGCCTTTTATAAATATAGCCCTTAATTCCAGGCAACAATCTGGTGTTTCTCATCTGTGCTCCCTCCATTTCTACCACATCCTTCCTGTAGTGAGGCGACCAGAACTCTACATGATAATCTTAAGTGTGGTCTCACCATGGTTTTGTACAACTGCAACATGACAGCCCCAATTTTTATACTTAAATATATTTCTTACATTGTCTCTTATATTGCCTCTTTTCAATACGCTATTCACCTGTGTCAACACTTTCAAGGGAGTTGTGAACTTATAAACCAAGCTCTCTCTGCACATCATTGCTCCTAAGGTCGCTGCAATTTATTCTATATGTACTACAATGTACATTGATCTCAAAGTGCATTACCTCATAATTCTCTGGATTGAATTCCATCAACCACTGCTCCAGTCATCTTTCCAACTGTGTCCCACCCCGGGACAACCTTTTTCAATATATATCTAACAATTTTTTTTTATTGTTTCACTTGCAGACTTGTTAACAATTCCCCCCTGCATTTACACCCAAATACTTTACAATCAACAAAATCCCAGCAGTGCATTAAAAAGCCACTGCTGCACAGGATTTTGTGCTGAGCGTTAGATTTTCCTGCCATCCTCTTGTTACAGATTTCATTTACCACTACCCTCCATTTCCCATCACCATGGCAATTTTGCATCCAATTTGTCAACACCCATCAGATCCCTTGTGCCTTCAGCTTCTTCACCAGACTTCCATGTGGAAATTTGCAAAAGCCCATGTAAACCACATCTAGCACTTTGCCCTTATCAATTTTCTTAATTGAAGGAAAGGATCTTGAGTGCCCTTTTAACAATCGTTTTTACTTGTCAGCCTCCTTCAAACACTTCCGGACAGTCATGCATTAGTCTTCTCTACATTCCTCTTAAAATTGTATAATTTATTTTAAATTGCTTTAAAAAGAATTCTTCCTACCAAATTAATTCATCTCACACTTGTGTTGCAAGTAAATTTTTAAATCTCCCCATTTCACCAACTCCTGAACTCTTACTACCCTTATCTTTGTTAATTGTGTTAAGCTGTACAAATTCTTTATTATTATATTTCATTAGTATCCAACTTGTAATTCAAAACTCCTATTTAGTCCTATGCCTGCTATTTAATAATTATATTTAATTAGAGTTTTGGTAATCATTTTAATTACAGTCAGTTCCATTTCTAATTATGGTTGTTAATACAATTCTTATATTGTAGTACTTGTTTTGGTGAATGTAAGCAACTTGGAACCAAGTCAATGTTTGACATGCCTAAAAATGTTTATACGCCTTCACTAAATACCAAATAATTTAGTGATCAGATGGTGGTGAGTTTTGGATCTATACCACACTGCTGATATTTTTGAACATTGTTATTGTAATCAAGAAGCAAACCATTTCTGGAACATTTCATTACAGTATAATTAAAGCCACAAGATATCGGAGCAGAATTAGGCCATTTGGCCCTTCAAGTCTGCTCCACCATTCTCCTGCCTTTCCCCATAACATTCAACTCCCTTACTAATCACCCTCCCTTTAAATATACCCAATGACTCTGTCTCCACAGCTGTCTGTGGCAATGAATTTCAAAGATTCACCACCCTCTGGCTAAGGAAATTGCCCTTCAGTTCATTGCTGATCAACTACAAGCAAAGCACAAGTTATCTTCCTGGAATTTTGCCTGTATTAGGATTTATTAAATGAGGTTGTATTAAAGGAGTGACACGAGCAGAGCATTAAAAAGGATTTTGTGCTGAGCGTTAGATTTTCATGCCATCCTCTTGGTTTAGTGGATTAATTTTAGACTTTATCTGCAAGATTACATAGATTACATATTAACTCAGATGGCACACCAGCATAAAAATTTGTTTGTTGATGGTGGCATTGCAACAGTATAAATGTAATAAATCATTTGGATTCATGATTTAATGTCTCAGCGTAGAAAGGAGTAGAAATTGAAATTCAGCTGACAGCACTAAATATACAATATAGGAGCAGCTGTGTGGGGGTACTTGTTTCTGAGATTCAGCTCCATTAACTATAATGAAGCCAAACTGGGAAGTGGAGAACATTGCACACTTGATGTAATAGTTGCTTGTGTTCACTCAAGACCTCCTCCAAGAGGATCACAACCTTGTTGTGATTTGGAGTAATGTGTGCCTCAATGACCTGGAGAGCTGTGTTGGCAGGAGTCAGAGCTTTATGCTTTGGCTCTTGATAGGGTCACCCATGCTAAATAGTAAAAGGGTAGAGGCCAGACTGAGTGGTCCACTGGTTGTCCAGGTTCAGAGGTTCAGCTCAGGGTTAACAACCCTGACTGGTAAAACAAAATTGTTATGGAAACAACAATGAAGAATCCTTCTACATCTGAGTATGACAGTATTCCTGAGTCTCCACTCGGCTGAACACTGAGGAGAAGCTACTGACATGATGTAGGAAGCCCTGAACACTGCCAGAGATGGAGGACCTTATTGCTGCCTAAACGCTAATAGTGCAACAGGCAATGGGTACTTAATACCTAGGTGGCAGAGGGAAGACTTTTATACTTAAGATCTTCTAGCAAGAGTGTGGTAACAAGAATTACAGATTATACTTAAATTCCACTTCTAAAGTAGTAAAATGCAACATTAAGCACTTGCAAAAATATTCTTAAGACTTTCCCTGACAATTTTTGGCTCTTACTTTTCTCATTGTTTTAATTAGGACAAATGATCAAAGGTTAGTTATGAAGGTTGGTTTTGAGGTACTGAAGGAAAGATGTGGTGTGAGATGGAGCAAGATCTCCTTGGTAGCTGAGGGCATAACCACAAATGATTAAATCTGGAATTGATCGAGGCTAAAATTGAAGGATGATGGTGCTGAAGGAAGGGAAAACTCCAGGATTTTGAAACTAAGGGTGAATGAATTAAGACTGATGATTTGCTTAAACAAGAAACATTGAATGCCAGCAGAGAAAAGAGTTGAATGATTATGGCTTACTGCTTGTAAGAACGATGGCATAAGAGTTTGGAGAAAAATATCTAGGTGGGTAAAATGAAATAAAAAGTTCACGATCAAGTTGTTGGGCAAGTCAGGTTTAAATATCAGATCTGATATCTGGGATCACCTTTCGCTAAATTCACATTTATGGAATGGTTTAAGTGTTGACATAGATAAGTAAGAAGGCATTTGCTTTCATTAGCCAGGACATCAAATATGAAAGTAGGGAGATTCAAAGTTCCAAGAGAAGGTATTATCAAAGAACACACTCACATATATAGATATATATATATATATATATATATACACACACACATATACATATATACATACACACACACATATATGTATATACACATACACACACACACATATGAGAGAGAGAGAGATTCATTTTCCAGCGAGCGATCACAGTAAAGAAATAGAATCAATTCTGTACACAACTGTACACAAAGATGGACAAAAGACAAGAAATTGTGCAAATACAAGAACAAAATAATACCAAATTAATAAATATCGAGAGCATGCGTTATGGTAGAAACTGGAGTATTTTGTCCAGTTTTGGTTGCAAAACTCAAAGTAAGGGTGTTATTATGCTGGGTGCATTCCAGCACAATCACACAGGAATATCTCACCAGAATGATGCTTGTGACAGGGTGTTTCATTTGTAAGGATAGGTTGGGTTTGCTATATGAAGAGTTTAGACAATAGAAAGATTTAGTTGGGAAAAGTTAACAAATGTAGTTAAAACCAGAGAGCACAGGTTGAAGAGGAGTGTTAAGAGCATTGGAGTACTGCGCAGACGTAACAGGAGCATTCCAGCAGAGGTCCAAAAAAGAGCTTGAAAAAGCAGCAAGTTTTTCCAATGGGAGTCATTGATTGAAGTACTGTGCAGATGCAACAGGAGCATTCCTGAACAGGTCCAACAAAGCTTTTCAATGGGAACCCAGTCCCTATAAAAGAGAAATACCCCCTGGTGGAGCAGTCATTGTGGGAGCAGTCATTGGAGTAGTCTGAGGCACGGTAGCAAGGCTTTGGCGCGAATAGGCTGAGACAAGGTAAGTTCATTCCTAATTTCTTATTCAACTCTAGAGAGAATAGGGGTATGTCTATAGGACCAGTGTTCTGTTCTGGGTGTCAGATGTAGAATTTCCAGGAGACTTCCAGCCTCCTGGATGGCCACATCTGCAACAGGTGCATCGAGGTGCAGCCTCTTAGAGATCAAGTTAAGGAACTCAAGCTGCAGCTTAATGACCTTTGGCTTGTTATGGAAAGTGAAGAGGTGATAGACAGAAACTACAGGGGGGTAAGCATCCCAGGGCTACAGGAGACAGATAAATGGGTGACTGCCAGGAGAGGGAATGGGAACATCAGGTAGTGGAGAGCAGCCCTGTGGCTGTCCCGCTCAACAATATACTCCTTTTTGAGTATTTTTGGGGATGGCTACCTGGGGGAAGTAACAGGCACTGTTGCCTCTGGCACTGAGTCTGGCCCTATGGCTCAGAAGGGTAGGGCACTGAAGAGGATGGTATCATATCGGTACCAACAACATAGGAAGAAAGAGGGGGGCCCTGAAACCAGAATGTAGGGAGTCAGGAGGAAGCTGAGAAGCAGGACCTAAAGGACAGTTATCTTAGAATTACTGCCTGTGCCGTGTGACAGTGAGGATAAGAATAGAATGAGGTGGCAGATAAATGCGTGGCTCAAGAATTGGAGCAGGGGCAAGGATTCAGATTTCTGGATAATTGAGACCTCATCTAGAGCAGGTGTGACTGGTACAAAAGGGACGGGTTGCACTTGAATCTGAGGGGACTAATATTCTCGTGGGCATGTTTACTCGAGCTGTTGAGAGTGGTTTAAACTAATATGCCAGAGGTATGGAAACCCAGATAACAGAGCTGAGTATGAGCCAGCAGGTTTACAAGTAGATGATGGGTGTGACATGGATGTAGGAAGGACGTCAATGTTTGGATACAAATGCAGAGTTATATTGTACCACAGAGGCAAAATTCAAAAAGCAAAATATGCAGGACTGAAGGTGCTGTATTTAAATGCACATAACATTCGGAATAAGGTGGACAAACTCATGGTACGATCAGAGACTGTTTGGTATGAAATTGTGGGCATCACTGAGTCTTAGACAATAGACAATAGACAATAGGTGCAGAAGTAGACCATTTGGCCCCTCGAGTCTGCACCGCCATTCTGAGATCATGGCTGATCATTCACCATCAATACCCAGTCCCTGCCTTGTCCCCATATCCCTTGATTCCCCTATCCATCAGATATCTATCTAGCTCCTTCTTGAAAGCATCCAGAGAATTGGCCTCCACCGTCTTCCGAAGTAGTGCATTCCACACCTGCACAACTCTCTGGGAGAAGAAGCTCTTCCTCAACTCTGTTTTAAATAACTGACCTCTTATTCTCAATCCATGCCCTCTGGTACTGGACTCTCCCAACATCTGGAACATATTTCCTGCCTCAATCCTATCAAATCCTTTAATTATCTTAAACGTTTCAATCAGATCCCCTTTCAATCTCCTCAATTCCAGCGTGTACAAGCCCAATCTCTCCAATCTCTCTGCGTAAGACAGCCCTGCCATCCCAGGAATCAACCTAGTGAATCTACGCTGCACTTCCTCAACTGCCAGAATGTCCTTCCTTAAACCTGGAGACCAAAACTGTACACAATATTCCAGGTGTGGTCTCACCAGGGCCCTGTACAAATGCAAAAGGACATCCTTGCTCTTGTATTCAATTCCCCTTGTAACAAAGGCCAACATTCCATTTGCCCTCTTCACTGCCTGTTGCACTTGCTCATTCACCTTCATTGACTGGTGAACTAGGACTCCTAGGTCTCTTTGCATTTCTCCCTTACCTAACTCTACACCGTTCAGACAATACTCTGCCCTCTTGTTCCTGCTTCCAAAGTGGATAACTTCACATTTATTCACATTGAATGACATCTGCCAAGTATCTGCCCACTCACCCAGCCTATCCAAGTCTCCCTGTATTCTCCTAACGTCCTCTTCGCATGTCACACTGCCACCCAGTTTAGTATCGTCAGCAAACTTGCTGATATAGTTTTCAATGCCCTCATCTAAATCATTGACATAAATCGTAAAGAGCTGTGGTCCCAATACAGAGCCCTGTGGTACCCCACTAGTCACCTCCAGCCAGTCCGAGAAACACCCATTCACTGCTATGCTTTCTATCTGCTTTCTATCTAGTCTTGGCTGAAAGAAGGTCATAGTTGAAAGCTTCACATACATAGAAACATAGAAAACCTACAGCACAATAAAGGCCCTTTGACCTACAAAGTTGTGCCGAACACATCCATACCTTAGAAATTACTAGGCTTACCTATAGCCCTCTATGTTACTTATCTAAAAGTCTCTCAAAAGACCCTATTGTATCTGCCTCCACCACCGTTGCCAGCAGCCCATTCCACGCACTCAACACTCTCTGAGTAAAAAACTTACCCCTGACATCTCTTCTGTACCGACACCCCAGCATCTTAAACCTGTGTCCTCTTGTGGCAACCATTTCAACCCTGGGAAAAAGCCTCTGACTATCCACATGATCAATGCCTGTCATCATCTTATACACCTCTATCAGGTCACCACTCATCCTCCTTTGCTCCAAGGAGAAAAGGCCAAATTCACTCAACCTATTCTCATATGACATGCTCCCCAATCCAGGCAACATCCTTGTAAATCTCCTCTGCACCCTTTCTATGGTTTCCACATCCTTCCTGTAGTGAGGCAACCAGAACTGAGCACAGTACTCCAAGTGTGGTCTAACCAGGGTCCTATATAGCTGCAACATTACCTCTTGGCTCCTAAATTCAATTCTAGGCCAATACACTATATGCTTCCTTAACCACAGAGTCAACCTGCGCAACTGCTTTGAACGTCCTATGAACTCGGACCCCAAGATCCCTCTGATCCTCCACACTGCCAAGAGTCTTACCATTAATACTGTATTCTGCCATCGTATTTGACCTACCAAAATGAACCACTTCACACTTATCTGGTTTGAACTCCATCTGCCACTTTTCGGCCCAGTTTTGCATCCTATCAATGTCCCGCTGTAACCTCTGACAGCCCTCCACACTATCCACAACACCTCCAACCTTTGTGTCATCAGCAAACTTACTAACCCATACCTCCACTTCCTCATCCAGACCATTTATAAAAATCCCAGAGTAAGGGTCCCAGAACAGATCAATGAGACACTCAACTGGTGACCGACCTCCATGCAGAATATGACCCGTCTACAACCACTCTTTGCATTCTGTGGGCAAGCCAGTTCTGGATCCACAAAACAATGTCCCCTTGGATCCCATGCCTCCTTACTTTCTCAATAAGCCTTGCATGGGGTACCTTGTCAAATGCCTTCTGAAATCCATATACACTACATCTACTGCTCTACCTTCAATGCGTTTAGTCACATCCTCAAAAAAAAAATCAGTCAGGCTCGTAAGCCACGACCTGCTCTTTAAAAAGCCATGCTGACTACTCCTAATCATATTATACCTTTCCAAATGTTCATAAATCCTGCCTCTCAGGATCTTTTCCAACAACTTACCAACCACTGAGGTAAGACTCACTGTTTTATAATTTCCTGGGCTAACTCTACTCCCTTTCTTGAATAAAGGAACATCTGCAACTCTCCAATCCTCGTGAACCTCTCCCGCCCCCATTGATGATGCAAAGATCATCGCCAGAGGCTCAGTAATCTCCTCCCTCACCTCCCACAGTAGCCTAGGGTACACCTCATCTCATCTGGTCCCAGCGACTTATCCAACTTGATGCTTTTCAAAAGCTCCAGCACATCTTCTTTCTTAATATATACATGCTCAAGCTTTTCAGTCTGCTAAAAGGTCATCACTACAATCACTAAGATCCTTTTCCATAGTGAATACTGAAGTATTCATTAAGTACCTCTGCTATTTCCTCCAGTTCCATACACACTTTCCCATTGTCACACTTGATAGGTCCTATTCTTTCACGTTTTATCCTCTTGCTCTTCACATACTTGTAGAATACCTTGGTTTTCCTTAATTCTGCCCACCAAGGCCTTTTCATGGCTCTTTTTGGCTCTCCTAATTTCCTTCTTAAGCTCCTTCCTAGTAGCCTTATAATCTTCTAGATCTCTAACATTACCTAGCTCTCTGAACCTTTTGTAAGCTTTTCTTTTCTTCATGACTAGATTTATTATAGCCTTTGTACCCCACGGTTCCTGTACCCTATCATAACTTCCCTGCCTCATTGGAATGTACCTATGCAGAACTCCATGCAAACATCCCCTGAACATCTGCCATATTTCTTCTGTATATTTCCCCAAGAAAATCCATTCACAATTTATGCTTCCAACTTCCTGCCTGATAGCCTCATATTTCCCCTTACACCAATTAAATGTTTCTTAACCTGTCTGTTCCTAGTCCTCTCCATGCTATGGTAAAGGAGATAGAATTGCAATCACTGTCTCCAAAATGCTCTCCCACTGAGAGATCTGACACCTGACCAGGTTTATTTCCCAATACCAGATCAAGTACAGCTCTTATAGGCTTATCTACATATTGTGTCAAGAAACCTTCTTGAACACACCTAACAAACTCCATACCATCTAAACCCCTTGCTCTAGGGAGATGCCAATCAATATTTGGGAAATTAAAATCTCCCACCACAACAACCCTGTTATCATTACATCTTTCCAGAATCTGTCTCCCTATCTGCTCCCGATGTCCCTGTTACTATTGGGTGATCTATAAAGAAAACACCCAGTAGAGTTATTGACCCCTTCCTGTTCCTAACTTCCACCCACAGAGACTCCGTAGACAATCCCTCCATGTCTTCCTCCTTTTCTGCACCAGTGGCACTATCTCTAATCAGCAGTGCCACGCCCCCCACCTCTTTTGCCTCCCTCCCTGTCCTTTCTAAAGCATCTAAAACCCAGAACTCAAAGTAACCATTCCTGCCCTGAACCATCCAGGACTCTGTAATGGCCACAACATCATAGCTCCAAGTACAGAACCACACTCTAAGCTCATTCAGTTTGTTCATAACGTTCCTTGCATTAAAATAGACACATCTCAAACCATCAGTCTGAGCACGTCCCTTCTCTATCACCTGCCTATCCTCCCTCACACACCGTCTCCAAGCTTTCTCTATTTGTGGAGCCAACTACCTCTTCCTCCATCTTTTCAGTTTGGTTCCCACCTCCCAGCAATCCTAGTTTAAACTCTCCCCAATAGCCTTAGCAAACCTCTCCGCCAGCATATTGGTCCCCCTGGGATTCAAGTGCAACCCGTCCTTTTTGTACAGGTCACTCCTGCCCCAAGAGAGGTCCCAAAGATCCAGCAATCTGAATCCCTGCCTCCTACTCTAATCCCTCAGCCACGCATTTATCCTCCACCTCATTCTATTCCTATTCTCACTGTTGTGTGGCACAGGCAGCAATCCTGAGATTACTACCTTTGTGGTCCTGCTTCTCAACTCCCTGTAGTCTGTTTTCAGGACCTCCTCTCTTTTCCTGCTTATGTCATTGGTACCAATATGTACCATGACCTCTGCCTGTTCACCTTTGTGGACGCGATCAGAAACATCCTGGACCCTGGCACCTGGGAGGCAAACTACCATCCATGCTTCTTAACTGCATCCACAGAATCGCCTGTCTGACCCCCTCAAACTATGGTCCACTATCACTGCTGCCATCCTCTTCCTTTCTCTATCCTTCGGAGCCACAGGGCCAGACTTTGTGCCAGAGGTGCAGCCACGGTTGCTAACCCCAGCAAGGCCATCCCTCCCAACTGTACTCAAACAGGAGTACTTATTGTCAAGGGGTACAGCCACAGGGGTACTCTCTAGTATCTGACTCCTGCCCTTACCTCTGACTGTTACCCACTTATCTGTCCCCCCAGGCCCCAGTGTGACTACTTGCCGAAAGCTCCTCTCTATCACCTCCTCACTCTCTCTGACCAGACAAAGGTCATCAAGCTGCATCTCCAGTTCCCTAACGTGGTCCTTAAGGAGCTGCAGCTTGATGCACTGAATGTGTTGTCACTGGAGAGAGTCCAGAGGATGTTCACGAGGATGATTCCAGGAATGAAGGTGTTAACATACGAGGAGCTTTTGGCAGCCTTGGGCCTGTACTGACTGCTGGAATTTAGAAGAATGCATGCGGATCTTATTGAAACTACTGAGTGTTGAAAGGACTAGATAAGATGGATGTGGAGAGGATGCTTCCTATGGTGGGGGGGGGGGGGGGGTATCCAGAACTAGAGGGCACAGCCTCAAAATTGATGGGTGACCCTTTATAACAGAGGTAAGGAGAATTTTTTTTTAGCCAGAGAGTGGTGAATCCGTGGAATGCTCTGCCACAGACTGCAGTGGAGGCCAAGTCCATGGGTATATTTAAGGTGGAATTTGATTGTTTCCTGATTGGTCAAGGCATCAAAGGATATGACAAGATGACAGGTGTATGGCGTTGAGTGGGATCTGGGATCAGCCATGATGGAATGGCAGAACAGACTTGATGGGCTGAATGGCCTAATTCTGCTTCTATGTTTTTATGATGTTATAGTGGGCATCCTGAGGAAGAATTTTTTCCCCAGGCTGATGGCAACTGGAATCTGGAATACACTACTGGTGGAAGGAGGTGGGCACAGAAATTCTCACAACACTAAGATATCTCCAGAATTACTTGAATCTCCAAAGTATAATTACCTAGAGGCCAAGTGTTGGAAAATGTGATTCGTAAGGATAGGTAATTAGTGCTCTGTATGGACAAGTGGACCAAAAAGCTTGTTCCAATGCTATAGATTAAAAAATAAAAATTAAGGTAATTCAGCACAGTTTGCTCTTGTCATTTTACTAACTTCTCTTTCTTTTTATCTTGTAAAGTTTAATGGCGGTTGGCAGACAAACACAATGGCGTTGGAGTGTGGAGCAGAGACAGGAAATTTATTCACTAAATCCCCTCCCCCAAAGGAAAACTCAATTTACATCAAAAAGGCCAATACATTTCAGAAAGTCAAATACACACGTATATACATCACAATGGCAGTGATACCCTAACAAATTTTACACATTAAACCCTGTCTTTTCCAAAGATCTCAATTTAGCAATTAGATCTCTTACTATCTCTCCTTTCGGTTAGTCCTGACGAAGGGTCTCGGCCCGACACCGCTTCTCCCTATAGATGCTGCCTGGCCTGCTGCGTTCTACCAGCATTTTGTGTGTGTTGTTGTTTGAATTTCCAGCATCTGCAGATTTCCTCGTGTTTGCTCTTAGCAATTAGATGTTTCCTGTGTACCTAATAGGAACTACATTTGAACTATATATGCTGCACCCCATTTCTTGACAAGTACACGTCCCACAGATGCCAGTATCATGCTTATTAATTCTGAAAAGGGAATTATTCAACCTAGTATAAATTCTCTCCTTTTATACCTTACTCCCATTTGAGTTCCCACCACCCTCTGAATTTTATATAAATGTCATCCTTTCTTTTTATGATACCAACTTTGTTGTCGTGGTGATTGAATGGCCTTTTTAAATTATGGTTTTAATCTCCTCTTTATGCAAAGGCACCACTACATTTATATCCTTAATTTTAAATGATTGCTTGGCAAGAATGTTTGCCACCTTCAACCCCAACATGGACAGTAACCCGTATGAAATGTTTACACAGGCCTCGACCCTGCAGGCTCAACAGATGTCCAATCTCAAGAAGAATTTGAAATACCTGTTTTAATAGATGTCAAGACCAAGAAAAATCAAAGCTTACTTCTTTGATTCATTCCAAGGCCAAAATGTTAACAATTATCTCACATGTGAATACTGATACTTTGATCATCTTTTCTTAATAGTCACCTAAAACTTTGAAACATAAACATTTGTACGATCTGTCTCTGAAACTTTTGAACCAGTGTAGATATGCAAGAATCCATAATATTTGCCTTGCATATATTGCTGAACTATCTGTGCCACTGATATACAATCATTCTTCATTTTGATCTCATCCTGAAGGCCCAAGTCAGCCACAGACAAAGAGAAAAAAACTATGGAGCAGTGAGAGAAAGGGGTGCACTGGGACCATCATTCACATTGAACAACCAACCAAGATTTTGTGCCCATTCATTTCCCATTCACCCAAAACTGAAGATCTTACGAATACAGTGCTCCCAGCACTCTACTAGTGTTACTAATATTGGACAACCACCTTTATGTTCTCTTACATTAATCCAAAAAACCATTGCTAACCACAACCTGCACAGACATAAAAGTTCTTCATCCATTTTTACCAGTAATGCTGAAATTCAGGACTATTTAACAGCACCACAACATAATCTCACTAATTAAGATTGAACTTTATCTTAAGACTGCTGGTGAGGTTGATCTACCAGTGACACATCCATAATCAAAGAGATCTGATTAAAGCAATATTTAAGTGACTTCCTACTTGCACCTCAATCACAACCAACTAGGCACCTGAACACATTAAGGGCTTTTTTAACACTACTCTAGAATTTTATTTACATGCACCTTTCATGTTAGCCTTGTGTCCATCCACATACCTAGAAACCCTACCACTGATTTTTGTTTAAGACTTACCATACAACTCAAGATCAATTGTGGGTGTATTGTTCCTTTTAGAAAAACAAATAACTTGAATGTTTGCAACAGAAAATTTAAACTCCCACTGATATCCCCATTCCTCTACTTCACTAATAGCTGTGTGCATTTTCCTAACTACATAATTTATATTACTGCCTCTCTTCCACAGTGCACCGCCATCATCAATGTGGAAATGCCTGAGCCAACATTTAAAATATCAATATTCATAATATTATAAAGGGGTGGGCTACACACACTCCCTTAGGAGTCCAATTCTTTATCTCATACTTAGAAAAGTTTGTTCCCATCCCACCCTAACTTGTATCTTTATCACAAAAATCCTCGAATCCAATTGAACATTCTGCCACCGATTCCCATTTGTCCAGTTTAAGCAGCAACCCTTGTGTCCATAACATTTCATAAACTTTCTCTATATCAAATAAAACTACTACCACTGATTCTTCATTAACTTGGGCCTTAGGAATATCAGATTCGAAACTTAACACTGAACACTTAACACTAAAGGTCATTCTCCCTTTACGAAATCCAGATTAGTATACAGATAATTTTCCACTGCCTTCCACAAAATAAGAAAGCCTTGCTCTAACAACTTGTTTCATGTTTGCACATCCACATGCAGTTAGTGAAATAGGTCTACAACTATAAGGATCTGATTAATCCTTACCAGGTTTCAATATCAGGATAACAACCGGTCGGTAATTGGCAGGAATCAGGAAGTCTCCCTTCAACCCATATTAAAACAATTTCAAAACCAATACAAGTTTTGAATCTGATAACTGTGTAAACATACTATAACAAATATCATCTTTCCCAGGTGATGACTGATCAGCACTATGACTAGCCCTTTTAAGTTCTGACAATGCAAATTTGACATCCAAATAGGAACTTGACCATTCTTTTTTCCACTTGGCTATCTGAAGATTGCTTGCCAAAACTACCTCTTGATAAGGCCTTTACCCAAATTGGCTGAACTGTGTACACTAACATACGTTTTTGCAAATATCTCTGCTTTTTCAGAGATAGTAACTGTATTTTCCCCCGCACCATACAAAACCAGTAATGCATCAAGTTTTCTAACACTCCATCTTCTGTTATCATACCCCAAACTTTTTCTACCTGGGTCATTTCCCCCCAATGCATTTTCCAATACATTTTCTTTTCCCATCTTACTACTTTTCTAACTACAGCTTGAGCTCCTTTATATTGTATGACAGACGAATAGGAGTGACACTGCCTAACTTCCCAAAAAGCTGTACTCCACTCCTTCACATTCATACATCCACCAGGAACATCTCTCTTTTTGTTATCTCCCAACAATCTGGGAATTCATCCCTTAGCTATTGAGTTGAGTACAGAGCACAAGGTATTATTACTCAACTCCATATCCTCCAAAACCAAACGATCAGGAAATCTACTTTCACTTAAATCATCCCATTTTGCCTTTTTAAAATTCCACCTGGGGATATGTGCTCCTTTCCTGTTACACATCAATTCTCATTATACAGAAATGATCACTCCCCGCTATTGTGACATTATACCCGTCCCAATTATACACTCTTGTTATATCCTCAGATACTAGCACAAGATCTTATAGCAGAAAGTGTTGTTAGATTTAGCCTTGTACTTGAACCATCATCCAAGCACACCAAACACATCCCCCCGAAACTCTTCCACCACCATTCCATTCACACAACCCCGCATTAAAATCTCCACATCATATAACTTTAATTTTCCCATTGCCACCCGCACTTTCCAATATATCAAGTGTTAACCTTTCACAAGGGTTATAACATTATCTGTACTTTATTTCCCCCGCAAATTTCAACCACAATTCACTCAAGTAACTCCAATTTCCAAAACTCTGTATGCTCTCCCTTTTTTGACAAAGGTTGCCATTCCTTCATTGCCCTTTTTCCAATCATGTCTTTCATCAATATAACCTTGTATCTTAAAACTTGGACAAGATTTCCTGTAAACATATAATATTAGGTTTATTTGGTAAATCTTCAATAAATTTCTTTAAATTCTTGACCATTAGCCAACAGGCTTCTAGCATTACAGTACGTTAGAAAAAGGCATTACCAACCCTCCTTTGAAGTCTGCACATTATTTACTTCTCCTTGTAAGGGATCATGAACTTCTTGAGTTAAGTCTTCCATCTCTAGATGTTTTCCTGCAGCTTTTAATACAATTTTAATTTTTTTCTGCTGTACAATTTGTCACATCTGCTATGAAAGTGACAGAACTTTAGTTTATCGACTTTGTGCACTTTACACACCATCTTTAAACTATCCGTATTCTGGATACTAATATCCAGAAGACATTGACTCTGTCTTCTGTTCTTTCTGCTGAGCTTCTGCATTTGAAATGCCCATTTCCACCCGAACACGCTGCACTTCCAGTTTTCTGATATACAGCTGCATGAGCAGAGCTACAGTCTCTCCACAGTTGCTACAATTTAGCCTCCCACCTTCTCCACAGTTGCCATAATCATGTTCTCCACCACATCACTTTTTACCTTACACAGTTGGTACGCGATCAAGCTTCCGTCATTGATAACATCTCAGAGGGGGTAGCAAACTATACAACTTTAATTTAACCCTATCCAACAACCCATGCCCCCCCATCAAATTTACAACATTTATCTGTTCTAACTTCACCATGACACATTTAGCGCCCATAACTTTCCCCAACAACTACATTATTTGTAACTCAGTCCACGGATACATCTAGAAGCACTCCACAGATCACTCCCACATCCATTAACATTCAATATATCTTGGTGTTACTTTTCGTCCTCTCCTAGCTTTTAACTTCAAAGCTTTCTCACATTTTACAAAATACTAAGAGAGCTTCATCTCTCAAAGGTTTCGCACCCAGAATATATCCTACTGTTCCCCTCCCCGCTCCTTAGTTTAATTGGATTAATATCAGAAACAGTACCATATTCAAAACGCAACGAGAGTTTAAACTCTCCTTTTTTAATTTAAATCCTGCCTACTACCTTCCTCCACACAACTCCTATTACCCAATACCACTTCCCCTTCACTACCCCCGTCTTCTCCGTTGCTTCCTGCCTGAGAGTAAACTCAGTCCACTGCTCCAACTCTACTCAGCTTCACCACGTCCTCCCTCGATCCAGAAAGAGCTGCGCACTCTCTCAATTCTGCACCCATCTGCTGATTGGCTGCTTCCCCTCCACACTCGGGCCCCTAACTTCTCGTTTTGTGGTTGCTGATCGTATGAACACCGATTGCCTGTACTGTACCTTAACAAATCATCATCAGTCACGTGCGAGTGTATAACTATAATACTCTTAAAGCTGTACATTTCAAGCTGGCATTCAGGAGCAATAACTGTCCAAAAATTGTTTTTCCCCCATCAATCCTGGAATTTGTTAAAACTTGAACTTTGCACATTGATCAATTATTTGTAAATTATAAACATTTCTTTATAACATTAGTCCCGCTGTTATTCATTTTAAATCATACTTTAAAAAATCTTTACATATATCTGAGAGTGGCTGCTCTCCTTATGCCATTTCAAATTGATTAACTGAAAGGTTCCGTCTGTACCCACTAAACTAAAACGCATTCTGAACGAGGAAGCATCATGACCGCGAGTGGTCCATTTGAACTAAAACTCTACGCCAATTCAATTAATATTTGATGCGCATAGTCGATGACACAACCAAATTGTGATGTCCGCCGATCGTGGAAGGCTTCAAGTATACGGATGGGCTCCGTGTGACTCACACATGGTATGTCCTGTTTTTGCTTCATATTTCTAGCATCTTCAACTTAGGTTCGTTAACGATAATGATTATATTGTCGGAAACGAACGATTTAGGTAGAATGTGTTCCACGAAGTTAGCGCACACACCCGTGACGCAAAGCGAAATGATTTGATTATCCAAATATGTGGTTTGAGTGGCACATTAAGCGGCAGCGCATTAAACATTCTGTTAATTAAGGTGTTTTACTTAGAATTCCGGAGAAATACTGCGGAGAAACAGCCGCCGACACTGAACTTCCAGGAGAGGCAGACAAGTATCTGTTTATCTCCTCCTCCCGTGGACCACAGCAAGTCAGGGCTGCCGAGAGGGGTGTCCGTTTCCTTTAGCCCTGTGAAAGTTGCCACGACGGCGTTTCGCGGGGGTTGTTACCCGCCGGGTTTGCTGCCAGGAGCAGGGCAAACCGGCTGCACGGACGTACCTCGCTGCAGGAGGTGGACAGCCCGTAACGAGTGGCCGCGGCGGACTCGGCCGCACCCTCCGGGGCCGGGGTGCGGGGCGCCGGGGCGCGGGGTGCCATATTGCGCGAGCCAGCGGCAGGCTGCGAGTCCCGGGACAGGAGGCGAGGCGAGGCGTCCGTCCGTGTGGTAACACCAGCAGGCGGGATGGCTGCGGTGGTCGGGAGGAAACCCGTGAGTGCGCACTCCTCTCACCCTCCTCCCCTCCCCAGGTGTAATGTGACTGCAGAGGCTCCAGAACGTGACTGGACTCCTGTTGCCAATTTGAAATACCGTTAACCAGCCTGATGGGCTGCTACTAGACAACGGCTAAACGGTTAAAAACTGCAGCCTGATCAGTTACTTCGGTTGGAAAAATTGCGTTTTAAATATTTCGGCGAAAGGTGCCTGATAGATGTATATTTTTTATTTTATTAGCAATTAGGTGGCGGAGGTTGACATGTGCCCATTCTGCTTTCCGTTACCCAGTGTCTAATGGCGTCTCTGAAATGTTGGATTTTTTTTTGATGTGGGAGATGAGTTTTCTGTTAAGACCGCGGTTCTCGTGGATGAAACGGGATAGGATGCGCGTCTGCCTGCCTCGCCCCTCAATGCTGAATAGACTTCCTATCGTCAGAGGAAGCTGAGAAACCGAGGGCCTGTGCTCGCCAACTGAGCTCTTGAACTTACCAAGCTAGGCACTTTAGTTTCTGTAATTTTATTTTCTTGTAAAAAGATTACTGACTGGTGTAAAACTTTCTCTACTATTTTATGAACTTGGTTCTTTTCATTTGGTTTCTCTCTGTATATTGAGGCGCAGATGGGATTGTCTGCACGGTTAGATGCAAACGTGCATCTTGAATTAATTTTACTCCCCGTTTGACATGTGGCCTATGACTGAATACCATTGGTTTGGCAAAAAGGAGGAGGGAGAGAAAGATCGGGGTGGAGCCAAATTAAAAGTTAAGATAATATGCAATAATTGATCATCTTAAAAAAAATAATGCTACCATGCCCTCTGACAGCAGCATCAATAAAATAAAATAAAATAATGAATCTAGGCAGGAAGTCTTGATTGAATTGGTATTTAAATTAACACTCAACAGCTTGCACGTACGCAGTGAGGGAGGGATAAAATGCTCCCAGTAAGATTAATAGTAAAAACGTATTTCGCTGGAAACACAAAAGGAAATGATGGAGCAGGCCTGGAGTGGGTGGTGGGGGGGGGGGGGGGTTGATAAGAGTGCATTGCTGAGTGGAGAGAGTATAGAATGAGTGATGTGGGCTGAGGTAAATGTAAGATGTGGCGTTAAAGATCACTAAGATATGGTGGAGTGCAGAGAGATTTTTGAAATAAGCAAAAAGATCTTGGAGCTTTTAGGACAGCTGGGAAGTTTCACAGACTAACTTTGTGCAGGAGAAGTCATGGGCTCTTGCTCTAGTCAGTATTTTTGCAGAATTTGGAAGGAGGTGTTAAAAATGTTGGTAAAGCTTGTTGGTATTATGAGGTATTTTAGCAATAGGACTATGTAAATGGTGAAGTGATAGAACAATGTGGCCTTCCTGAAACCTGAGAAGAGCTGATTTGTCAAGTTGATACTGTTCTTCACTCAGTTCAGTTGCTGCTAAAACTTGTCCATGTAATTTTTTGACTGTTTCAACACACATCTGAGTGACTTCTGGATGAATTCAAGTTTGCATACAAGAGAAGTGCAGCTCGAGTCCCAACTCACTTGATCTCTTACCAGCCCACAAATTAACCTACACTGGCTTCTAGTTAAGAAATACACAATCACTCCGGAAAAATTAAGCTGATGTCAGAACAAAATATTCTATTTTGTAATACAAAGTAAAAAGAACATTATGTTCATGGGTTGTATATAAAATTACAGTTAATGTGGTGATACTGTCAAATGAGGCTTGTCAATCCAAGGAACTGAATTTATGTAATACCTTTGAGTTTGAAAATTTCTAAATTTAAAGTGGACATCATTTTTCAGCAGTTTTGTTTAGTTACTGCAAGTCTTCAAGTCAAGCATGGAAGTTGGGTGCACAGTCTTAATCTTAAATGTAACAAAAATGAAGTTCTAAAGTAACATTTTAAGCATTGTACAATCCTTCATCAAATTTTGGCCAAATGGTTCAAATGGCAAAAGAAATGTGGTCTTTAGACTGCTTTGGGTAACTTGTAGTGCGTGTGTAATTTTGGCTTCCATTTAATGTTTTTTTTTTGTTTACTCTTCAATGTGGGAGCACGGCATGGCATCTATTTATCAGCATTCATGATACATGACATCCATTTTAACTAAAGTAACTGATCAGTTCATTGCTTAAAACTTGGAAGAGAAAGGTTTATCATTTAGTTATAACTACATGTACTTCAACACCTTCCACTCTTTGTTTTATTTTCAGTCTTGAGCTTGCTTGGATAATTAGAAGTTTGAAGGCTTTAAGCAGTAGTAGAATCATTAGAAATTGAACCCTAGAAGCTAGAGCTACAGCTTAAAGAAACCAGAACTTAAGATGTTTTGTGGAGTTTTGTTGGACTGTGAGACAGGATGGACTGTTTAAGCTGGGTTTCATCTCTCTGCAAGAGATGGAGCTGTCAGGCATATCATTTCCCTCTTCTGTCAAAGCAACCAGATAATTAGAGTTGGACACCTATCGCACTTGAGTTTTTTTTCCCCCCCTTTCTGCCTGGGATATACTGTAGAGCTTCTATTATTTAAATATCTGGCTGAGAAGAATATCACCACCCATTGGAATTCTTGACTGTTAGTGACTATTGAGTGTAGCAGATGTGTATGTCTTGAAATAGAAAAACCCTTCTGATGCTCTTGAAGAGTAAAGGAAAATAGTCTTTTGACCAGGCTAAGAGAGAATAATTGGCTAGATGCACAAATAAAGTTTGTTACTTATTTAGGGGTCTGCTAGATTTGATTAAAAAAAAAATTCTTGTTAATGGAATTAATCTGAATAAATATGTTAGTCAGTTGTGCAAGGTTTCCAATAATGGGACTAAAGCATGTTTAGTTGGGGAATGTAAATGCAACACAGTGGCTCAATTTCTAGTGTTGTAGAGACAAATTTGAATCTTGCAGTGGGAACTGGGATATTTAAGTTCACAAATTAAATCTGGACTAGAAAACTATATTTTTATAATGGCGAATATGAAAAAAGACAGATTATTTTTTATTCCCATCTAGATTCTAAGCACAGGGATTAGCGGCTCTAGACCCACAGCAATTTGACTCTCAACTTCTCTTTATAGCTTGACTATAATAAACAGATCACATATCTTATGAATCATAAGATTAAAAATTAAAAAATAACCTTGCTATTATAAATATGAAGGATGGAAATCAGTGTAAAACAGCAAGATTTTAACTCTTCCACATAGCAAGTGGGTAGTTTGTCTGTATCTTGTTTTAGTGTTGTCCAGTATCTTCAAACAGTCCATTTGCTTCCTGGAAATTTACAAGTCCCTCCTATAATCCAGTTTATGTTCAACCATTGAACAATGCCAAGATTGTGTTATTTTAAAAAAAAAGGTTAAATTTCTGAGCAGTGCCATTTGATTGGTTAAGACTTGACAGATTAGATTACAAATGAATATTGTGTTAGGGTCTGCATTGCCCACTATAACTGCCAATAAAATAAGATTAACAATGCATGCCAATAATACTTAATGACACTGTCAGAACTTTGCTTGTTTTAATTGGTCTAATGTGGAAAAACATGCATATGGAAAATGTTCTTTTCTGTTGTGCTTACTCACTGCTTTCAGTTGTAAGCTTAATAAAGTAAAATCAAAGAGGGAATAATGATAGAAACCAGAAAATATTATATCAAAGAGAAAGAAGTGGAGGGAAATTAAGTAGAGGCCCAGAGTTGCTAGGAAAGGAGGGGGAACTTTGAGTTTTCTGTAGACGTTGAGCCTTCACTGTTGTAGTTTGCAGGCCTCACTCTCCTGCTCCATAGCTGTTATGTAAATGTTCCCACTCAATCCAGATTAGTTCAAGTTTCCTCTAAATTTGTAATGAGGGTGGTTAAACCTATGAAACAAAGTAATGTAAGTGTCTCTGGAAGCACACTTCATCCATGACAGACTTATGGTGATTCAAATGCTTGATGCCAGAATAGAAAATATAAATGAACAGTTCAGTTGCATTGTGCAGATTTTGGGAGGTGGACTGCAGCTTTGGGACTTGTCAATGGGCCAGCAATCAATGTGCTCTCAGCTTTCTATCTTGGGCAGCCTGATCACAGGTTGGCCACAGCAATGATTGCATTTGGCTGTAAATATGCTGTGGACATCCTGAAGTCACAAAGTGCTCTGTAAATGCAATTTTTTTTTGTATTTGTAGTCATCTGCTCTCACCAAATTCTTCCTGTTGAAATGATGTTGAGATAGCTGCGTTATGGTGCCATTACTTTTATAGGGGAAGATGTTCTCTTAATTTAGTCATCTTTTTTTTCTTTGCCTTCGGACTTTGCCCTTTGTTTCCCAAAAAGCTGCTTGAATGATTTGTGTGAGCAGAATGAATGCAGATTTTTTTCCCCCGTTGGCTGTGGTGGGCATTTCCTGAGAGTTCCATAGTTCCAGAAGTAACATGATAGTTGACTTGCATTGCTGTAGACGTTGAAATTGCTGACAGTGGCAACTGTAATGCTGGTTTGTGTTTTTCAGGGATTAACCATACACTTACAAAAATGAGAGTTTGTATAAATAGTCATACTCAGTAAAAGGGTCACTGTTTGGAGGGAAGGAGGTGGAGAGAATTGCATTAAATTTTTTGTCGTGATGATAATAGTTACTTTCTGCCTCTGCATATTTAATCCATTTCAGTTTGGTTGTATAACTGTCAAGTATTTGTATCAAGGTTCAAAGATGCCAACTAAATCTAAAAAGTGTTAAGATTCCTATACGAGAAATGTGTTTATGCAGATATTTTCAACAAATTATCTTATCTCCTTACCATTTGATTAATGCCTTTATTAATTTCCAATTTGAATTACAGTAATTCTTCCAATCTATTGTCTGTTATTACTTCAGAGGCACAAGCTGAGTATTGCACTTATTAGCATGGCTTATTGCTGGGAACATTCTCATTATGAACTCCCTTCAAAATTTGCTTTATTTTCTATTGATGAGTTTATAATGCATCTCTAAGAGTTTCTGTAAAGAATGTGCTGCATACTATGATGAAGAAAGCGGGATAATATGTGGGATGCCTGATCTGATTTGAATACATTTACTCTTTGTTTAACCCATTGGTGCTCATTAGGGTTATAAATATTATTTGCCTTATCCTTTCACTGCTGGTTTCTCATTTTTCTTGTGGCATTGGAGGAAGCTCTGCAACTCAATGAGTTGATGTTGACCATCAATCTCATTTTCTCTTGCTTTCCTTGCCCTTGTAATGCTCTGTATTTCACAGCCAATGCTTATGAAATGTCTTTGAACTCACCTGTTAAGTAATAATCAAGAATGTCCGCTATGGCAAATTGATTTGTACCACACTAACTGAAGGATCTGAAGATGATTTATCTTTTATTACTTTTTGGATAATTACCAAGACTATATGTTACTGGCCCCTCAAAGCTTAAGCAGCCCTGGCGTGGGTTGGGTTTGAAACTAGGTGTGTCCTGGTCTGTTTGAACCAGTTGCTTGCTCATCTAATATTAGTGGCGAACAGTACTATTTCACTTTTCAGGCAGGTCAATAGTCGAAGTATCTCCTTGGGCAGTCCTGTATTTCTGTGTCTAATAGTTCTTTTCTGCCTTCCAAGAGAAGTTTTTTTTCTTAACTGATAGTACTGCCTTTTCTAGCAAATGTGTTATCTTTTCTGTGTTAATTAAAAATATAGAGTTGGAAAGAAACCATTTGTATTTAAGTTGACTCCAAGTACTTTAGAATCAATCAAGTACTTTGGAAAATGTAAATACTGTGGTTGTACAGATGAGGATGACTAGCCCTTGACTTGGCAGCACACCCTCACCAAGTATTAGGCCAGGTCACGTACTCAAGTCTGCTTTCAAAAATATGTTCATTCGAATTTATGCAAACTGACTTTAAATCTTAAGCCTCATTCCTATCTTCAGTGATGACAGTGCTAAAGAAAAGACAAATCATTTGCAGTTATATTCAGCAGGAAGTACCAAACACGGATGACTCGTCTCTGCTTCATCCTGAGGTCCCCAACGTCTGCAAGTGGTCTCCAGTCAATTTGATTCACTCCATGTGATATCAAGATACAGATGAGTGTACTGGATACAGTAAAGAATATGGCAGCGTTCTATCTTTAGTACTTTTAAGGTGTGTGCTTCAAAATTAGCCATGTCTCTAACTAAGTTAATTCAATACTGTTAGAGCATTTACCTAACAACATGTAAGATTACTCACGTACAACACGCTGGAGGAACTCAGCAGCATCCGTGGAAACGAGCAGTCAACGTTTTGGGCCGAGACCCTTCATCAGGACTGAAGAGGGAGGGGGTGGGAAGAAGGCTGGTAGGTGCTAGATGAAAAACCCAGAAACAGGAAAGATCAAGGGATGGGGGAGGGGAAGCAGGGAGAGGATAGGCAGGAAAGGTGAAGAAGGAATATAAGGGGAAAGCACTATGTGTAGTAGAAGAAGGCAGAAACGTGAGAGAGGTGATAGGCAGCTGGAGGAGGAGGCAGAATGAAACTGGGATGGGGGAAGGGAGAGGGAGGGAATTACCGGAAGTTGGAGAATTCAATGACTACTCATTTCTATGGACGCTGCCCGACCTGCTGAGTTCCTCCAGCGTGTTGTACGTGTTGCTTTGACCACAACATCTGCAGTGTACTTTGTGTAAAATTGCTCAGATGTGTCCTATTCACAAAAAGCACGATAATATTGTTCACCTAATTACCTGCTAGTCAGCCTCCTCTCAATTACCAGCAAGTAATTGGTGCTACCGGCAACTGTGCGATAAGTCACTAATGGCTCACTAAAATCACTATTGCAGGGAGAGTTTCCCAACTTTATGCCATGGACCAATGCCATAAAGCAAAGGGCCCATAGACCCCAGGTTGAGAACTTCTGCGCTGTTGCTGAGTTTGTTTCACCTCAACTGCATTATGCAGTCTTTGTAGTAATGTGGGCCAAAATGCTGAATTCCAGAGGCTGGGGGTGAAAGTAATTGTTCTGGACTATGAAGGTAACATTTAACCTTGTGTGGCATCAAGCAACCCTGCCAAATGGATGTAGGAGGAAAAGGTTGGAGTTATATTTCATGTTAAAGCATTTGTAGTTGCCAGAAGTTAATCATCCCATAGGCTTCATTGCTGGCTGTAAATCATGGAGCCCCTCCTGCATAGGACCATTAGAGCATCTTCATATGAAGAACTGCAGGAGTTCAAACAGATGGCTTAAGGGCAATTGGGAATTCCGGTTTAAGATGGTGCTGGCAGCAAACACAGCTATTAACTACTTTATTAATCTCCGATCTTTCTCAAGCAATCACTGCGATCAATTATATGTACCGTCCCTTTGGAATTGAGCTTTCGAACTGCCTGTACGACCTGGCAATTTTGTGGTGTGAACTAAAGCCTGGAAGGTGCTGGGTGGTTGCAGTGAGGCTTGTAGGGCTAAAAGGAAGTGATGGGGCTTGGGCCCGAGAGTGGGGAGTGAGCCAATGTTTGGCCATTGCTGGTGTGTGCTTGGAGGTGATTTGAAGCAGCAGAACAGAGGTGAGGCAACGATAACAGGGCCCGGTATTGGGGCAGGGAACGACCTGCTGTTTGGCTGATTTAAACATGGGCTAGATTGAAAAGGTCAAGGGTCACAGCTAGAGACTAGGGATGGACTGGTGTTCATCTGACTGCTCTGTGAGGTGTA
The DNA here is from genome assembly GCF_030144855.1 of Hypanus sabinus. Taxonomy (NCBI): domain Eukaryota; kingdom Metazoa; phylum Chordata; class Chondrichthyes; order Myliobatiformes; family Dasyatidae; genus Hypanus; species Hypanus sabinus. The sequence continues at coordinate 20,159,437 of NC_082719.1, forward strand.
CTCATCCCTGTGCTAAACTGAGGCTGTGGCCTGCAACTCACGAGCTCCTGGATCAGCCATGACCGGCTTTGTGGCTGCTGACTCTTTTTTTTCCCTCATGAGCTTCAGTTCTGAGTGTTATTTGCTTTTATTGTTAGCACAATTTGCTTCTTTTCTGCAAATTGGGTGTTTTTTTTAAATGGGTTCTATTGTTTTTTTTCCCCCTGTTGCCTTTAAGGAGATGAATCTCAAGGTTGTATATGGTATATATACTTTGGGAATAAATGCTGACCTTCCCTGCAATTAAATTCAGTTTGTTAGAAAAGGCTGTTAAGGATATTGCAAGGCTGGGTATTGGGTGGATATCCTGTGTTATTATGCTCTTGATCAGTAAATTAAGAGTCATCTCGTGTGCTAATGTGCACCAATGCTATCTGCCCACCTGTCTTGAGAGCGCTTGTCTACATTGGGTTCCAAGTGCTTAAGTTTTAAAATCTTGCTGCTTGTGCACAAATTCCTTTTGAGTTCAATGCGTTTCTTTGATTATAGACTCTCGCAAACTCCCATTTTTCTCTCGGTGTTAGACTAGGCTCCAAGCCTGGGAATTCTCCCCGTTAGGCCTTCTTGTGCTTCTGTAATATATTCTTTAACACCAAGCTTTTCACTTTATCTCATTTTGGCTTTGTTTCAGTTTTTAATTACTTGCATTTTTGGTGAGCGGTGGGCACTGTAGGAATATGTGGTGATAGTGTCACCATCATTATCATTTACTTCAAGCTTTTCTTCTCCCATTGACTTGCACCTTCCAGCATCAACCCTCAGCCCCACCCCACACTTGTCACCAGTGAAATGATTCTTAGGTCGTACCATACGTAAATTGGTGGAGGATGACTTTCATTAGAGGGCTTGTGTGTTGTGCTTTGACCAAAAGTAGAGCTTCAACAAGCTGTACTGTCATGGAAGTGAATTTACCCTTCACTGTAGATGGTAGTTGTTGTAATGTTTGCCCAGCTGCATACACACGGTGGCCTCTTTTTATTAGATATAGAGGTACCGAATAAACTGGCTGCTGAGTGTATGTGCATGGTATTCTGCTGCTGTAACCCATCCACTTAAAGATTTGACTTGTGTATTCAGAGAGGCTCTTCTGCATACCACTGTAGTAATATGTGGTTATTTGAGTTGTAGTCGCCTTCCTGTCAGCTTGTACCATTCTCCTGACTTCTCTCATTCACAAAGCATTCCCCCCCCCCCCCCCCGTCCCCCTTGAACTGATCTTTATTGGATGCTTTTTCTTTTTTTTTACTAATTTCCATTCTCTGTAAACTCCTGAGGCTGTTGTGCTTGAAAATCCCAAGAGATTAGCAGTTTTGAGATACTGAAACCACCCCATCTGGCACCAACAATCATTCCACACAGTCACTCAGATCACATTTCTTCTCTGTTCTGATGTTTGGTCTGAACCACATCTGGACCTCTTGAACACATCTGCGTGCCTTTATGCATTGAATTGCTGCCGCATGATCGGCTGATTAGATTTTGCATTAAAGACCAGAAATACATAATGAAGTGGCCATAGAGTGTAACTAGCAATGGGCGCTTCATAATTTCAATTCCTGGTGATAATGTGGTTCTGATTATACTTTTCTACTGTCTTAAAAGATTTATATACAGATAAAAACTATCAATAATTTTTTAAATTACAAAGCAAGGTTGTCCCTATGAATTATTTTTGGATGCCAGTGACGTAAAGGCTAAGGCGGTAGTGTTGCTCACTCAGGTTCTGTCCTGATCTCAGATGCTGTCTGTGACTTTACACATTCTCCCTTTACCTGTATGAGTTTCCTCATGTGGTATTCTTCCATGTTCCAAAGGGGTTTACTGATTAGTACAGTAATTGGCCACTATAAAGTGCTAGTGAGTAGTAGCATCTGGGAATATTTAAAAAAAACATTGATATCAATGGATGATAAATTAAAATGGATGGTTAGTGCAGAGTGTAGCCTGAAAGGTCTGTTTCTGTGCTGTAATGTTAGTTAGTTAGTAGTAGTCTTTCGAAGTCCGAAGAAGACAAATGTGTTGAGCAGTCAACGTCTGTGGGCACACATATGACTTCTGAGGCCGAAGTCCGAAGTGCAGATGCGGTTGCAGATGGGGCAAGGAGCACCGCCTGTTGGGGCAGGAGCGGACGCCTTCCTGTGTCTTTCTTGACTCGCCTTGAGGCGCTGCGTGCGCCAGTTGGCTTGGAAGTTGTTTGCTGCCTTGGAGCATAGATTGCGCCACTTGGACCGACCAGCAGCAGTGTGTTTGAGATTGCGGGGCTTGTGTTTGGCCCACTTAAGGTTTGACTTGAGGTTGTCCTTGTACCTCTTCCTTGGGCGACCTTGGGCACTGTTGCTCTGCTCCAGTTCTCTCTAGAATCTGGACTCATCCATGCAGATCACATGGCTGGTCCGTCTGAGCTGAGCCTTCAAAACCTTGGCTTCAATGCTTGTGGAATTGGCTCGGTCCAGGACTGTCAGGTTGGAGATACGGTCTTGCCAGTGGATTTGCATGATTGATCACAGAGCGCGATTGTGGAATTGTTCAAGCTGTTTGACATGTCTGCGATACAGTGTTCAGGTTTCACAGCCATATAGAAGTGATGAGACCACAACAGCATTGTAAACCTTCAGTTTAGTGGAGAGGTGAATGTCTTTGTCTGCAGAACTTTGACCCGGAGCCTTCCGAGCGCCTGGCTTACTTTCTGGATCCTTGACGTGATTTCTTTATCAAGGGCACCATCGCTGGAGATGGTACTCCCCAGGTATTTGAAGTTGTCAACTTTCCGTAGTTGTGTGTCATCGATGATGATGCGTGGCTGTGATGGGGCGCTGTTAGGTGCAGGCTGCAGGAGGACCTCTGTTTTACTGAGGCTGATTGTCAAGCTGAACAATTTAGATGTGGCGGAAAATCTGCTGACCACTGTTTGTAGGTGGCCCTCTTGGTGCGCCATGAGTGCGCAGTCATCTGCAAAGAGCACTTCTATGAACAAGCTTTTGGTGGGTCTTTGTGTGTGCTGCAAGGCAACGTAGGTCGAAGAGTGACCCGTCCAGGCAGTATTTGATATAAATGCTCAGGTTTAGGTCTTTTCACGGCATGCATTATTACTTGAGTGAAGAAAAGGTTGAAAAGTACTGGTGCAAGCACACAGCCCTGTTTAACACTGTTGGAGATGTCAAATTTCTCGCTAGGTTCATCAGCTGAGAGAATCTCTCCAGTCATGTTGTTGTGGAAGAGGCGTATGAGGTTGATGAATTTTGGAGGGCAGCCAAGTTTCCCGAGGATGATCCACAAGGCTTCTCTTTGATAGTATCAATGATCAATGAAGTCAAAGTACAAGTTCATGTTCTGCTCCAGGCACTGATCTAAAATAGTTATTAGTCAAGGAATTTTTAGCTAATGACTATCCTCTTTCCAGGTGTGATGCACCATTGTCACTTTTAAGCTTCTGCCCAAGGGAATGCAATTTTTTTTCTGTTTGTCCTGATAGGATCTTCATGTTATCATCTTAATCTTCTTAATGGTCTTGATGTAGACTTGAATCTCTCTTGGTTCTGTCTGGTTTCTATATTTGCATTGTAATCACTTGCCAATAAAAAAAAATCTTTGACAGAAATTTTGTATGTTTAGGTTTGCTATTGGTGCCAGGTAAACTGGGCAGATAGACAATAGACAATAGGTGCAGAAGTAGACCATTTGGCTCTTCGAGCCTGCACCGCCATTTTGAGATCATGGCTGATCATCTATTATCAATACCTGGTTCCTGCCTTGTCCCCATATCCCTTGATTCCCCTATCCATAAGATACCTATCTAGCTCCTTCTTGAAAGCATCCAGAGAATTGGCCTCCACTACCTTCCGAGGCAGTGCCTTCCAGACCCCCCACAACTCTCTGGGAGAAGTTTTTCCTTAACTCTGTCCTAAATGACCTACCCTTTATTCTCAAACCATACCCTCTGGTACTGGACTCTCCCAGCATCTGGAACATATTTCCTGCCTCTATCTTGTCCAATCCCTTAATAATCTTATGTTTCAATCAGATCCCCTCTCAATCTCCTTAATTCCAGCATGTACAAGCCTAGTCTCTCTAACCTCTCTGTATAAGACAGTCCAGACATCCCAGGAATTAACATCGTGAATCTACGCTGCCCTTCCTCTACAACCAGGATGTCCTGCTTTAACCCTGGAGACCAAAACTGTACACAGTACTCCAGATGTGGTCTCACCAGGGCTCTGTACAAATGCAAGAGGATTTCCTTGCTCTTGTACTCAATTCCCTTTGTAATAAAGGCCAACATTCCATTAGCCTCCTTCACTGCCTGCTGCACTTGCTCATTCACCTTCAGTGACTGATGAACAAGGACTCCTAGATCTCTTTGTATTTCTCCCTTACCTAACTCTACACCATTCAGACAAATAATCTGCCTTCCTGTTCTTACTCCCAAAGTGGATAACCTCACACTTATCCACATTAAACGCCATCTGCCCACTCACCCAACCTATCCAAGTCACCCTGAATTCTCCTAACATCCTCATCACATGTCACACTGCCACCCAGCTTAGTATCATCAGCAAACTTGCTGATGTTATTCTCAATGCCTTCATCTAAATCGTTGACGTAAATTGTAAACAGCTGTGGTCCCAATACCGAGCCCTGTGGCACACCACTAGTCACCACCCCCCATTCTGAAAAACACCCATTCACCGCTACCCTTTGCTTTCTATCTGCCAACCAGTTTTCTATCCGTGACGATGTCTTTCCCCCGATGCCATGAGCTTTGATTTTACCCACCAATCTCCTATGTGGGACCTTATCAAATGCCTTCTGAAAATTGAGGTACACTACATCCACTGGATCTCCCCCATCTAACTTCCTGGTTACATCCTCGAAAAACTCCAATAGATTAGTCAAGCATGATTTACCCTTGGTAAATCCATGCTGGCTCGGCCCCATCCTATCACTGCTATCTAGATATGCCACTATTTCATCTTTAATAATGGACTCTAGCATCTTCCCCACTACTGATGTTAGGCTGACAGGACAATAGTTCTCTGTTTTCTCCCTCCCTCCTTTCTTAAAAAGTGGGATAACATTAGCCATTCTCCAATCCTCAGGAACTGATCCTGAATCTAAGGAACATTGGAAAATGATTACTGATGCATCCGCAATTGCCAGGGCCACCTCCTTTAGTACCCTAGGATGCAGACCATCTGGACCTGGGGATTTGTCAGCCTTCAGTCCCATCAGTCTACTCATCACCGTTTCCTTCCTAATGTCAATCTGTTTCATTTCCTCTGTTACCCTATGTCCTTGGCCCATCCATACATCTGGGAGATTGCTTGTGTCTTCCTTAGTGAAGACAGATCTAAAGTACTTATTAAATTCTTCTGCCATTTCTCTGTTTCCCATAACAATTTCACCCAATTCATTCTTCAAGGGCCCAACATTGTTCTTAACTATCTTCTTTCTCTTCACCTACCAAAAAAAAAGCTTTTGCTATCCTCCTTTATATTCCCGGCTAGCTTGCATTCGTACCTCATTTATTTCTCCCCCGTATTGCCTTTTTAGTTAAGTTCTGTTGTTCCTTAAAAACTTCCCAATCGTCTGTCTTCCCACTCACCCTAGCTCTGTCATACTTCCTTTTTTTTTAATGCTATGCAATCTCTGACTTCCTTTGTCAACCACTGAGGCCCCTTTCCCCTCTTTGAATCCTTCCTTCTCTGGGGGATGAACTGATTTTGCACCTTGTGCATTATTCCCAAGAATACCTGCCATTGCTGTTCCACTGTCTTTTCTGCTAGGATATCTGTACAGTTAACTTTGACCAGCTCCTCCGTCATGGTTCCATAGTTTCCTTTGTTCAACTGCAACACTGACACCTCCGAGCTGCCCTTATCCTTCTCAAATTGCAGATAAAAACTTATCATATTATGATCACTACCTCCTAATGGCTCCTTTACTTCAAGATCACTTATCAAATCCTGTTCATTACATAACACTAAATCCAGAATAGCCTTGTCCCTGGTTGGCTCTCATACAAGCTGTTCCAAGAATGCATCCCTTAGGCACTCTACAAACTCCCTATCCTGTGGTCCAGCACCAACCTGATTCTCCCAGTTCACCTGCATGTTAAAATCCCCCATAACTACTGCAACATTACGTTTGCCACATGCCAATGTTAACTCCCTATTCAACTTGCACCCAATATCCATGCTACTATTTGGTGGCCTGTAGACAACACCCATTAGGGTCTTTTTGCCCTTACTGTTCCTCAATTCTATCCACACAGACTCCACTTCTCCTGATCCTATGTCGCCCCTTGCCAAGGACTGAATCTCACTCCTCACCAACAGGGCCACCCCACCCCCTCTGCCCACGTTTCTGTCCCTATGATAGCACGTATACCCTTGTACATTCATTTCCCAGGTCTGATCTCCCTGCAGCCATGTCCCCATTATCCCAACAACATCATAGTTACCCATTTGCACCTGAGCTTCAAGCTTATCCGCCTTATTTCTGCCACTTCGTGCATTCAGATATAGAATTTTTAGCCCATTTCTCCTCTCTCTGTTTGAATCTCTGCCTATTGTGCTTAACCCAGCTCCCCGAACTCCCATCGGGCTATACGCCCCTAGAATTTTGTTGTCCTTCCTAAATTTACTTATTCTTTCTGCACATTTAACTCCATGTTCCGTCAGACCAACCCTCTGTACATGTGTCCTCCTTATCACTTGTTCCGCCTCACCTTTCTCTACTACACACTTAATATTCCGGAACCGTGTAGTCCCCACCTGTCCTTTATTCTTCCTCTTGCTATCCTCTCTCGCATTCTGGATCACCGCCTCCTGCAAATTTAGTTTAAACTCCCCCCCAAAGAAGCACCAGCAAACTTCCCTGCAAAAATGTTAGTACCACTCTAGTTCAGGTGTAAACCGTCCCTTCGAAACAGATCCCACCTTCCCTGGAACAAAGCCCAATTATCTAAAACCCTGAAGCCCTCCCTCCTGCACCATCCTCTCAACCACGTATTAATCTGTATAATCTTTCTGTTCCTTGCCTCACTCGCATGTGGCACAGGTAGCAATCCTGAGATTGTTACCCTCGAGGTCCTGCTCTTCAGCTTCGCACCTAACTCCCTGAACTCCCTACGCAGGACCCCCTCACTCATCCTACCCACGTCATTGGTCCCTACATGGACCACAACATCTGGATTCTTGCCCTCCCTCTTGAGAATAACCTGCACCCGATCTGAGATGTCTCGGACCCCGGCACCAGGGAAGCAACATACCATCCGAGACTCCCGATCTTCCCCACAAAATCATCTATCTGCCCCCCTGACTATAGAATCCACTATCACTACCGCTCTCTTCTCTTCCCTCCTCCCCTTCCTAGTCGAGGATCCAACCTCCGTGCCAGAGGCAGGACCACTGCAACTTGTTCCTGGTAGGTCATCCCCACCAACAATATCCAAAACTGTATACTTATTTTTGATGGGAACAGCCACGGGGGTGCTCTGCTCTCTCTGTCTGCTCCCCCTGCCTCTCTTGACTGTCACCCATTTGCCTACCTCCTGTCTTTTCGGTGTGACTACCTCCTGATAACTCTGCCTCTGCCTCCCGTAGTTCATCCAGCTCCTGCTCCAATTCCCTAACTCGGTCTGATAGGATCTTGTTTAAAAGGTATTTTGGTGATCTATAACTTGGATTGCTTTTTTCCTTGTGGAAATATTCATTTTATTGCTGTTTTTCTTGGCAGCCTCAGTACAGTCATTAGCATAGGTCTTTCGGCCGATCACTTCTGCAGTTATCATCATGCACTCTTTTTGCTCTCATCTCATTTTCTCTCCACATTCCCATTAGTCTCCCTCACCACCCCCTCCCCACCACACCTACCACAAGTTGTATAATCTGCCTGTACACCGAGGAAAATTGCAGTGGCCAGCTAACCTACCGACAAGCAAGTGTTAGGCATTAACAAGGAGACCCGAGTACCCCAGAGAAAATCACTTGGTCACGTGGAGAATGTGTAAATACCGCAGAGATGGCACTGGATACCAGGTTGGAATTTGGCTCACTGGAGGTGTGAGGCAGTGGTTCGATATCTGTGCTACTGTTTTCCCTATATCTAATCCAATAGACAAAAAAATAAGAGAAACAAAATTTCACTAGGCAGCATTGGGGAGAAGACCCATGTGAAGTTGTTTTCCTTGCTGTATGGCTTCCTGAGGTCTGTTTACAGCACTTCAGTGGACGTGAAGCTGAGATGGTATGGCCACGTAACAAGACCGTTGCAAAGACCGTTCTACAAGGAACTGTGGAGGGGAAAAGGAGGAGAGTCAGACAGAGGAAAAGATGGACGGACAACATTAAAGAATGGACAGGGAAAACATCTGCGGTGACCCAGGCTCTGGCACACATCCGCGACAGATGGAACAGACTGATGCAAAATTTGTCATGACGGCGCCCCGACATCTCCACCAGGCGTTAAGGGCACAAGAAGAAGAAGAGTGGATGTGGCATTAACTTGAGTTGTAAGGGTAGGATGAGGTTGAAGCCCATAGAATGTAAGCGGTTAAATAATAGAGGCCTGTGATACCTTTTTAAGGGTGTTATCACATTGTTTCTTTTTTGTTTTCATATTTGGTAAAATTAGGGAAATGATATAAATGGCTTTAAAAAGCTTTACAGATTCCCTGAATGTTTTTCTGAACTCTCATTGAAGTTTCAATGAACACTTTTCAAATTTATTGCCAAATATAAAATGTGTTTGTGAAATTGTCTACATAACGAAAACCTTTAACGAATACTTTTGTATTCTGTTTGTAGTGATGATCCTGAACTTCCTGTTGCACGCCATTTAAATTTTCAATCCTATTCTGTGGCCACTTCTGTCATAGTGAGGAACAACATAAGAGGAACACCGTTTTCAGTATCACTTTGCTGTCTTTGAATTTTGCAGCTTCACAGAACTGTTCTGTCATTTGCCCTTGTGCTTGTGCCTCTTTCTTGCCGTTTCAGTTAAATGTCTTGCTGGTGGTTATTACAAGTGCTCATTATCTACCTTAACCTATCTATATGTAGCCTTTTGTTTTGCACACCTCTCCTCTCCCCAGCTTTACTTCGAAAACTAAACACTCCACTTTATTCTCTACACACTGCCCTCGATTCTGAGGAAGGGCCACTGACTTGAAATATTTAACATTTTCGCTTTGCACAAATACTGCTTGAATGGCATAGCTCTGGTCTTTTTGTTGCCTAAAATGTAAGTTGTTGTGATTGGGTGGTCATTTGGGATCTGTCTGTGAGTTAAAACTGCCATTTTGGAAGAGTAATCAGAATTTAACATTTGAATCACTAGATCCTAGTGGAAGGCCCACTTGTCATTTGTCCTGAATGCTGTTGTGTGAAAAATCCAGAGAGAATATGTGAATGGATAAAATGAAGAGCTGAGCCGTAGAGAACTCTTGCAACCCACATTCCTCAGAACTCCACTGATCTTTATTCTCTCGCCATTTGAAAATTCACATTTTTAAAGATAAAGTGGATATCTTGATATTTTTCATATTTCTAATTCCATGCATATTTGTGCTTGGGCTGTCTATGTCCCCTTGCAGCTTCCCTGCCATTGAGTTTGCTTATGAGGTTCCCATGCTGGTTTGCACATGAAGATTTATTGATTCCACAGGAACTGCCCTCGGGTGAGGAGCAGATGCTCTTAAAAACTGAAGGAAGTGGTGTCAGTATTAATGCAAGGACAAATATTCTTTACAGTAAGAGAGTAAAGCTGCCAGAAGTGGACCTAAACTCTATTTTCATAATATTCGAATAAAGTCCAAATGGTGAATGATATTGGATATTCACTATAAAGCACGCACTCCAGATTTTGCCATTGGAGAGAACTACAACTGAAGACTTAATGACCATAGAGACTTCAGCAGTGGTATAGAGTTTGGATTTTTTTTGGTGTAGATGTGAATACATAAAATGTACCTTCAGTATAAGTAATAGTAGGTGTGGGGTAGAGGTGAATATCACAATGTCAGCATCTCCTACAAACAGCATGAATCATTCTTAGAGCAAATTGGCATATATTCTTGAATTTCTAAGCATGATTCTATATTTAATTGTTCCCTTAACTTCGGTTACCTGTTTTGAGGAGAAATATTGGCGAGGAGTACATTTTTTTTTTAAAGTTGCATAGTAACTTAAGAGAAAATACTAGCTGTAATTTGTGATAAAGATCTAACAATTATTCAGATTTGTGGAGTCATGTCAAGCAAATGTATTCATAACAATGTATGGTATGTGTTGTTGGTATTGAGTGGTTGAAGTTTTGTAATTTTTTTTAATTGAGTGGTTTCTGGTACATAAACACTCAGCAAAGAATGTTGTGAATTTTCTGGGTTTATTACAGACAAATCCTGTGGAATGTGGATGAAATCTGAGGCTTCCTTAATTGAATGGAAAGCCGTCTGAAAATGCTTTATAACTGACTGTTCCACTGAATAATTTAGTGTTAAATAACGGAAATGAAGAGTGGTTGAAGAGAAAAATAATGCCACAATAGGAGCAGAGAATGAAATGAATGTACTTCCAATAACCTTGTGTTCCTTCTAGAATTCTGTTTTGTATATGAAAGAAGCTACTTCAGTAGCTGAAATCCTGTATTCCTGGTTTATACCTGTTAGTTACTTGTGGATTGATTTTACCACAAAATATAGCCATTTGGCCCACCAAGACTGCTCCACCATTTTATCATGGCTGATCCACTTCCCTCTTAGCCACAATCTCCTGCTGTCTCCTCATATCTTTTCATGCCCTGAATAATCAAAAACATTAACTTCTGCCTTAAATATACCCAATGACTTTACCTCACAGCTGCCTGTGGCAAGAAATTCCAGATTCACCACTCTAAAGAAATTCTTCCTTCTCTCCATTCTAAATGGGTGCCCCTTTATTCTGAGGTTGAGCCTCTGGTCCTAGACCAGGGGTCGACAACCCGCGGCTCCGGAGCCGCATGCGCCTCTTTCATCTCTGTGCTGTGGCTCCCCGTGGTTTGTTAGTTTTTGAAATGTAATTCGAAATTTGAAGATTATGGTGATCTTGTACAATCTAAGTACAACGTTGTGGCGACCCCATTTCCTGGCACATCTGAACCGGCTCACAATTAGCCACCATTCCGGCTAAGGGAGATAGCCTACGGGGGTTTGTGAGTACATGTCTTTTGGAGCATCCGCGCCCGGGGGGGGGGGGGCCGGGTTGAGGGAGGCTTTAAAGCAAGGCTGTTTAGTTCGAATAAAGTTATCTTTGACTGCAGTGTCGTTATTTTAGCGCTGCGTGTAGCACACTGCCACAACGTGTTTTTTATCGCAATTAATATACGTCACCACTGCCAATCCCTGACACCCACCAGTGCGCGATTTCTTTTAATTTTTCGATCGAAGGTAGGCTAACTATGGAGTAACTTTCAACCCAACGTCTTTTTTTCGGAGTTCAAAATGTTTTTGTTGCATGCAGAAATGTAATTTCGTTTTCTCTGCAGGAGTTCATCAATTTCATAAATGCAACACATTATAGTTTGTTTATACATAGCATAAAGGCAAAAAAAAAACGTTGTATGCAGTGTTATTTCATTTTAAATGTCAAACGGGTTTTGTGGCTCCCAGTGTTTTCTGTGGGAAATGGGTCCATATGGCTCTTTCAGTGGTAATGGTTGCCGACCCCTGTCCTAGACCCTTACACCATAGGAAACATCCTCTCCACAACCTCTCTATTGAGGCCTTTCAACAGTTGATCGGTTTCAATGAGATCCCCCTCATTCTTCTGAATTTCAGTAAGTACAGGCACAGAGCCATCAATTGGTCCTCATTCCTGGAATCATTCTCATGAACTTCCTCTGAACCTTTCCAATGTCAGCATGTCCTTTCTTAGATAAGGGACCCAAAATTGCTCACAATACTCCAAGTGAGGCTTTACCAGTGCATTATAAAGCATCAAAAATGCATCCTTTTATATTCCAATCCTCCCGAAAGCCATGCTAACATTGCTTTTGCCTTCCTTGCCATAGACTCAACTTCAGATTAACTTTAGGGAATCCTGCATGAGGATTTCCAAGTCCCTTAGCACCTCTGCTTTTTGAATTTTCTCTCCATTGAGAAAATAGTCTACCCTTTTATTTCTTCTACCAAAGTGCATGACCATACGCTTCACAGCACTTTTCCATTTGCCACCTCTTTGCCCATTCTCCCAATCTAAGTTCTTCTGCAGACTCCCTGCTTCCTCAACACTGCCTGCTCATCCACCTGTCTTCATATCATCCGCAAACCTGGCCACAAAGCTATCAATTCCTTCACCCAAGTAACTGACATAATGTAAAAAGTGTTTCCAACACTGGACCCCTGTCGAACACCCCTAGTCACCTGCAAACAGCTAGAAAAGGCTCCCTTTATTCCCACTGTTTCCCTCCTGTCTATCAGCTAATGCTCTATCCATGCTAGTATCTTTCCTGTAATACCATGAGCTCTAAGTTGTTAAGCAGTCTCATGTGTGGCACCATGCCAAAGGCCTTCTGAAAATCCAAGTACACTACACCCACCATTTCTCCTTTATCTGGCTTGCTTGTTATTTCTTCAAAGAATTCCAATAGATTTAACAGGCAAGATTTTTCCTTAAGGAAACCATGCTGGCATTGGCTATAAAATATAAAATAAACTATAAAATAATATCATGTTCTTTCAAGTACCCCAAAACCACATCCTTAACAATTTGCTCAATATCATCCCAACCACTGAAGTCAGATGAAATGGCTCCTTTCCTCTGCCTCTCTCTGTTCTTGAAGAGTGGACTGACATTTGCAATTTTCCAGTTCTCTGGAGCCATTCCAGAACCTAGTGATTCTTGATCATTATTAATGCCTCCACGATCTCTTCAGCCACCTTTTTCAGAACCCTGAGGTATAGTTGATCTGGTCCAGGTGACTTGTCTACCTTCAGACCTTTTCATTTTCCCAGGCACCTTCTCTTGAGTAATAGCAACTTCACTCACTTCTGCACCCTGACACTCTTAAAACCTCTGGCATACTGCTGGTGTCTTCCACAGTGAAGACAAGGCAAAATACTTATTCAGTTTGTCCACCATTTCCTTGTCCCCCTTCTTAATTTTCCAGTGGTCTAATGTCTACTCTTGCCTCTCTTTTATTCTGTATATATCTGAAGAAACTTTTGGTATCCTCTTTAATATTATTGATAAACTTTAGTATTCCATCTTTTCCTTCTTTATAACTTTTTAGTTGCCCTTTGTTGGTTTTTAAGCTTCCCAATCCTCTAACTTTCCACTATTTTTGCTCTTATATCCCCTCTCTTTTGCTTTTGTGTTGGCTTTGACTTACCTAATCAGCTATGGTTGTGACATCCTTCATTTATAATACTACTTTGGGATGTATCTAATCTGCAGCTTCTGAATTGTTCCCAAAAATTCCAGCCATTGCTGTTCTGCCATCATCCTTGCTAGTGTTCCCTTCCAATCAACTTTGGCCAGCTCCCCTCTAATGCCTCTGTAATTCCCTTTACTGCACTGTAATGCTGATACATCTGCTATTTGCTTCTCCCCCTCAAATTGCAGGTTGAATTCTATCATATTGTGATCACTGTTTCCTATGGGACAGTACGCAATATTCTGTATGCTGTGTACATTCAAATATAACACCTTCAGTCCTGTATTCATCACCCCTTTTGATTTGTGCCCCCTTTTTACATTGCACTCATTCTGCTGACTGAAATTTTGCCCTATCATCAGCATGTCCTTGCTAGCAGTCTCAGTACACACTGCTTCTGTTTGTAAACCAACTGCTCTATCCTCCGCTCTATCACTCTGGTTCCAGTCCCCTTGCCAAATTAGTTTAAACCCTCTCCAACAGGTCAAGCAAACCTGCCCACAAACATGCTGGTCCTTTTGGGTTCAGGTGTAACCTGTCTCTTTTGTGCAAGTCGTATCTTCCCCAGAATAGATCCTAATGACTCAGAAATCTGAACCTGTGCCCCCTGCTCCAGTTCCTCAGCCACGTGTTCGTCTGCCAGATGTCCTATTCTTGCCCTCACTGGCATGTGGTACAGGCAGCAATCCCGAGATTACTACCCCGGTGGTCCTGCTTTTCAGCTTTCTACCTAGCTCCCTAAAATCCTTCAGGTCCTCCCTTGCCTTTCCTAACCATGTCATTGATGCCAATATGTATCAAGACTTCTTGCTGTATTCCACCCCCACCCCCCCCCAGTCTCTGTCGTACTCAGTAAGTTTTGTAAGGAACACCAGTTGACAGTCATAAGAACATGTCTGTTTCACTTGGCTGCTTTAATATCTGAACTGACATCCTCTTGACATCTTGTAAATTCAAATTTGCATTTTAGACTTCTGCTTTATCACCTTTATTTTTATCTTCTTTCTCACTAGCTGGGAGTTATCATGCTGCCTCTTACTGACTGTTGAAGTTTGAGGAATTGGACACGAAGTTTGGTTAATTAACTACACTACTGGCCAAGCTTTCAGGATGAGTAGTCTAATATTCTATTGGTGAGGGATAAATTGAAGATTCTCTGTTTGTTTACCCAGTACATTTCCCCCACCCACCCTCATTGGTTAAGTTTTGAGTTACTTGCCTTCTATGCCTCCTTGCTGGACTGTGCAATGTTCCCTGGGATATTTTACTTAAAACTTGTATATAAATGCTGGTCAGTGGTGTAGTGGCATCTGCACTGGGCTTTGAGGCGAGTGGTCCTGGTTTCAAATCCGGCCAGCTCCTTGCACACTTTCTATCCATGCTGGGTTGAGCACTGAGCTAGCAACTTGGCCTCGTTTTTAAAAAAAAAGACAAAAAATGCTAAAGAAATGTCAAGGTTGCTGCCCTGTGCATCACAAGGTGCAGAGAGGAATAGTATCTGGATTTATTTATTAGTGTGTATATTTGTGCAACCACATATATAATACGGTATGTCTAGATTTTCAGTTTTTTTATGTCTGTTGTAGCACACACAATATTGGAAGAACTCAGCAGGCCAAGCAACAGCTATGGAGAGGAATAAACAGCTGACATTTTGACCTTGTCCGTTCATTAGGCCATGAACCCTCATCCTGATGTAGGGTCTCAGCCTGAAATGTTAACTCATTATTCCCTTGCATAGATGCTGCCTGCCCTGTTTAATTCCTCCAGAATCTTGTGTGTTACTCTGGATTTCCAGCATCTGCAGAATCTCTTGTTTATCTGAATGCTGTTGCTTGATCTCCAAATATTTTTGCTCTGCTTAGACCCTGAGAAGCAATCAGCCATGTGAATAATTCTTGAAAATTTGTAGTAGTGCAAGTTTAAATTGTTGATTGTCTAGATTAAACACCATTCCAGAGAGCTCACTATAATGGGAAGTTCTTAGAATTTGCTCTGAATATAAATGCATTGCTTGAAATTCATCCTTGTGCTAGATCCTGTAGTTAGTGAGTGCAAATTTAATTGCTGCTGGCCCCACCTATGGCCACCTTTTTGTTAGCACAAGCCTGAATGTCCGGGTAGGCCCATTGTCTCTGCCACCTCCTGCCCCACTAAACTTGTGTTCTCATACCATGACTCCATTCTATCAATTTCATCAACTTTGCTTCCAAGTTCCACCCTGCTCTTAAACACACTTGGTCTATTTCTAACCTCTCCTTCCCCTTACTCAATCTATCTCCATCTCTGGAAGTAAGCTGTTGACCGACGTCTTTTATAAATACAGATTCCCATGGTTATCTTAACTATAACTCTTCCCACCCTTTTCTCAGTTCATGTATCTGTGCCACATCTGTACCCAGGATGAGGCTTTCCTTTCCATTGGAGATCTCTTCTTCCTTCAATGAACGTGGTTTCCCTTCCTCCACCACTGATGCTACCCTCACCTGCATCTCCTCCACTTTCCCGTACATCCGCCTGTACTCCATCTTCCCGCTGCATAAGCAGTAACAGTTCTCTTGATCTCTCCATGACTGTATGGGTTTCCTTGCGCATTCAAAAATCATATGGTAGAGTTAGTGAGTTGTGGGTATGCTATGTTGATGCTACAAGTGTGGCAACATCTGCGGGCTGCTCACACAATCCTCACTGGTTTGATTTGATGCAAACAATGCATTTTACTGTATGTTTCAATGTACACATGACAAAGATTATCATTATCTATCTTTGTCCCTTAAGCTATATCTTTTGTTCAAGTAAGTCATCAGCAATTCTGTCTTTATGAAAATCAAAGAAAAACTACCAACGCTCAAAACTGATGAAAGGTCCTTTGTATAAAGGTTAACAACTATTTGTCTTTTGCTGACCCGAGTGTTTTAATGCTTTCTTGACTTTTGCCTTTACCAAGAATCCATATGCACTTCCAGTTTTCAACTGGTATTGTCAAATAATTATTAATAATAGGAACAGAGATAGGGAGATTCTGGCTTAGGGAGCCCTTTCTCCCTAAGCCAGAATCGTGAGTTTTTGTTCTTTCTGGTAATATTTTAATATTAACTGTCTCATCATAGATCAATCGTGTGTCTGTTGATCTGAGATTTGTTCAGTCTGTGCAACACCACACAGATTTTTTGGTCACTAGTCAATCTCCAAGTTGAATTGTGTAAACTTAAAGTATTTCATTTCCATGCCCAGGACCTTAAGAATACAGTATTCAGTTTGAGACTCACTATAAATAGTAAAATGCTTCGTGAAGCAATAAAAACTTGTTTTAAAGTGTGTAACTCCAATTTTGCAGTATTTTCTTACATAAGTTTAGCTATACAGTACATTTCTATTTTTCAAAAAGAAAACTTCACATTTGTGTTTAATGGGAAGCAGGAATTGTTCACTTCATTTAATTTTTAACTGGTGTGATTATACAATGTTAAAATTGATCTTGATATCCAGATTCAGTGATTGGAGACTAGTAATTGATAGGTGTGGGCTGTCTCAAAGTACAAACCCCATTTCCAGAAAAGTTGGGATATTTTCCAAAATGTAATAAAAACAAAGATCTGTGATGTTAATTCACGTAAACCTTTATTTAACTGACAAAAGTACAAAGAAAAGATTTTCAATAGTTTTACTGACCAACTTAATTGTGTTTTATAAATATATACAAATTTAGAATTTGATGGCTGCAACACACTCAGCAAAAGTTGGGACAGAGGCATGTTTACCATTGTGTTAAATCACCCTTCCTTTTAATAACACTTTTTAATCGTTTTGGAACTGAGGATGCTGATTGTATTAGTATTTGCAGTTGGAAATTTTGTCCATTCTTGCTTGATGTGAGACTTCAGCTGCTCAACAGTCTGTGGTCTCCGTTGTCTGATTCTCCTCTTCATGATGCGCCATATATTTTCAATAGGAGATAGATCTGGACTGGCAGCAGGCCAGTTAAGCACACGCACTCTGTGTCTACAAAGCCACACTGTTGTAGCCCATGCAGAATGTGGTCTGGCATTGTCCTGCTGAAATAAGCATGGACGTCCCGGGAAGGGACGTTGCCTTGATGGCAACATATGTCTCTCTAAAATCCTAATATACGCCTCAGTGTCAATGGTACCTTCACATACATGCAACTCACCCATGATGTGGGCACTGATGCACCCCCATGCCATCACAGATGCTGGCTTTTGCACTTTTCGCTGATAACAATCAGGATGGTCATTTTCATCTTTGGCATGGAGAACTCGATGCCTGTTTTTTTTCCAAAAACTAGCTGAAATGTGGACTCATCTGACCACAGCACACGGTTCCACAGTCTTTCGGTCCATCTGAGGTGAGCTCGGGCCCAGAGGACTCGCCGGCGTTTCTGCATAAAGTTGATGTATGGCTTCCTCCTTGCGTAATACAGTTTCAAGCTGCATTTCTGGATGCAGTGACGGACTGTGTTAAGTGACAATGGTTTTCCGAAGTACTCCCGAGCCCAGGTGGCTATAATTGTCACAGTAGCATGACGGTTTCTTAGGCAGAGCCGCCTGAGGGCTCGAAGATCACGCGCATTCAACAGTGGTTTCCGACCTTGCAGTTTAAGCACTGAGATGTCTCTGAATTCTCTGAATCTTTTCACAATATTATGTACTGTAGATATTGAAAGACCTAAATTCTCTGCAATCTTGCATTGGGAAATGTTCCTTTTGAACTGACTAACAATTCTCTCACGAATTTTGGCACAAAGGGGTGAGCCATGACCCATCCTTGCTTGCAAAGACTGAGCCTTTGATGGATGCTACTTTTATACCCAGTCATGATACCTTACCTGCTACCAATTAGCCTGCTTAACGTGGAGTCTTCCAAACCGGTGTTACTTGAATATTCTGTACACTTTTCAATCTTATTTTAACTCTGTCCCAACTTTTGTTGAGTGTATTGCAGCCATCAAATTCTAAATTTGTGTATATTTATAAAATACAATTAAGTTGGTCAGTAAAACCATTGAAAATCTTTTCTTTGTACTAGTGTCAGTTAAGTAAAGGTTCACGTGAATTAACATATCACAGATTTTTGTTTTTATTGCATCTTGGAAAATATCCCAACTTTTCTGGAAATGGGGTTTATACATACAGTGCCTATGAAAAGCATTCCTTCCCTTGGAAGTTTTCATGTTTTATTGTTTTATAACATTATATCAGTGAATTTAATTTGGCTTTTTTGCATTCTAACAGAAGACTGTAGAGATCTGTTTTCACTTTGACACGAAAAAGTGATCTAAATTAATTACAAATATAAAACACAAAATAATTGATTGCATATGTATTCACCCCCTTCAAGTCAGTAGTTAGTAGATAGATGCACCTTTTTAGTAGCAATTACAGCCTTGAGTGTGTGTGGATAGGTTTCTACCAGATTTGCATATCTGGACACTGCAATTTTCCCCCCATTCTTCTTTACAAAACTGCTCAAGTTCTGTCAGATTGCATGGGGATTGTGAGTGAACAGCCCTTTTCAAGTCTAACCACAAATTCTCAATTGGACTGAGGTCTGAACTTTGACTTGGCCTCTCCAGGACATTAACTTCGTTGTTTTTAAGCCATTCCTGCATGGCTTTGGCTTTGGACCATTGCTTTGCTGGAAAACAAATCTTCTCCCAAGTCGTAGTTCTCTTACAGCCTGCATCAGGTTTTCCACCAGGACTTCCCTGTATTTTGTTACATTCATTTTACCCACTACCTTCACAAGCCTGCGAGGGCCTGCTGCAGTGAAGCATCCCCACAGCATGATGCACCCGCCACCATGCTTTACAGTAGGGATGGTGTGTTTTTGATGTGCGATGTTTGGCTTATGCCAAACAGCATTTAGTCTCATGGTTTTAAAAAAAAAAAGCCCAATTTTAGTTTCATCAGACATGGCGCTGACTTCAGACTCTCCCATGTGCCTTCTGGCAAACTAGCTGAGATGTAATGTGAGTTTGTTTTTCAATAGTGGCTCTGTCTTTACTGCTCTCCCATAAAGCTGTGACTGGTGAAAGACCCGGGCAACAGTTGTATGCGTAGGCTCTCCCATCTCAGCCACTGAAGCTTGTAACTCCTCCAGAGTTGTCTTGGGTCCCTTGGTGGCCTCCCTCACTAGTCCCCTTCTTGCACAGTCACTCAATTTTTGAGGATAGCCTGCTCTAGGGAGATTTACAGATGTGCTATATACTGTACTTTGCATTTCTTGATTGACTTAACTGTACTCAAAGGGATATTCAGTGACACGGAAATTTTCTTGTATCTATCTCTTGACGTGCTGTTCACTAACCTTTTCATGGAATTGCTTGACGTGTTCTTTTATTTTCATGGTGTAGTTGGCTTACTTTGAAGTGATCTGTTTTCACTTTGACACAAAAGAGTCATTCTGTTGATCAGTGTCAAAAAAGCCAAATTAAATCCACTGTGAGTCAATGTTGTAAAACAATAAAAATGAAAACTTCTGAGGGGGGTGTGGAAGGGGTGAATAAGTTTTATAGGCATTGTAAGTAATAAATATTGAGAACCTGAGTTGGAGAGTCTTAGAAAGTGTGTCAAAGGTTGTGAAATCAGTTAAGTATTGGGGTAAGTGAAGTTATCCACTCTGGTTTAAGAGCCTGATGATTGAGGGGTACTAACTGTTCCTGAACCTGGTTGGTGGCAGTTCTTAATGATGGATGCTAATTTCCCACAACAGAGCTCCTTGTAGATGTGCTCAGTGGTGGGAAGGGCTTTACCTGTGAGGAATGGGGCTATAAGCATTGACTGTTCCCTTTCATTTTCTCTTCTCCATCTTACTATCATTTTCCAACTCTATTTTGTCATTGACCCTGCAAAGATGATCACTTGTCATCATTTCTCCACTATGCATGTGTTCACTGATTGCCGTAGAATAAAACTAGTGAGTTGACTGTAATTTATTTGCTATTGCTTTCAGTCAGATTTGCGAACTTGGTTCATACCAGAAACTGTATCATGGCCTTTCCGGCTTTTCAATCAAAATGGGTCCACAGTTTGCAGTCTTTTTGATAACTGCTGCACATGTTGGATGAGCGCGTGCAGCAAAATTCAAGTGAGCTACTTCAGTGCATAAGCAATAAAAAAAATTTTGAATTGCAGCAAAGTCTGTTGTACAGATTGGAAAATGTGATTGCATGCCACTGAGAATCAAGTAATTTAATATAACTTAACCAAGCCACAGCACTTTGCATAATGTTAACCTATAACTATACATCTAGGAAAACTGCTCTGGCACCAATCATGAAGGCTTTTATTTTACCTACCATTGAAAATTCTTGAATGGACGTGAGAGAAAAATGAAAGTATTAGGTCAGCTGTAACAAAAAGCCCTGATGGGAATGAACCATGTTGACACTGTCTTGATCCCTGACCAGTTTCCCACAATTGGAAACCAGAGAGCTGAAATTGAGCTCCCAGTGTTGGAATTTTTCTTTAGAAGCTGCAATTTTTTAAAATCTGTAGTGGCAAGCCTGTGATCATCTGGAGGGACTGGATATGAAGTTTGATTGCTCTTGGAACAGTTTTCTTATTTGAAACTCTTCTGCTTTTTCTTTAGAAATGGTAGATCTAATTACTGCAGAGAAGATTTTCCACAAAGTTGACATTGAAAAAGCTTCATATATTTAATATTACTGCCTTCCATCCTGACCAACTGTTGTTCAATTACTATATACTGAAAACCTTGATTTTTTTTTCTGTTTTCCAACTATTTCACTATTTCTGTTTCCATTGTTACTTGTATAATGTGTGTTTCAGGCTGAAGTGTATCCCATTCCCTGCTCACTTGTCCTGTTGATACTTTCAGTGACACAAAATTCTGCAGACAGTGGAAATCGTGAGCAGGCCACAAACTGCAGGAGGAACTCATCTGTGCAGCATCTGTGGAGAGGAATTGCTGTTTCTGGTCAGGAGCCTTCATCAGCACTGGAAACAAAGGGGTAAAAGCCAGAATAAGGAGGGATCGGTGTACAAGTTGGTAAGTGTTAGGTGAGACTAGTTAAGGGGCAAGGTGGTGGAAATGATGTGAGAAGATGGATGGAAGAGAGCTGAGGAAAGAAATCTGATAGAAAAATGGGCTCTACGTTGGCAGATGGAGTTTAATGCTGAGAAGTGTGAGGTTCTACATTTTGGCAGGAATAATCCAAATAGAACATACAGAGTAAATGGTAGGGCATTGAGGAATGCAGAGGAACAGAGAGATCTAGGAATAACTGTGCATAGTTCCCTGAAAGTGGAGTCTCATGTAGATAGGGTGGTGAAGAGGGCTTTTGGAACACAGGCCTTTATAAATCAAAGCATTGAGTACAGAAGTTGGGATGTAATGCTAAAGTTGTACAAGGCATTGGTAAGGCCAAATTTGGAATATTGTGTGCAGTTCTGGTCACCGAATTATAGGAAAGATATCAATAAATTAGAGAGAGTGCAGAGACTATTTACTAGGATGTTACCTGGGTTTCAGCAATTAAGTTACAGAGAAAGGTTGAACAAGTTAGGTCTCTATTCATTGGAGCGTAGAAGGTTGAGGGGGGATTTGATCAAGGTATTTAAAATTTTGAGAGGGATAGATAGAGTTGACGAGAACAGGCTGTTTCCATTGAGAGTAGGGGAGATTCAAACTAGAGGACATGATTTGAGAGTTAGGGGGCAGAAGTTTAAGGGAAACACGAGGGGGTATTTCTTTACTCAAAGAGTGATAGCTGTGTGGAATGAGCTTCCTGTAGAAGTAGTAGAGGCCAGTTCAGTTGTGTCATTTAAGGTAAAATTGGATAGGTATATGGACAGGAAAGGAGTGGAGGGTTATGGGCTGAGTGCGGGTAGGTGGGACTAGGTGAGATTAAGGGTTCGGCACGGACTAGGAGGGCCAAGATGGCCTGTTTCCGTGCTGTGATTGTTATATGGTTTATATGGTTATATGATAGGAGAGGACAGTGGACCATGGCATAAAGGGAAGGAAGTGGGATGCCAGCCAGAGGTAATGGACAGGTTTATTTATTCCATGGTCTACTGTCCTCTCTTACTAGTTCCTCCTTCAGACCTTGCCTCTTCCACCTATCACTTCCTCTTCCCAGCTTCTTACTTCATTCCCCCTCACCTCCACCTCAGCTGTTCTCACCTATCACCTGCTTGTACTACTTCCCTCCTCCATGTTATTCTGACTTCTATCCTGTTCCTTTCCAGTCCTGATGAAGGGTCTCTGCTGAAATGTTGACTGTTTAATTTCCTCTAGCGATGCTGCTTGACTTGCTGACTTTCTGCAATATTTTGTTTACCATCCATGTTGTCGTTCTTTTGAGTGACTTAACCATCCACTGCCAGTTCTGTTTGGCTCGTCTGTGAAGAATTGTGGATACTTTCCACCTTGCATTTTAGCAGTTTCAATCCTGTACATGGATTATCTTCAGGCTTATTTTTCCTCTCTAGGCACAGGGACTTTTGCAATTCACTAAAGTTGTTATTTTCTCATAGTGATTGAGGTGATTGTTCAGGCAAAGATTTCCTTTCTGAATTTGATATCTACGAATTCTATTAATGTAGTGAAAATCCTCAAGGTCATGGCACGTGAATGATTTCCATAGTTCTGTGAGGAAGGGGAGGGCAGTGAGATTTTGTGTGCATGAGATAAGTGGACCTGTACTGGTATTATCATTCTTTTGGACCAGTTTACTAATCCAGCACGTTTAAATCTACTGATGGCTCTACTGATTTCCTAAAGGTGAATATGAACTCTATGCAAATTTCCTCCCTAAATATAATTTAAGCTGTAAATCTTGATTAGAAACCTAATTGGATTGAGCTCATAATTACCTTGACTATATAAGCAGGCCTCTAACTGACTTGGATTCCCCAGAGTTTTACTACCAGCTACAAAGCATGTCAGAAGAATGATGAAGCGCCTTCTACTTTCTCGGATGAATGCTGCTTGGCCTCATTCAGGTCAAGGTAGCCTGTTTGATAAAGATTATGAACATTCATTGCTTCTGTTGCTGGCAGATTATTACGGCAGAGTGTACCTCTGGAAAATACACCACTGCTGATTTAGATTAGACCTCCATAATCTACAACCATAACCACTAGAAGGGTAGCAGATGTGTGAGAAGGCATCTAAATACCTGTTTCCCATTGTCTTGATTTGGGTCTGATGTCTAAATTGTAGAACTCCCTATTGTCCCTGTGGGCACTGCAGCACATTAAGGTTAGGGATGTACAATGAAAGTTGGCCATGCTTATATTATGAATTTAAAGAAAACTGATTTCTTCAGCTTTGTTTTTTTGCCTTCCTGGCACTTCCAGTTCAGGTTAACGTTGTTTTATAAGGACTAATTTCTCTTGCATTTCTTTTGGGAATATTTACATTGTTAGTTAACTATCTTGTGCATATAATTAATCACAGTTTGGACTTTATTGTTTTCTTCCAGCTGCCGCCTTGCTGGTTTTACTTGCAAATGTGTTTAATATCAGCAAAGCTTTTTATTTCTGAATTGTTTTAATCCCATTCCTGACATATTAGAACTTTGTATTGATTTATCAAAATGGCCCACTCCATACCGGCAGACCTCCACCTTCACCCCTTCATAAACCCAGACCCATACAAAGATCTTCTGCTTAGATTCTCTCCCACATTCCATTTGGTAAAAGCTAGTTTCACATCTGTCTATGGTAGCAGCCCACATCTTTAGCTATACTGAAAACTTTGTTCTTTTGGACTCCTACTTCCTGTGCATATCCCCACCCCTTTTCCATATCCGGATGAGGAACCTTGAAGGGCCTGGGTATTGAACACCTCACCAAACATCTGTTGTTTTTTTTCTTTTCTCCTAGACTTTTCAACTTCTGTTTCTTCACTTGAGTCAGCACAGCAAGCTATGAAGGAAAACTGCATGGACTGCACTATCTTGTATATCCAAAGAGCCTGAAAGCACTCAATGAAGAACGAGTTTCTGATTGCTAGGGAGCTGTATCTTGCCATAAGCTCCAAACAACATGGCATAGATGCTAAAGTTTTGGGAACTTTTAACATTTCAGAATTTCTGCTTGTGCTTACAATTAATGTGACTTTTACAATCAGTAGAATTCGACTCTGGTGACTTTGTGCTTCAGTGAAAACCAGTGTGATGGAAGTTGAGTGAAACGGAATATGAAAAGCAAACGTACAAAGTATGACTGAAAGCAAAAAAAACTTTGGATTGTAAGAATGAACTTAGTGCAAGTTTAAAAACTAATTCCATAGAAATCATGAAAGGGTATTGATCTACTCGGATAACATTAGTGAATAAAAGTGTGCTACTTTAGTTAAATTGACACTATTTAGAATTTAACATTTTTATTCTGGATTTCCATATTAATGTAAATCCAGGAGTGTTTTTTTAATGCTCTTGAATTTGATCAGTGTGTCTTTCTTGGCTGCAACCAAATGATTAAAATTCATTTTCCAAGAGGTACAGCAAAGGCATTAAAAACTTTGGAAGCCTCCAAGGATTGACTTTGCAGTAAAATATACATGTGGCCCTTCCGCAGTTTTCATTTTGGCTCAGAACAAATTCTTCCAAGCTTGTTTGTCACATCAGGGTCGTTATAATGAAGTTTGCATGTCAGCTGTGGAATGTACATCTGTTCTTCCTTAAATTTTGCTGATGTTCCTTTTTAGTGGTAGCCCAAACAATGATATGTTGGCATGTGGTAATTTGAAACAGTTATCTGGTATTAATTGGTTAGGCTTTAAATGTATCTGGTTAATTTGCGTCCATGTTTTTCCTGGGGCACTTCAATATTTCCTGTCTTGCTCCTGGTTTCCTGTCTCCTACAGTTGAGAGGATAGCCACATTCCTCAGAATTCTCTACCTTTTACAAGGGTGATCAAGTTTCTCCTGTATGGCAATTGAATATACACTAATGAGGAGATCCAGGATCGTGTGTTAAGTTGCTATTGCACATTTTAAAATCTAGTTTTGGAGCCTTTGGACCAAATTGGGCTTGGGGGTGGGGAGGAGGTCTTTACCCAGAAATTCATATAGTTCAACAAGTAAATAGCAAACAAAATCTGATTCTGTGAACTTCAAGAGCCTATAACCAAGATTTGAGGTTTATTCTTTAAGTGTCCTCTGGTTCCTTCACTGTTTAATGGTTGTAAGCAACTCCAGCCTTGACCTTGCACTTTCAGTTAAGTTGTCAGCACTTCCAATTCTGATTTCTGCATATTCTCCCATGACATTATAAAAGAGGTTACTGGACGGTCGTTTAGAGCGTTTGTTATTTTAGTAAATCGTGTTCCAATACTGCTGGAGCAAAAGAAATTGGATGATGTGGCAGCACATACCAGTTTAATTTTTGCACAAGTCTCTGGATAATGCTCAAACATTGAAAGATCTTCCCTCTTCTCTCAGCCCCACTTCCTTCCCAAAGGAGTTAGAGCTGATTGTAAAGATGTTGGCGATGACTCAAAAAGTATATTATTTTCACTTATTTAAGCAAGTGGGTTTAGTACAGCTGCAAAGTGAATATAAAACTTAGATCTAGGTTGGTTGTCAGGAAGCGTGTTTTCCTGCCTGCAATTCTTAGAGTCCAGGCTTTTTTGTTTTTAACTCGTAAATGACTACAAAAGGTTTCATGCAGCCAAGTATCTCTGTAATCGCCATCCAGTTCCCGTGTTTCATTTTGTGTATAAATACTTGGAATAAAGAAACATCCCTGCATTGCTAGACTTTTGCAGATACCGAGAAACCCACATATTTGCAAACTTTCTGAAAATAAACTTATTTCACAACATTATCTTGAGGGAAAAATTTGGTTTTGTGGCTGGCAGAAGGAATGCAGTTACTCATTTTCCTGTGTTTCAAAAAGTCATACTTTAAATGTTTAACATAATTAAACAGAAATGTTTACTATGTTAAGATTGGCCAAGTGATAAATATGAGCTTTGTTTAACAATTGCATTATATTAATTTTGGTTGTTATTTTTAGCCCAGTGGGGTAGCAAATGAGTTGTTTTTCCCCTATTGCAATTATGACTGCAGTTCCCTAAAGTACCTTTTCAATGGTTGTAAACTTTTTGAGGTGGTGAAAACAGCATTATTGCAATTTTTAAGCAAGAGCATATGATAAACTAGTTCATCTAGAAATGCTGTGATTAGATTGGAGTTTCTTGTAGATTAAATGTAATAGGCTGTTTGCAAATGTATCTGCATACAGTATTCCACAATTATGATCAAGATTAAGGCAGTGTACAACCTTTTTCCCAAGTTATTCTCCTTGTCAAAGTTTTTCCTGTTGGCCTGTTGTTGGCTTTGTATACAATTCCATTTGCAAACCTTCATTAGTGTTTTAAGTTAGTCATGTATACATAGAACCATAGAACACTGTTGTGCCGACCCATATAATCCTTAAAGTACTAAACCCACACTACCCCATAACCCTCTATTTTTCATAATTAGTTATGATTTTTATTTTGAGGGACAGAAATGTGTTTTATGTTAATTGTCCATCAGCACTTGATTTTGCCTCTACTGTATGTATATAATCAGGAGTGATATTAGTGGATGAACTATAACTGAAATGTGGAAGAGATATAGTTATATCACAGCAAGGTTTAGCAGTTTAAAAAGTGGGGCCACGTGTTCCTTTTGAAGAAGCAAAATTCACACAACAGGGAAGATTGGGTTAATTGCAAAGTCTGGTTATTATTACTGACATGTCATGAAATTCATTAAGGCAGCAGTACAGTGCAAGATATGAAAATTGTTATGTTACAATAATAGCACAAAAGAGAATATTGAGGTAGTGTTCGTGGACCATTCATAAATCTGGTGAAGGGGAAGAAACTGTTTCTATAACAGATTTGAGTATGAGTCTTCAGTCTCTTGTACCTCCTCCCTGATGGTAGTAACAAGAAGAGGGCATGTCCTTGCTGGTGAGTCTTTAACGATGGATGCCCTGCCTCTTTGCAGATGTCCTCAGTGGTGCAGAAGGTGATTCCTGTGATGGAATTGGTTGAGTCTACACCCTGGGCAGTATCGAAGGCTATGTACCAGGCTGTGACCCAGCCAGTCAGAATGCTGTCCATTTATCTGTAGAACTGTGCAATAATGTGTGTGACATACCAAATCTGCTTAAACTACTAATGACCTACAGCCTCTGGTGTGCTGCCCCCTTGATTACATTAGTGTGTTGGGCTCAAGATAGATGTTGACGCCCAGGGACACAAAGCTACTTACAATTTGCACCACTGATCTCTCTGAGGACTGGTGTGTTTTCCTGACTTCCCTTTCCTGATGCCCACTGTCAGTTCCTCCTTCTTGCTGACATTGAGTGTGGGACTGTTGCAACACCACCCACAGCCTATCTGTTTCACTCCTGTATGTCGTCTTGTTGCTGTCACCAATGCTACTACTGTTGGCAGAATCTCAGAATTCACAGAAGGTGTTTGAGCTTTATGAGCACTTGTTTGCTTGTATGTCCTTTTTAAATTTGTGAAGGGAACATTGAGGAACTGTCACGAACTCTCATAGCTGCCAATGATCCTGTGATTTTGGTCTCTGAAGGCCGGCATACGTTCATCCTGCAGGAAAAGCATCCAGCCTAGATGAGGTACTTGGCCAAGTACTAAAGCTCTGTGCTGATCGACTGGCTGGAGTGTTCACTAAGATCTTTAATTTCTCACAGGCACCCACCTGTGTCAAGCAAGCTTTATTTGTACCAGTGCCTAAGAGTGTGACCTGCCTCAATGACTTTCAGTAGCTTTTGCTTCCATAGTGATGAAGTGTTTTGAGAGGTTGGTGATGAAACTTACCAAATCCTGCAAGGCTGTGTGCTTAGCCCCCTGTTCTACTTGCTTTACACTTATGACTGTGTAGCTAAGCACAGCTTCAATGCCATATTTAAGTTTGCTGATAACACCACTGTCGTAGGCTGAATCAAAGGTGGTGATGAATCAGCATATAGGAAGGAGATTAAAAATCTGGCTGAGTGGTGCCATAACAACAGCCTCTTGCTCAATGTCAGCGAGGCCATTGGCTTCAGGAGGCGGAAACTACAGTCCATGAGCCAGTCCTCATCAGCAGGCGCGGTTCAGCTACTTTAAAATCCTGTGTTGTTATTTCGGAGTACGTTTTACGTGCTGGACCCGGAAGTGCAATTGCAAAGAAAATGTCTCAGTGCCTCTACTTCCTTAAGATTCAGCATGACATCTACAACTTCCACAAACTTTTATAGATGTGTAGTGGAGAGTATACTGACTGGCTGCATCACAGGCTGGTATGGAAGCACCAATGCCCTTGAGTAGAAAATCTTACAAAATGTAATGGATACAGCCCAAACCATCACACGTAAAGCATGTCTATGTGGAATGTTATCACAGGAAAGCAGTATCCATCATCAGGGACCCCACTACCCAGGTCTTCCTCGCTTTGTGCTGCTGCCATCAAGGAGGTGATACAGGAGCCTCCGGACCCAGGCTCGTGAACAGTTATTACTTCTAAACCACGAAGCCCTTGAACTAAAGAGGATAACTTCATTCAACTTCACTTGCACGGTCATTGCAATATTCCCACAAACTGGACTCGCTTTCAAAGACTTTCGTGTTCTCTGTTGTTTATTTATTTATATTGGTTTTTTTTGTATTTGCAGAGTCTTTTGCACACTGGCTCAATGCCCAGTTGGTGCAGTCTTTCACTGATTTTGTTATTTTGTAATGGACTTACTGAGTATGCCTGCAAGAAAACAAATCTCACGGTTGTATATGGTGTTATTTATGTACTTTGTTCAAAGTAAATTGTCATTTACTTGGCTCATGAATGGATGCATTGGGAGGGAGAAAACTCATGGCCAATGTTGCAAAAATTTAGCCGTTTCATTTTTCCAAAATGAATGTTTTTCCACTTGTGGCTCTTGCACAGTAGGCATTTCACATTCCTTTGCCCAAGCCCATGAACAAAAAAATGAAGGCCTCTTTCAAGACTGAAAAAGATGTGAGTTTTGTTAGATGTAGACTGTAATTCTTATGGCTGGGAAATGTAATTGAGGTAAAGATGAACTATGATTTAACTAACTGACCAAGAAAACAGCAGGAACTGAATGGGCGTTAGGTTGCCCATAATCTGTGTTTGAAGGGGGCCACATTGATGGAAGTCATTGATAGAACCTTTTGCAAATTTATTGTATCTGTGCATTGAGGATTGAAATGCTTGCTTGACTCTTGTAGAGTTTGACACATCGGTGTGTTCAGTGCATTTACATGCTGATTTTTTAAAAAATAATTTGCAGCAGTGGATGGATATTTTGAACCACATTTTAGATATGTATATCATTGTATAAATTGATGCTTTACTGTATGGCCACATTGACCTTTGAGGCACTTAATCGTGCTTTCTTAGGGTACACACCACATCTGCAGTAGCTGAAGTATGTTGTTTTTGCCTTTAGGGTGGTAAATGACCCAAAGAGCTTGTGCAACTGACTAATGACTAATGAGGCATTGTTACTAAAATTCTTGACTTTTTTTTTTGCAGTCTCAGGGCGAAGACTTGCGAAACTTGAATCTTGCTGGTCATGTGGGATTTGATAGCCTTCCAGATCAGCTGGTCAACAAGTCAACAACTCAAGGGTTCTGTTTCAATATCCTTTGTGTAGGTGAGTAACATTTTGCAGAGAGAGAGAGAGAGAACTTCATTTTGTGAGCTTTTTGTGTTATGCAGTTATCATTAACCGTATAATTTTTTTGGTGTTTAAAAGAAGAATGTACAGAGGTGTTGCACCTGAAGAAGGCTTAGACCAGTATTTTAGATGGCAGGTTTCCTGATGTAGCTTAAAATTTGGTTGATGATTTGTTGTGGAGATTGGAAGCTGAACAAGGATTTAGAAGGGAATAAGCAAAGCTGGAAGTGGAAAACTGAAAGTAGAACTTTGAAAAATAATGAAAACAAAGATTGAAAGCTACGCAAGGGTTTTATTTGTGTTGCTTGCTACTATACCTTAATGCAAGGAGTATAATGAATAATGTAAAAGAACTTTTTGAGTTGGACAGATGGAGAGATATTTTAACTTTAATTGAGACATGGATTGTGGAAGGACAAGAATGGTATCCTAATTGTGACATGATTTTCAGGTAAGATGGAGGAGGAAATGAAATGAGAGGGGGTGCAACAATATTCATTAAAGAAACAAAATGTGTGAAGGAACAAAATGTTAGGGTCCTCCAATGACCCCATTAGGAGTGTAATATAGACATTTATGCAGTCTGCAGCAATGGAAGAACAAATGTATTGGCAAACCTGTGACAAGTGATTTTTGAAAAACAGGCACCAAATATTAACTAGGAATCAGTCTCTATAAAAAGGTTAAAGCACACAGAATTCTTTAGCTGCAGACAGGAGAACTTTCATTAACCAGTATATATGTAGAAAGCCCAATAAGTGGTGTTCCAGTCATTTTAGGGAATGGATCTGGGCAACTTGAAGGAGATCATTTTGTGGTGGAGATCATAATTCAGTTAGACGATATGGAGAAAGATGCATGAAATAGGGGAAAGGGTCGTATATTGTGGTAAGGCCAACTTCCTTTGCTGGGAAGAACTATCTGGACATCTAAGCAGTCTTCAAAAATATCTAGAATTGACTGCTTGAAAGTAAAATCTGTGTTAGAACAGCCCCTGGACACCAAAATAGATGAAGAGTAAGAAGGATAAAAAGAGAGGCTTTGTACAGGTGAAAGTTTAGAAAAATAGAGTTTATGGGGAAAATCTGAAGTTAAATTAGGGAAGCAAATATGGGCATTTAAAAAAGTGGTAATTGAAAGAAATCCAAAGGTTTTTCTATTAATAAGTAAGAGAATGATGTAGGATCACAACCGAAGCATGACAATCCCTTTGCCTCTTTGGTGCTGATGACTCACTGAGTTCCTCTAGCAATTTTAGTCGGTATCAGCAGAGTTCTGTGTCTTGAAGAGGGTTGTTTTTGACAAGCTGGGCCAAGCAATGGCTGCTCAAATTGTTGAAATCAGATGTTGTTAGTCACAAGGTATTTATAAATCAATGTTCCTAAAAGATAGCATTATTGAATATGCAGCAGTCATGGTGCTGCACAGAAGTGACATTCTCCATAAAAAGGCATGAATGTTGAAGCTTCATCTGTAAAAGGCTGCATGGTCTGTAACTACTCTGTACAAGTCACATTACTGAAATGTTCATGTGTGCTTCAATAATGAACCAAGAGATGAAAAGATGGGAGTAGACCAACGGGGATAGTTTAAGATAATTACTAATCTGATTATGAGAAGCAGAGGACAGCACAGTGGCTAGCATAGCGTTTTACATTTCCAGTGACCTGCGCTCAATTCCCCTCACTGCCTGGAAGGAGTTTGTACGTTCTCCCCGTGAGCGCATTGGTTTCCGCTGGGTGCTCTGGTTTCCTCTCACAGTCCAAAGGCATACTAGATGTTAGATTAATTGGTCATTGTAAATTATCCCGTGATTAGGCTAGGATTAAATCGGGGGATTGCTGGGTGGTGCAGCTCAGGGCCAGAAGGACCTACTCCGTGCTGTATCTCAATAAACAAAAAAAAATTATAAAAACCTCTAAGCACAGGTTGAATGTCTGCATGTTCTTTTTTTTTACCCCCACAGTGTACTGTTGGCCATGATTGAGCCTCACCACTGCAATATCTTGTTTACTTCTCCAACTCTAAAGTGCACTTCTTAAAAAAATAAATTAAGCTTGCACCATGTGTATTCCTCTTAGCTGGACTGATTATGAGGTTTTTGACTTGTGAATCTTTCTGATTTTGTTGTACATAGCAAATCCCTTTTGATTGGAACAAAGTAAAAGTACTTTTGGAGAGATTCCAAACATGACCCAGGTATCAAATGCTGAGGGACAGGCTTGCTCCAAGAGGCTCAATGCTGCTTTTATTCATATCATTTTACTGAAGCGGTCTGCGAACTGTGGTAATGTATGATTTGAGTGGACAGCCGCTTTGCCTTTTTGCTGCTGAACTGAAACCTTGTAAACTCTCAGTTCATTAGCATTAATTTCTGTACATGTAAGTCAGCTCAGTTGGCAGTGAGTCATGCAAATGTGGAATTCTGCTTGTCCCTACGATTCCTTTAGTAACAAAGTACATTCAATATTGATCCATCACGCAGATATTGATTCAAGAAACAGAGTTTGGGCCCCATTAGGAAGTGAGCAGGAGGTTTATGTGATGCAGCAAAGCTACAATAATTGAACACATCACTGTTGCCCTAGATATAACATTGGATGAGGTCTATCTGGTTAGGTGAATATTTTTTGAGGAGGAATATGGAGTTTTGTGGGAGTACTAAAGAATATTTATTTCCCCCACCCAATATCTGCTGTGAATGACTGCTCAATGACATCAAATCAGAATCACTCACTGGCATACGTCATGAAATTTGTTAACCTTGCAGCAGCATTACAGTGCCATCCATGATAAAAAAAAAAATCTGAATTACAGTGTCTGTATGTATGTGTATACGTGTGTGTGTATATATATAAAATATATAGTTAATAGTGCAAAAATAGACAAAAAGTAATGAAGTAGTGTTCATGGGTTCAATGTCCATTCAGAAATCGGATGGCAGAGGGGAAGAAGCTGTTCCTGAATCACCTAGTGTGTGCCTTCAGGCTGCAGTACCTCCTTCCTGATGGTAGCAATGAGAACAAGGCATGACCTGGGTGATAGGAGTCTGACGCTGCCCTTTTGAGGCACTTCTTGAAAATGTCCTGGATGCTACAGAGGCTAGAGCCAACGATGGGGCTAAGTTTACAATCCTCTGCAGTTTACTTCAATCCTGTGCTGTAGCCCCTGCCCATACTTGACAGGGATCCAGCTGGTTCGAATGCTCTCCACGTTATATCTGTAAAAATTTGAGTGTTTTTGGTGACATGCCAAATCATCTCGAACTCCTAATGAGATATTTTTCTCTTTATTGAACTTCTGGTGTGCATATAGCCACTTCTGTGAAAAAATTGTTTACACCATTTTTTTAAAAAAAGGCTTAACAGCAGAGTCTTATTCAAAATTCATAGAGCATTCAAATTTAAAGCCAATATATTCATTGCGCCGCGCAGAATTTGGACCACCCAAAGTATGATTACAATTAAATAGCATAATTTTGGCATTGAATATCACGCTGATTTTACTTGTTTTTTGTGCAATCAAAATCAAATAGAATAC
Source organism: Hypanus sabinus (assembly GCF_030144855.1). Lineage (NCBI taxonomy): Eukaryota > Metazoa > Chordata > Chondrichthyes > Myliobatiformes > Dasyatidae > Hypanus > Hypanus sabinus. Next base: position 20,193,129 of record NC_082719.1, read on the forward strand.
AAATTAAAGCATTAATGCTATTCTAGATGTGGTTTCATTTTGTTCATGTAAAGGAAATGCAATTTCATTTTTAATAACGTCCATGGGAAGATTGGGGGTTCTGTGTCTTTTGGATGATTATTTCAGTGCGTTGGTAGCACAGTGAATGTTGACTATTACATTACATTATAGTACCTCCCCACTGCATTCAGTTTATTCCTCATCATGAATGCAGCAGTGAATGGAAAAACAGCCTGAAGCTAGCCTCATGACTTAGGCTGTTTGTCAAGCAGCTTTAAATTTGGCGTATAAATTGTTGATTGGTATTTACAGTGCTGCGTTCATGTATTAAGACAAACTCCAGTGTAAACCTACAAGTGAAAGGAAGTGATTATGAAACTCTTGTTTAACAGGAAATTTAAAAAAAAATCCCTTAACCTAGAAAACCTGCTCCTGCATCATCTGTTAGATCTATCCAATGCCTTATAAACCCTCAGTATTACTTCCTTGCTTTTGTATTCTAGTCCTCTCAAAATGAATGCAAACACTGTATTTGCTTCCTTACTACAGACTCGACCTGAACAGAAACCTTTAGAGAATTCTGCATAACGACTTTCAGGTCCCTTTGCACCTGATATTTTTTCTCTCTCCATTTGGAAAGTAGTCCACGCCTTTATCTTTGACCAAAGTTCATGACAATGCACTGCCCTGAACTTGTATTCCAACTGCCACCTCTTCAAACTTCTGATTAAGATGGTGCTATCAAATGTGTTAACAACAGCTTTCTGGTAGTCAAGAAGCTGAAAAATCTGACTTAAAACATGACTAAAAATATCTTTTCTGAGGTAAATTGTGTTAAATTATTGCCACAAAGTGAAGGGGTAATGGATGGTGAGGTAAGTTCAGGGGATGAGCCGAGATGGTGTGTTGCGGAAGCATTATAATGGAGTTCCAATGCTTGTACGACTGGCCTGGGTGCGAGGTGGATCGCTCTGGGTGCCAAAAGAAGTCCTGGCCTGGGCAGAGGAGATTTGGTGCCCGTACGACTGGCCTGGGTGTGAGGTTGGATCACTCTGGGTGCCAAGCTGATTCGAAGAGCTTGAGAGCAGCCTGGGGCTGGGCGATGAAATCTGGGCCCGGAGCTAGTTGTTAGGCAGCATGGTCTATGCCCGGAGCCTTTCGCTGTAGCTGGGTTCTAAGGCGAAGTATGATACACTGTTTAGACAATTTAAGTGCTAGCCCATATCAGAGATGAGAGCAGATTTCGCACATCCTCCGCGGTCTTCACTGCTTTCTCCAAGTGTCAGAGCTTTTCGCTGTTCCGTTGTTTGATCAATTGACACGCCGGCTCAGGTAGACTGAAAATACAGTGTCAGTCAGGACAAAAGCCAATTTTGCTCATTCTCCGCAATGGTGATCTCCATGGCACTGAGGCTGCTGTGCTCTGTGCTGCTAACAGATGAGCAAGGCTTTGGGTCTGCTCTGGGCTGCTCCAGGGTTTGGATCTGAGGACTCCATGTGGTTCAGCATGTTGTTTGCTTCAGTTGTTTGCATGATGTGAGTTTTGGTGCATCGAGTGTTGGTCTTTTTATTTTTGTTCTTTTTCTTGGGTTTTTTTAGGCTAGCTGTGAGAAAACAAATATCTAGATTGTATAATTTATACATCCTTTTGATAATTGTTATTGAAACTAAGTTCTTCTGCAGACACCCTGCTTTCAGCCCTTCAACTTTCTTCGTAATGTTCCCAAACTTGACCACAAAGCCATCAATTCCTTTATCCAAATCATTGATATATAACGGGAAAGAAAGTGGTCCCAGCATCAGCCCCTGTGGAACACCGCTAGGAAAGGCCATCTTTTTCTGACTCTTTGCTTACTGCTAATCAGCGCATGTTCTAGTCATGCTATTATCTTTCCTGTCAAGCAGCCTCATGTGGCACCTTGTCAAAGGTTTTCTGGAAATCCAAATGAACAACATCCACTGACAACTTTGTCCATCCTGCCTGTTATTTCCTCAAAGAATTCCAACAGATCTGTTAGACAAGATTTCTCCTTTAGGGAACCATGCAGACTTTGGCCAATTTTGTCATGTTCCTTCAAGTAAAAAAACCAGAGGACGTGGGTTAAGGGTGAAGAGGGAAAAGTTTAAAGGGAACATTGGGTGGGGGGGCTTCTTCACACAGAGTGGTGGGAGTGTGGAATGAGCTGCCAGATGAAGTGGTAAATGCGGGCTCACTTTTAACATTTAAGAAAAACTTGGATAGGTACATGGATGAGAGGTGTATGGAGGATGTGATCCAAGTGCAGGTCAGTGGGGCTAGGCAGAAAAATGGTTCGACACAGCCAAGGAGGGCCAAAAGGCCTGTTTCTGTACTGTAATGTTCTATGGTTCTGCCGCAAAACCTATTCCTTAATAATAGACTCTAACTTTCTAACCACTGAAGTCAGGCTAACGGGCCTGTAATTTCCTTTCTTCTGCCTTCCTCCCTTTAAAGAGTGGAGTGACATTTGTAATTGTTCTGCCCTCTAGAACCATTCCAGAATCTAGTGATTCTTGAAAGATTATTACTAATGCTTACAATATAGTGTTTTCAACCACCTCTTTCAGAACCCTGGGGTGTGCACCATCTGGTCTAGGTTACTTAACTATCTTCAGACTCTCAGCTTCCTAAGCACCTTCTCCTCAGTAATAACAATTGTATTTACTTCTAGACGTACAAAAAGCTGGATGAACTCAGCAGGTCAGGCAGCATCTGTTGAAAGAAGGAGTCAACGTTTCGGGTCGAGACCCTTTGTCAGGGCTAAAGAAGGAGGGGGCAGGGGCCCTAAAAAGAAGGTGGGGGGAGGGTGGAAAACCAATCAGAGGAAAGATCAAGGGGTGGGGGAGGGGAAGCAGGGAGGGGATAGGCAGGAGAGGTGAAGAAGGAATCTAAGGGGAAAGCACAATGGGTAGTAGAAGAAGACAGAGTCATGAGAGGTGATAGGCAACTAGAAGAGGAGACAGAATGAAGGTGGAATGAGGGAAGGGAGAGGGAGGGAATTACCGGAAGTTGGAGAATTCAATATTCATACCAAGGGGCTGGAGACTACCCAGATGGTATATGAGATGTTGTTCCTCCAACCGAAGTTTGGCCTCATCATGGCAGTAGAGGAGGCCATGTATGGACATATCCGAATGGGAATGTGAAGGAGAGTTGAAGTGAGTGCCAGCCAGGAGATCCTGTCTGTTGTGGTGGACATAGTGTAGGTGCTCGACGAAGCGGTCCCCCAATCTGCGTCGGGTCTCGCCGATGTAGACGAGGCCCCACCGGGAGCACCGGATGCAATAGATTACCCCAACAAACTCACAAGTGAAGTGTTGCCTCACCTGGAAGGACTGTTTGGGACCCTGAATGGTGGTAAGAGAGGAGGTGTAGGGACAGGTGTAGCACTTACGCTTGCAGGGTAAGTGCCAGGTGGGAGATATGTGGGGAGGGACGTGTGGACCAGGCAGTTGCGGAGGGAACGATCCCTACGAAAAGTAGAGAGGGAAAGATGTCCTTAATGGTGGGGTCCTATTGAAGGTGGTGGAAGTTGTGGAGGATAATATGCCGGATCTGGAGGCTGGTGGGGTGGTAGGTGAGGACAAGGGGAACACAGTCCCTGTTGTGGTGACGGGAGGATGGGGTGAGGGCTGAAGTGCGGGAAATGGAGGAGATGCGGGTGAGGGCATCATTGATGACGGCAGAAGGGAAACCACAATTCTTAAAGAAAGAGGACATTTGGGATGTCCTGGAAAGCCTCATCCTTGGAGCAGATGTGGCAGAGATGTAGAAACTGGGAATAGGAAATAGAATTTTTGCATTTGGCAGGGTGGGAAGAGGTATAATCAAGGTAGTTATGGGAGTCAGTGGGTTTATAGAAGATGTCAGTGGACAGTCTATCTCCAGAGATAGAGATCGAGAAAGGGAAGAGAAGTGTCCAAGATGGACCAAGTGAATTTGAGGGCTGGGTGAAAGTTAGAGGCAAAGTTGATGAAATTGACGAGCCCCCTCCTTCTTTAGTCCTGACGAAGGGTCTTGACCCGAAACGTTGACTGCTTCTTTCAACAGATGCTGCCCGACCTGCTGAATTCATCCAGCTTTTTTGTATGTCTTGATTTGACCACAGCATCTGCAGTGTACTTTGTGTATTTACTTCTGCCCCCTGACACACTCATATTTCTGGCATTCTCCTTGTCCTCCATAAGAGAGGACTGATGAAAAATATTTATTAAGTTCATCTGTTGTTTCTTTGTTCCCTGTTACTACTGCACCAGTGTCATTTTCCAGTGGTCCGATATTCACCATAGTCTCTTTTATATATCTGAAAAGTCTTTTTTGGTATCCTCTTTAATATTATTGGCTAGCTTACCTTCATATTTCATCTTTTCCCCCTTTATGCCTTTTTTAATTGCCTTCTCTTGGTTTTTGAAGTTTCTCAGTCCTCTAACTTCTAATTAATTTTTGTTTTATTATATGCCATTTCATTTGCTTTCGTGCTGTCTTTGACTTTCCTTGTCAGCCATGGTTGCCGCTGCCTCCTTTTTAGAATGCTTCATCTTTAGGACGTGACTTTGCTGCGCCTCCAGATTGCTCCTAGACATTCCAGCCATTATTGTTTTGCCATATGATGCGGGTATATATTCTGCTGTTAAATAATCTGAAAGGATAAATATTGAGGGTATTGCTAATTGGCATAGAAGTAAGTTTTTAATCTTGTTAATTAAATTACATTTCTTTGCCTTTCAAACCATCAACATTTACATTGGTTCTTGATGGTTTGCATTGACGCTGTAAAGTCTATCTAAATTTAATTCTGTTTTCAACATCATTCAATCATCTAAGTTTACCTGGCTATTTGAATTAAAATAATCAAAATTGTGTCTGGTTAAATCTGTTTTGAAACCCAGATTACATTCAGATTCCGTCACTGGAAACAGCTACTTGAAGACAATACTTGATGCCCATGAACCTATTCCCAATATGAATGTATGAAATGAAAAATGGTGCTGGAAATGTTCAGCTGGCCAGTGAGTATAAAGAAGGAGAGTTAACATTTCAGGTTACTTCAGGTAGTTCAGGTTCCAGCTTCTGTGTTTGCTAGTATCTTTTAAATAAGATTGTGGAAGGATTGATGGTCTTGTTTCGCAAGTATTGAAGTGGGTTATGGTATGTTTCACCTGAAATATGTCTATCTCTGTCCTATTTACAGCATCTTGATCAATTTAAATCTTTGTGGTTGCAACATTTTTTAATATCAAAATTCACTTGGAATCCTGATCTCTTGATTCACAAATGTACTGCAGGAATTGCCTTGCAGATTTTTAAAGGACGTTAACCTAGCATGATGTATGATTTACAGAAATGGTGTTCTTCAAATTGCTGAAATCTTATACCACTATTGGGTTGCAAGTTTTGTATGAAGACAGTGGAAGCATTGTAATGTGCTGACGTGGGGATTGTTTCCGTGGGAGAAGTGCAGTCTTTATGAAAGGGCTATATCACTAAAGTTCAAGGGCCAATGAGTTCTGCCTTCCCTCTCATTTTGTTTTTGTAAAATGTTTACTATTTTTCTTATAAATAAATTCTGTGAATCATTGGGGAGACATAGTGTCAGTGAGAATAAAAAGAGAAATGCTTAAGTTTTCAACTAGTTTTGATTCAGATTTACTTATTATACGTTTGCATTAAAGCAACAGTGATGTATCGTTTGCATTAACAAGCAGCACATCCAAGAAGGTGCTGGGGCAGGGTGGCAGCCTGCAGGTGTTGCTACAGTGCTTGGCAAAACAACAGTACAACAACATAACACAACCAGCCAGCAACAGAACAGCAGCAGAACAAGCCCTTTCCCTCCCTCCCCACCCACCTCACCACCCACATGCATAACAGTCCTCAAATTCTCCAGGCCTCCTGTCACTAGCCTTTGGCCATCTGCTTTGACTTCTGAACATCTGATTGATCCCTGTTTTAGGTGATGACTGGAACCCGAACCTGAACTCAAACTCAAACGCTGACTCACTGGCCCTCGTGGCGGCTGGACCACTGGCCTGGGCCAGCGTGACATCCACAGATGCTCTTCGTCACCCATCCGCATGTGACAAAGGGCACATTAAGAACTGCAGCCCCTTTGTAAGAATTCATTGGGATTAGTTTGTGTATCAAACTTGGACTTCCTGTGAAGTGCAAAGTTTAATTTGAACTTTAGAAAGTTTGACACTAAAATTAATTGAAGGGGATTTTGAAGGTGGTAACACATTAACTTTTTAAGCAAATACTATCTTTTCAGACTAATTCTATTCTAACAAGAAAAATTAATTTTGAAATTGGTGATGAAATGATATAACAAAGAATTTCACAACATGATCATGAGGAAACTTGTCAAATAAATTTCAGCACAGGAAGATATTATTCTCCTCGTGGGCTAGTTGTTTACTGGATAAAGTCAAAAGTCCATTGTTCTTTGTTGTTACTCTAAATATGGGCTTGGAGATAATGATGTACTTATATAGGGTACCAAGCCCAAGTAGGGTAGTGCATTTTAATTTGGACTGCCTAACACCAAAAGGTTAAAGCCCCAGTGTAACAATGAGGTCACTCTTGAGAAGTTGTAATTCCTGTTTAATTATGGGTTTGTCCTTAGCACATGCTCGAACATTCCGTGCTCTATTCTCACTTGTACTTGGACATTATTGTTATTTCAAATTCTGTATTAAATGTACAGGGAGCTTTGAAACTCAAAAAAAAGACAAGTGAATTGATAAAATGCCTTTTTTCCGATAAGCTCCAAGCAGTTCAAGCAAGTGCTTTTACTGGTGAAGGCCCAGAGGTGCTGTTGTTAATCCTTGCAAACTGTACAAAGCTATTATGTAGAGACAGGAATTAGCTGCAAATTCAGATGTTCAAAATGTATATTTTGATAAAGTAGCAAATCTAAAGATGTATCTCCTTTAAATAAAATCTGCAAATATTTCCTTTCACTTTATCAGTTATATACTTCAAGTTGATCCATCTGACTGCTATCAAAAATGTAATAATCATTCATGGATACTGTTAAGAGGCTGGTAATGGCACACATTAACTCCAGCCTCTTGGATAACCTTGAGCCACTGCTATTCACTGACTGCTAAAACAGGTCTATAGCAGATGCCATCTCTATGGTCCTATGCTCATCTCTGGAACATCTGGACAGTAAAGACAGTTGTTCATTGGCTACAGCTTAGCCTTTAGCACTATAATTCCAAGCAGACATCACCAAATTCCAAGACCTGGAGTGAACACTTCCCTCTGCAACTGGATCCTTAACTTCCTGACCAACAAATTGAAATTAGTAAAGATAGGCAGTAACACCTTTGCCACTGGTGCTGCACACGGTTGTGTCCAAAGGCCCCTGCTCTAGTCTCACTTACTCTCATGACTTGCATGGCTAAATTCTTCTCTTAACTCCATTTACAAGTTTGCAGATGATACCACTGTAGTGGGCTGTATATCAAATAATGAGTTGGACTACAGGAAGGAGAGAGAAAGAACTTAGTAACATGGTGTTGTAGCGGTGTGCTACACGCAGCGCTAAAATTACGACACGGAGTCGGTAACTGCAGTCGAAGGAAAAAATTTATTCGAAAACTTCAGCCTCACTTTTAAGCCTCCCTCAACCGGCCCCCCATGGCACAGAGGCTCCAAAGCTCTGTGCTCGCAAACCCCCGTAGGCTATCTAATTGTGAGTCGGTTCGGATGCGCCAGGAAATGGGTCGCCATATAACCCCCCCCCCAGAACCGGCGATACACCCCCCAATGTCCACAGTCTGGGCCAGAACCTGCTTGGGAGGTCGGCCTCTGCGCCGAGGCGCCGGAAATTCGGCCGGTTGCGCCAGGTCCACATGGGCCGGTTTGAGGCGGTCCACCGTGAAAACCTCCTCTTTCCCCCCCAACGTCCAGCACGAACGTGGACCCATTGTTCCGGAGCACCATAAATGGCCCCTCATATGGCCGCTGCAGCGGCGGCCGATGCCCGCCCCTTCGTACAAACACAAACTTACAGTTCTGTAGGTCTTTGGGTACGCAGGTCAGGTGCCGCCCGTGCTGTGAAGTGGGTATGGGGGCCAGGTTACCGAGCTTCTCGCATAGTCTGCCCAGGACTGCTGCGGGTTCTTCCTCTTGCCCCCTTGGGGCTGGTAGGAACTCCCCGGGGACGACCAGGGGCGCGCCGTATACCAACTCGGCCAACGAGGCGTGCAGGTCGTCCTTGGGCGCCGTGCGGATGCCGAGTAGGACCCAGGGAAGCTCGTCTGCCCAGTTGGCTCCTTGCAGGTGGGCCATGAGGGCCGACTTCAGGTGACGGTGGAAACGCTCCACTAGCCCGTTCGACTGTGGGTGGTAGGCAGTTGTGTGGTGCAGCTGAGTCCCCAAAAGGCTGGCCATAGCTGACCACAGGCTGGAGGTGAACTGGGCACCTCTGTCGGAGGTAATGTGGGCTGGTACACCAAAGCGAGATATCCAGGTGGCGATCAGGGCTCGGGCGCAAGATTCGGAGGTGGTGTCGGTGAGCGGGACCGCCTCTGGCCATCTGGTGAACCGGTCCACGATAGTCAGGAGGTGCCGTGCTCCGCGCGACACTGGCAGGGGGCCCACGATATCCACATGAATGTGGTCGAAACGCCGGTGGGCGGGATGGAACTGCTGCGGTGGGGCTTTGGTGTGCCGCTGAACCTTGGCCGTCTGGCAGTGCATGCACGTTCTGGCCCATTCACTGACCTGGTTGCGGAGTCCGTGCCAAACGAACCTGCTGGAAACCATCCGGACAGTTGTCCGGATGGAGGGATGCGCCAAGTTATGAATGGAGTCGAAAACGCGGCACCGCCATGCTGTCGGGACGACTGGACGGGGCTGGCCGGTGGCGACGTCACAGAGTAGGGTCTTCTCACCTGGGCCTACGAGGAGGTCCTGGAGCTGCAAACCGGAGACTGCGGTTCTGTAACTCGGAATCTCCTCATCCGCCTGCTGCGCCTTTGCCAGTGCCTCAAAGTCTACCCCTTGGGAAAGCGCATGAACGGTAGGGCGAGAGAGCGCATCCGCCACGACATTGTCCTTACCCGAGACGTGCTGGACATCCGTCGTGTATTCAGAGATGTAGGACAGGTGGCGTTGCTGGCGGGACGACCAGGGGTCGGACGCTTTCGTAAGCGGTTTGTGGTCCGTGAACGCGGTGAAGGGCCGACCTTCTAGGAAGTACCTGAAATGCCGGATTGCCAGGTAGAGCGCCAACAGTTCCCGGTCGAAAGCACTGTACTTAAGCTCGGGTGGTCGCAGGTGTTTGCTGAAAAACGCCAGGGGTTGCCAGCGACCTGCGATGAGTTGCTCCAGCACCCCACCGACTGCCGTGTTTGATGCGTCCACTGTGAGGGCGGTAGGGGCGTCCATTCTGGGATGTACTAGCATTGCGCTGTCCGCCAAAGCTTCCTTCGTTTGAACGAAAGCGGCGGTGGACTCCTCGTCCCAGGTAATGTCCTTGCTCGGACTCGACATCAGGGCGAACAGGGGGCACATGATCCGGGCAGATGAAGGGAGGAAGCGGCGGTAGAAATTGACCATACCTACGAATTCCTGAAGGCCTTTGATCGTGGTGGGTCGGGGAAAGAGGCGGACTGCATCTACCTTAGCGGGCAGAGGGGTTGCCCCGTCTTTAGTAATCCTGTGGCCCAGGAAGTCAATGGTATCGAGTCCGAACTGGCATTTGGCGGGGTTGATGGTCAGACCGTACTCACTCAGTCGGGCGCAGAGTTGACGGAGGTGGGACAGATGCTCCTGACGACTGCTGCTGGCTATGAGGATGTCATCCAAATAGATGAACGCGATGTCCAGGTCCCATCCCACCGCGTCCATTAACCGCTGGAAAGTCTGTGCAGCATTCTTCAGGCCGAACGGCATGTGGAGGAACTCAAAAAGGCCGAAAGGGGTGATGAGAGCCGTTTTGGGGACGTCGTCAGGATGCATCGGGATTTGATGGTACCCTCGGACGAGATCTACCTTGGAGAAGATCCGTGCGCCGTGCAGGTTTGCTGCAAAGTCCTGAATGTGCGGCACAGGGTAGCGGTCCGGTGTGGTAGCCTCGTTCAGCCTGCGGTAGTCGCCGCACGGTCTCCAGCCCCCCGTCGCTTTAGGCACCATGTGCAGGGGGGAGGCCCATGGGCTGTTGGACCGCCGAATGATCCCCAATTCCTCCATCCTCTGGAACTCCTCCTTCGCCAGTCGGAGCTTGTCCGGGGGAAGCCGCCGAGCGCGGGCGTGGAGGGGTGGTCCCTGGGTCGGGATATGGTGCTGTACGCCGTGCCTGGGCATGGCCGCTGTGAACTGCGGTGCCAGAACCGATGGGAACTCCGCCAGGACCCTGGTGAAGTCGTTGTCGGACAGCGTGATGGAGCCGAGGTGAGGGGCTGGCAACTGGGCTGCACCCAGGGAGAACGTCTGAAAGGTCTCGGCGTGTACCAGTCTCTTCCTGGGCAGGTCGACCAGTAGGCTGTGAGCCCGCAAAAAATCCGCACCCAGAAGCGGTTGGGCTACGGCGGCCAGTGTAAAGTCCCACGTGAACTGCCTGGAGCCGAACTGTAGCTGCACCTGACGGGTGCCATTGGTCCTTACTGTGCTGCCATTCACGGCCCTCAGGGGGGGACCCGGTGCCCTGCTGCGGGTGTCGTAACTCGTCGGAGGTAAAACGCTGATCTCAGCCCCAGTATCGACCAAAAACCGGCGTCCCGACCTTCTATCCCACACATACAGGAGGCTATCCCGATGGCCAGCCGCCGTAGCCATCAGCAGCGGCTGGCCCTGGCGTTTCCCGGGAACTTGCAGGGCGGGCGACAACGGCGGGCTTCTGCGCCCCACCCCTGGTGGTAGAAGCACCAGTGTTCATTGGGCCGGGGGTTGGCGGGCTCTGCGGCCGGGCCTGGACTGGTTTGCTGCCGGGAGCGTGGCTGGGAGATCTGTGCGATGGATGCCCCGCTCACCTTTTTGGCGTTCCACAGCAAGTCCGCCCGGGCTGCCACCTTCCGGGGGTCACTGAAATCCGCGTCGGATAGCAGCAGGCGTATGTCCTCGGGCAGCTGCTCCAGGAATGCCTGCTCAAACATGAGGCATGTGTGTCCGTCGGCCAGAGACAACATCTCATTCATTAAAGCCGATGGAGGTCTGTCACCCAAGCCATCCAGGTGCAGTAAACGGGCAGCCCGCTCGCGCCGTGAGAGTCCGAAAGTCCTGAGGAGCAGGGCTTTGAATTCCGTGTACTTGCCGTCTGCCGGGGGCGACTGTACGAACTCCGCGACCTGGGCCGCTGTGTCCTGGTCGAGGGAGCTCACCACGTAGTAGTAGCGGGTGTCTTCTGAGGTGATCTGGCGAACGTGGAATTGGGCTTCGGCTTGCTGGAACCATAGGTCCGGGCGCTGTGTCCAGAAACCCGGCAGTTTCAACGAAACCGCATGAACAGAGGCGGCGTCGGTCATTTCTGGTCCAAAAATCGTTTGGACCGTCGGGGTCACCAATTGTAGCGGTGTGCTACACGCAGCGCTAAAATTACGACACGGAGTCGGTAACTGCTGTCGAAGGAAAAACTTTATTCGAAAACTTCAGCCTCACTTTTAAGCCTCCCTCAACCAGCCCCCCATGGCGCAGAGGCTCCAAAGCTCTGTGCTCGCAAACCCCCGTAGGCTATCTAATTGTGAGTCGGTTCGGATGCGCCAGGAAATGGGTCGCCACAGTGTCATCTTTTCCCTCAATGTCAGTAAAAAGAAAAGGAGCTGGTCTCTGTCTTCAGGAAGGAGGGTGGTGCATCTACTCCTGTCTACATCAATAGTTCTGAGGTTGAGAGCTTCAAGTTCCTAGAAGTGAACATCACCAACAGCCTGTTCTGGTCCAACCACAAGGACACCATGGTCAAGAAAGCTTGGCAGTGTCTCCACTGCCTGAGGAGGCTAAAATAATTGGGCATTATCACCACTGAACCCTTACCAATTTTTATTGATGCAGTATGGAAGGCATCCAATCCAGATGCATCACAGCTTAGCATGGTAACTGTGACTGCAAGAAACTGCAGAGTGTTGTGGATGCAGCTCATCACTTCATAGAAACAAGTCTCCCTTTGTGGACTCTGTACTACTTCTTGCTGCTCAGTTACACAGCCAGTACAATCAAAGATCCCACCCACCCTGGACATTCTTCTCCCCTCTCCCACCAGGGAGAAGAAGATACAAAAGCCTAAAAGCATGTACTCCCAGTTAAGGGCAGCTTCTAACCGCCGTTATAAGACTGTTGAATACATCTCTAGTACAATAAAGGGAACTCCTGACCTCTCCTACCTCATAATGATCTTGCATCTATTGTTGCCCTGCACTGCACTTTCTCTGTACCTGTTGCACTTTATTCTGCTTTCTATAATTCTTTTGCTTGAATACACTATGATTTGATCTGTATGAACAGTATGCAAAGCAAGCTTTTCACTGTACCTTGCTATGTGACAATATTCAAATGGTGGGATTCCTATTTAGTGGTCGTGTGTGCTGACTTGTATGCTTAGTTAAACAGTTGTGGGCTGATGCCTACTGTTGGTAGCGCAGAAATACAAGCCTGTATGAAGTTCAGGTGCCCACTTTAACTGAAAAGGTAAATTGGTTTGTTATTGTAACATGTACTGTAGGATAGTGGGGGGGGGGTGGATTACATGCCATTCATATAGATCATTACATCACACCAGTACATCAAAGCAGTACACAATGCAGAATGTACTGTTGCAGTTACAGACAAAGTGTTGTGCAAGCCATGAGGAGGTGGGTAGTGAGATCAAGAATCCACCTTATCGTAAAAGTTCACCTAATTGTCTGATTAGGCTGGAAGCTGTCCCTGAGCCTGGTATTTATTACATGCTTTCAGGCTTTTTGAAATTCACTAACCCCCAAGATAAAATTGGCACGCTACAGAGTTAACTTCCTGCATACCAATGCAGCTGCTGAGAATGATTCTTCAGAAATCGCACAGATATTCTCATCATGGATTGGAGTGGCCCTATTAAGAATTCTAAATGATATTTCAGGCATGGTCTGTACTACACAATCTGAGTACACTGTATTCACCGCTGGTAATACCAGATTACCACTGGAAGCTGCAAATCTACACAAATTATTTTCTTTTGTAGTTTTATTGTAATCTATCACTAGTGAATTTGTTTTGCTTTCAAAATATGATTTGTAGTTACACATATCAACATAATTAGTCACAATTTGTTTAGAACCTAGTGATGTCATGTTAATGAAATAACTTGAATGTCAATAAGTTAATGTTAGACTACTTAATACTGATAAAAATCTTTTAACCAATGCAACCCCTGGGCATAATATTCCCTGGCAGTATCCAATTTATAAAACCTCATCAATATTGTCCACTCAGGTTTTGCTTGCTGATTTTGAAATGCAGTTATTTTCTTCTGGATTTCCAATCTGGTGTCTAAATCTCTGCTTAGGGGGAGATATTAGTTTTGTCTCAGCTTCCTGAAAAACACAAAGTAATCAACACACACACACAATTTCTTTTATTCTTATACGAAGGCAATTGTAACCTTGGTACACCAACCTGATTATCACAGGTCATATAATAAAGCTGTTTATACCGCTGCAAATAATTATGCTAAATCCTTTGTAAACAAGTGAAAGAAAATCATTGTCAACAAAACAAAAATGAGTCATCGATGATGGTTTCAAGGTCAAGATCTTTCTATTTTTATGTGGGCTTCCATCAGGTGCAATGCACGCACACACAGTGCTGGAAGTGTTCAGCGTGTCGGGCAGCATCCATAGAGGGGAGTGAACAGTTGACATTTCAGTCTGAGACTGCTTATCATGACTGGAAAGGAAATGTGAAGAATATCATTTAGATTGAAGGAGTATGGAGAGAATCTACAAGGATGTTACTGGGTCTTGAGGGCCTGAGTTATAGGGAAAGTTTCAATAGGTTAGGGCTTTATTCCCTGGAGTGTGCGATAAAGAGGGGAGATTTGTTAAAGGTATACAAAACTTTGAGGGGTATAAATAGGGTAAGTGCAATCAGGCTTTTTCCACTGTGACTGGGTGAGACTACAACTTGAGGTCATGGGTTAAAGGTGAAATATTTAAGGAGAACCTGTGGGGAAACCTCACTTGGAGGGTGGTGAGAATGTGGAAGAAACTGCATGTGGAGCTAGTGGATGCAGGTTCAATTGTAGCACTTGGGAAGTTTGGATAAATGCAGAGATGGGTGTGATATGGAGACCTGTGGTCCAGGTGTAGGTTGATGGCACAGCCATTTTGGTTATTATACTCTCCCCTTTCCCTCAGGCAGAAAATACTTGAGACGTATACCACCATGTTCAATGACAGCTTCTACTCTGCTTTTATAGGATTCGTGAACAAATCCCATTGTTTGTCTTCATCTTGCAGTCTACCTCTTCATGGCCCTTGCTGTCTATCTTCCTGCACTGAGTTTTCTCTGTAACTGTAATAATGCTTCAACTGTTTATTTCCCTCCATTGATTCTGCCTGACCTGAGTTCCTAGAGCATACTTTGTGTCTTGCACTTGATTTTCCATTTCATATTGATTTATGTATTTGAATTGATCCACCTGGATTGCATGCAAACAGAAGCTTTCCATTTTATCTAAATACATGTGACAACAATATTGTCCACTCAGGTTTTGCTTGCTGAAATGCAGTTATTTTCTTCTGGATTTCCAATCATCTGTGGGTCTGTATGAATAAAACTTCTGCAGAAGCTGCCAGGGATTACAGGCAGCTTAGAAATTATTTTGATATAAACAAACATAATTAAACATATGAAAGCCACGTATTGTACCATGATGTGTTGAAGCATAAAGCAAGTGATAATGTTTGGAACTGAGCTGTTTATTGAAATAATCTGGGGTTTCTTTCAACTGTTATGGTCATTATTTTCGGTGAATGGAGGCATTCTGATAATTGATTCAGTCACTGAGTTTTCACATATGGAATACTTTTAAAATATATATTTCTTTCACTAGTTCATCAGTTCAAGAATAAATTTGGAGAAATTAACTGAAAAATAAGTATATTTACTTTGTTTTATATCTTTTAGGTGAAACTGGCATTGGTAAATCGACATTAATGGACACGTTGTTCAATACTAAATTTGAAAATACACAGTCATCCCACAATGAACCTGGAGTCCGGTTAAAATCACGCAGTTATGAATTACAAGAGAGTAACGTACGGCTAAAGCTGACTATTGTAGATACGGTGGGCTTTGGGGATCAGATAAACAAGGAGGACAGGTAAGATTTTTAAATATTAATAGCTCTCATTGCAAACGAAACCTCAGATGTACCATTTGAAACTGTTACTTTATCCAGGTGGACATTCAGCAGGTCCGAGCACACAGAGTATCAGCTGGAAAGCTGTGTGCCCTCATATGTCCTCTCTTGTACTCCTAGCTTTCCAGCAGTTAGCTGAGTAATCAGCAAGATAGCAGCTGAAGTGGTTGTATGAGGAATAAATTCTGATAGAGTAGCCAAACTGTCTCAGGCAATGAATCAAGGTTCCAATCTTTGTGTAAACATAGTTTGAATCCTACTACTGCCATCTTGTGCATACTGGTTCCCTAAGACCGCACAATAGCATAGCAACAAATGTAATACTTTATAATGCCAGTGAACAGGGTTCAATTCGTCCCACTGCCTGTAATGAGTTTGTAAGTTCTCCCTTTGACCACGTGGGTTTCCTTCAAGTATTCCAGTTCCAATAACGCACAGGTTAGTAAGTTATGGAGGTGCCATCTTGGCGCTGGAAGCAAGGCACGGCAGCACTTGTGGGCTGCTCCCAGCACATCCTCGGACTGTCATTGACACAAACAACGCATTTCACTGTATGTTTTGATGTGCGTGTGACAAATAAAGCTTTTAATTTGACATACCTAATTCCAGTATATGTTTTTCAAGATCTCCTGCTAAAGCTGTGACATTAATAAATTGGTGACTATTTGAAAGTTATTGAAAGATTACATAATTACTGAGAGAAAAGGAAAGAGCTATGGTTAGGGTTATTCTATCATCAAGCTGTCTTGTCTTGATGCATTTAACTGGGAAATTTACCATCCCCAGCATGTTGGGCTGTGGAATATTTGATGCAGCATTCTCTTGTAACACTTATCCCTTACTGATTTGTTAGTATGCATTTTTGGAATGGGTCTCTTGGTCAAGAAATATGTATACCATTGGAATGAAGCTACGGCAGAAAAGTGAATTTAAAATTGCTCTAGCAATTAAGTGAATGGGCAACAAGTTTCAGTGTTCGTTAAGTGATACATTTTACATGTATAGTCTATGATTAAACTGAAAAATAATTCTTGCCAACTTATGTCTGTGTATAATTGTGATTCCTAATCAGAAAGAGTCATTATATAATTCAAATATGCCTTGCTGTTAAAATATTCTTGTCCACAAGTTATTGATGATTTGCAAGACATACAGCAGTTCTAGTACTAATAGGTCTGTGACAATGAACAGTTCTTGGAAACATAAGAAAAAAATTGTATTACAGGCAGATTATTCCATGATAAATGCCTATAATGTAATTATTGTCTTAATTGAGGTTAATTGTCAAAATTTGGATGTAATATTTTATATTTATTTACATCGGACATGGTTCTGAGATGGTCTGATGTCTCTGTCTAGTAACGACATTTTAGAAAAGATTTTCCTTTATTTCTAATACTGCATGTTTGATTCCAGCTACAAGCCTATTGTTGAATATATCGATGCACAGTTTGAAGCATACCTTCAGGAAGAACTGAAGATCAAGCGTTCATTCTACAATTATCATGACACCAGAATTCATACTTGTCTGTACTTCATTGCACCCACAGGACACTCACTAAAATCTCTTGACCTTGTTACTATGAAAAAATTAGACAGCAAGGTAAGTGTTATTTTTCTTTTATCAATGTATAGATTGCTAAATCTCCTGATAAAATGTTGGTGTTTATGAAAGTAACAAGAATTGGCTATGCTGATATAATCTGTAGGACTATGATTCTTAGCTTGTTCCTATTTTTTTTCAAGTATCGTGGAACACTAAACATTGGTGTTTTAAATGTTTGACTCCTGTAGAAGTAATGTTATGGCATTGTAGTCGTCTTCCTTTCAATTAATTCAAGTGGTTGAGCCCCTGAATAAAAATAATTAGATGTAAAAATAAGATTAAGGTAAGAGTAATTTAGTTGGGTGGCACGATAACATAGCAGGCACATGGACATCAGCGGGAAGAGTTTAAAAAGAACCCAGCTTTATAGAGCAGGTGACTGATGAGAGGAGTCAGAGTAGGGAGCTTTGGCTCAATGATTCAGTGATAACGGGTGGAGGCAAGTTAAGTTACTTGTGAAGAATAGGAATAGGAGGTATGTCTGTGAGACTGGTGTTCTGTACTGGGTGTTGGATGTGGGAGGTCCGGATGACCACATCTGTGCCAGGTGCATTGAGCTGCAGCTCCTTGGGGACAGGGTTAGGGAACTGGAGATGCAGCTCGATGACCTTTGTCTGGTCAGGGGAAGTGACGAGGTAATATAGAGGAGCTATAGGCGAGTAGTCACGCCGGGGCCTCAGGAGTCAGATAAGTGAGTAACAGTTAGGAGAAGGAAGGGCAAGAGTCAGATACTAGAGAGTACCCCAGTGGCTGTACCCCTTGACAATAAGTACTCCTGTTGAATACTATGTTGAATACACAGAGTCTAGCCCTGTGGCTCAGAAGGGTAGGGAAAGGAAGAGGGCAGCAGTGATAGGAGGCTCTGTAGTTAGGGGGTCAGACAGGCGATTCTGTGGACCCAGGAAAGAAGCACCGATGGTAGTTTCCATCTCTGGTGCCAGAGTTCGGGATGTTGCTGATCGCATCCACGATATCCTGAAGTGGGAAGGAGAACAGCCAGAGGTCGTGGTACATATTGGTACCAACGACATGGGTAGGAAAAGGGAGGAGGTTCTGAAAACAGACTACAGGGAGTTGGGAAAGAAGTTGAGAAGCAGGACCACAAAGGTAGTAATCTCAGGATTATTGCCTGTGCTATGCGACAGTGTGTATAGGAACAGAGCGAGGTGGAGGATAAATGCAAGGCTGAGGGTATGGAGCAAGGGGCAGGGATTCAGATTTCTGGATCATTAAGACCTCTTTTGTGGCAGGAGTGACCTGTACAAAAAGGATGGGTTGCACTTGATTCCAATGGCGACCAATATTCTCGCAGGGACATTTGCTAAGGCTATTGGGGAGAATTTAAACTAGGATTGCTGGGGGATGGGAACCAAACTGAAGAGACGGACGAAGGGGCAGTTGGCTCACAAATAGAGAAAGCTTGTAGACAGAGTGAGACGGAGGGTAGGCAGGTGACTGAGAAGGGATACGCTCAGACCGATGGTTTGAGATGTGTCTGTTTTAATGCAAGAAATATCATGAACAAAGCGGATGAGCTTAGACCGTGGATCAGTGCAATGATGTTGTGGCCATTACAGAGATTTGGATGGTTCAGGGGCAGGAATGGCTACTTGGAGTGCCAGGCTTTAGATGTTTCAGAAAGGACAGGAAGGGAGGCAAAAGAGGTGGTGGTACGGCATTGCTGATAAGAGATAGTGTCCATGGCTGTAGAAAAGGAGGAAGTTATGGAGGGATTGTCTACGGAGTCTCTGTGGGTGGAGGTTAGGAACAGGAAGGGTCAATAACTCTACTGGGTATTTTTTGTAGACCACCCAATAGTAAAAGGAACATCGAGGAACAGATAGGGAGACAGATTCTGGAAAGGTGTAATAATAACAGAGTTGTCATGGTGGGAGATTTTTAATTCCTAAATATCAATTGGCATGTCCCTAGAGTGAGGGGTTTAGATGGAGTGGAGTTTGTTAGGTGTGTTCAGGAAGCTTTCCTGACACAGTATGTACAAACCCCATTTCCAGAAAAGTTGGGATTTTTCCAAAATGCAATAAAAACAAAAATCTGTGATATGTTAATTCACATGAACCTTTAGTTAACTGACAACAGTACAAAGAAAAGATTTTCAATAGTTTTACTGACCAACTTAATTGTATTTTGTAAATCTACACAAATTTAGAATTTGATGGTTGCAACACACTCAACAAAAGTTGGGACAGAGGCATGTTTACCATTGTGTTACATCACCTTTCCTTTTAATAACATTTTTTAATTGTTTTGGAACTGAGGATACTAATTGTAGTAGATTTGCAATTGGAAATTTTGTCCATTCTTGCTTGATATAAGACTTCAGCTGCTTAACAGTCCGTGGTCTCCATTGTCTGATTCTCCTTTTCATGATGTGCCATACATTTTCAATAGGAGATAGATCTGGACTGGCTGCAGGCCAGTCAAGCACACACACTCTGTGTCTACAAAGCCACGCTGTTGTAGCCCGTGCAGAATGTGGTCTGGCATTGTCCTGCTGAAATAAGCATGGATGTCCCGGGAAGAGACGTCACCTTGATGGCAACATATGTCTCTCTAAAATCCTAATATACGCCTTAGAGTCAATGGTACCTTCACATACATGCAACTCACCCATGCCGTGGGCACTGATGCACCCCCATACCATCACAGATGCTGGCTTTTGCACCTTTCGCTAATAACAATCAGGATGGTCGTTTTCATCTTTGGCACGGAGAACTCGACGCCCGTTTTTTTTTTCGGAAAACTAGCTGAAATGTGGACTCATCTGATCACAGCACGCGGTTCCACAGTCTTTTGGTTCATCTGAGATGAGCTCGGGCCCAGAGGTCTCGCCGGCATTTGTGCATAGAGTTGATGTATGGCTTCCTCCTTGCGTAATACAGTTTCAAGTTACATTTTTGGATGCAGCGATGGACAGTGTTTAGTGACAATGGTTTTCCGAAGTACTCCCGAGCCCAGGTGGCTATAATTGTCACAGTAGCATGACGGTTTCTTAGGCAGAGCCGCCTGAGGGCTCGAAGTTCACGCGCGTTCAGCAGTGGTTTCCGACCTTGCCGTTTACGCACTGAGATGTCTCTGAATTCTCTGAATCTTTTCACAATATTATGTACTGTAGATGTTGAAAGACCTAAATTCTCTACAATTTTGCATTGGGAAATGTTCCTTTTGAACTGACTAACAATTCTCTCACGAATTTTGGCATAAACGGGTGAGCCACGACTCATCTTTGCTTGCAAAGACTGAGCCTTTGATGGATGCTACTTTTATACCCAGTCATGATACCTCACCTGCTACCAATTAGCCTACTTAATGTGGAGTCTTCCAAACCGGTGTTACTTGAATATTTTGTGCACTTTTCAATCTTATTTTAACTCTGTCCCAACTTTTGTTGAGTGTGTTGCAACCATCAAATTCTAAATTTGTGTATATTTGCAAAATACAATTAAGTTGGTCAGTAAAACTATAGAAAATCTTTTCTTTGTACTTTTGTCAGTTAAATAAAGGTTCATGTGAATTAACATATCACAGATTTTTGTTTTTATTGCATTTTGGAAAATATCCCAACTTTTTTGGAAATGGGGGTTTGTAGATAAGCTTACAAGAGGAGAGGCTGTACTTGATCTGGTATTGGGAAATGAACCTGGTCAAGTGCCAGATCTCTCAGTGGGAGAGCGTTTTGGACATAGTGATCACAATTCCATCTCCTTTAGCATAGCATTGGAAAGGGATAGGAACGGACAAGTTAGGAAAGCGTTTAATTGGAGTAAGGGGAAATATGAGGCTGCCAGGCAGCAACTTGGAAGCATAAGTTGGTAACATGTTCTCAGGGAAATGTATGGCAGAAATGTGGCAAATGTTCAGGGGATATTTGTGTGGTGTTCTACATTGATATGTTCCATTGAGACAGGGAAAGGATGGTAGGGTAAAGGAACCATGGTGTACAAAGGCTGAAAATCTAGTCAAGAAGAACCATAGAAAACCTACAGCACAATACCAGCCCTTCGGCCCTCAAAGTTGTGCTCTACATGTCCCTACCTTAGAAATTACTGGCTTACCCATAGCCCTCTAGTTTTCTAAACTCCATGTACGTATCCAAAAGTCTCTTAAAAGACCCTGTTGTATCAAAATGCTTACGAAAGGTTCAAAAAACTGGGTAATGATAGAGATCTAGAAAATTAAAAGACTAGCCGGAAAAGCTTAAGAAGGAAATTAGGAGAGCCAGAATGGGCCATGGGAAGGGCTTGGTGAGCAGGTTTAAGGAAAACTTCAAAGCATTCTACAAGTATGTGAAGAGCAAGAACAAGACGTGAGAGAATTGGACCAGTCAAGTGAGACAGTGGAATAGTGTGTATGAAACTGGAGGAGATAGCAGAGATACTTAATGAATATTTTGCTTCAGTATTCACTACAGAAAAGGATCTTGGCGATTGTAGGGATGACTTACAATGGACTGAAAAGCTTGAGCATGTAGATATTAAGAAAGAGGATGTGCTGGAAAGGCATCAAGTTGAATAAGTCACTGGGACCAGATGAGATGTACCCTAGGCTACTGTGGGAGGCGAGGGAGGAGATTGTTGACCTTCTGGCAATGATCTTTGCATCATCAATGGGGACAAGAGAGGTTCTGGAGGATTGGAGGGTTGCGGATGTTGTTGTACTATTGAAGAAAGGGAGTAGGGATAGCCCAGGAAATTATAGACCAATGAATCTTACTTCAGTGGTTGGTAAGTTAATGGAGAAGATCCTGAGAGGCGGAATTTATGAACATTTGGATAGGCATAATCTGATTAGGAATAGTCAGCATGGCTTTGTCAAAGGCATGTCGTGCCTTACGAGCCTGATTGATTTTTTTTTTGAGGATGTGACTAAACTCATTGAAGGTAGAGCAGTAGATGTAGTGTATATCGATTTCAGCAAGGCATTTGACAAGGTACCCCATGCAAGGCTTATAGAGAAAGTAAGGAGGCAAGGGATCCAAGGGGACCTTGCTTTGTGGATCCAGAATTAGCTTGCTCACAGAAGGAAAAGAGTAGTTGTAGACGGGTCACATTCTGCATGGAGGTCGGTGACCAGTGGTGTGCCTCAGAGGGCCCCTGGGGCCCCTCCTCTTTGTGATTTTTATAAATGACCTGGATGAGGAAGTAGAGGGATGGGTTAGTAAATTTGCTAATGACACAAAGGTTGGGGGTGTTGTGGATAGTGTGGAAGGCTGTCAGAAGTTACAGCGGGTCATTGATAGGATACAAAACTGGGTTGAGAAGTGACAGATGGAGTTCAACTAAGATAAGTGCGAGGTGGTTCATTTTGATAGGTCAGCTATGATGGCAGAATATAGTATTAATGGTCAGACTCTTGGTAGTGTGGAGGATCAGAGGGATCTTGGGGTCCGTGTCCACAGGACACTCTAGGTTGCTGTGCAGGTAGACAGTGCATTGGCCTTCATCAACTGTGGGATTGAGTTCAAGAGCTGAGAGCTAATGTTACAGCTATATAGGACCCTGGTCAGACCCCACCTGGAGTACTGTGCTCATTTCTGTTCACCTCTTTAGAGGAAGTATGTGGAAACTATAGAAAGGGTGCAGAGGAGATTTACAAGGCTGTTGCCTGGATTGGGGAGCATCCCTTACAAGAATAGGTTAAGTGAACTCAGCCTTTTCTCCTTGGAGCGACGGAGGATGAGAGATGACCTGATAGAGGTGTATAAGTTGATGAGAGGCATTGATCGTGTAGATAGTCAGAGGCTTTTTCCCAGGGCTGAAATGGCTAGCACAAGAGGGCACAGTTTTAAGGTGCTTGGAAATAGGTACAGAGTGGATGTCAGGGGTAAGTTTTTTTACTTAGAGAGTGGTGAGTGCGTGGAGTGGGCTGCCGGGGTCGGTGGTGGAAGCAGATACAATAGGATCTTTTAAGAGACTCCTGGAAAGGTACATGGAGCTTGGAAAAATAGAGGGCTATGGGTAACCCTTGGTAATTTCTGAAGTAAGAACATGTTTGACCTAGCATTGTGGGCCAAAGGGCCTGTATTGTGCTGTAGGTTTTCTGTTTCTAATGTAATGTTATGTCAATGCCAGCAGCAGAGCTACAGTTGTGCTGCTGTCTGAGGAGAATGCTCGTTCTCCCCCGTGACCATTGGGCAGCCTCCCACATTTCAAAGATGTAGGGATTAGTAGGTTAATGGTCACATGGCTCTAACTGGGCAGCAAAGGCTCACTGGGCCAGAAGGATTTGTTACTATGCTACCTCTAAATAAAAATTATATAAAGAAAACTCATTGCTTTAATTGTTGATCATTTAAAAGTTACTGCAATGCTATGTTACATTGTAGTAACTTGTCATTGTGATTACATTTACGTGTTAAACATTACGGCCTGGTATGGGAACACAAATGCTTTTGAGTGGAAAATCCTATAAAAGGTAGTGGATTCAGCCCAGTACACCATGGTAAAATCCTCACAACAGTTGAGCATATCTACATAAAATGTTGCCGTAGAAAAACAGCATCACTCATTAACGACCCTCACCACCCAGGCCATGCTCTTTTTTCACTGCTGCCATCAGGTAGAAGGTTCAAATACCTCGCACCACCAGGATCCAGAACAATTACTACACCACAGCTCTTGAACAAAAGGGAATAACTACACTCATTCTGTTTCTGGTTTTCCTTCAACCGATGGTCTCACTTTAAGGGCTCTTTATCATGTTATTTCATGCTCTTTATTTATTGCTATTGATTTATATTTGCATTTGCACAGTTGGTTATTCATTGATCCTGTTTATAGTTACTGTTCTGTGGATTTGCTAATTATGCTTGCAGAAAATGAATCTCAGGGTTGTATGTGATGACAATGACAATTACTCTGTCAATGACTCTGTCAATTACTCTGATAATAAATTTTACTTTGAAATTTGAACCTCATCAAAAGAAACAGCCTATTCAGATCACTTTAGATATTTCAAATAGTATGACTATTATATACAATATCATGGTCAATAATGGTTCATCTTCTACCCATTGTAAAAAAAAATTCCCAAAAGAAGTGTTGATATAATAATCAAGATTTCAAAATTTTTCTAACTGACTTATTGCTACAGCTCCTATTTAATTTGAGATTACAGATAGTCACCCTATCTCAGATGGCCTTTCCTCATGGAGTTCTTATGGAATGCATTGTTTGGAACTGTGATCTTTTGGTTTTGAGTGTTTAGGCACATTTATGCAGCCAGATGGGCGGGTGCAAACAAGTGATGTGCCCAGGCTCTGTCTGTCTTTCTTTTGATCTCTCCAGTGAATCCAAGTACCACACCTTTCATTGCATTTCACTTATTGAATGTTTGTTTATTTCTTTAGGCATTGTTGGAGTCTTTGGCTATCATCTGACAAATCTAATCGGGCTCACTTTGAAGTAGTAGTAGGAAGTGAGGAAACCTTTAAGAGGCAGTAATCAATACAATAGAATCCACCCTGAGAAGCTAAAAGCAGATGTACCTGTATTACATTTGAGTAAAGGTAACTACAGAGGCATGATATAGGAGCCGGCCAAAGTTGATTGAAAGGGGACACTAGCAGGGATGACGGCAAAGCAGCAATGGCTGGAGCTTCAGGTAGTAACTCAGAAGATGTAGGATCAGTTCATTCCAAAGAAGAAACAGTATTCTAAAGGGAGGCAATCATGGCTGACAATCTTGGAAGTCAAAGATATAAATTTAAAAGAGAGGGTTTATAATGTTGCAAAAATTAGTGGGAACCTGGAGGGTAAGAAAGTTTTTAAAAACTGCCAGAAGTCAACTAAAAAAGCAATATAGATGAAATACGAAGGTAAATTAGCTAATAATTTAAGAGGATACCAAACATTCATTCAGGTAAGGGTAAAAGAGATGAGTAGATGGCTGCAAAATGATGCTGGAGTGGTAGTAATGGGGAACAAAGGAATGGCAGGCAAACAGAATATATACTTTGCATCAGTCTTCACTGTGAAAGACTGCAGCAGAATGCCAGAAATTCAATAGTGTCATGGTGCAACGAGTGTAGTCGTTATTACTAAGGAGAAGGTGCTTGGGAAGCTGAAAGGTCTGAAGGTAGATATGTCGCCTGGATCAGGTGGACTACATTCCAGGGTTCTGAAAGAGCTACAGTAGCTGAAGAGATCATGAAGGCATTAGTAATGATCTTTCAAGAATCACTAGATTCTGGAATGTGTGTGGAGGACTGGAAAATCACAACTGTCACTCCACTCTTTAAAAAAAATAAGGATAGCAAAAAAACAGGAAATTATAGGGCACTTAGCTTGACTTCAGTTGTTGGTAAGGTGATGACATTCATTATTAAGGGTGAGGTTTGGGGTACTTGGAGGCACACAATAAAATAAGCTGAAGTCAGCATGGCTTCTTTGAGGAAATAACAAGCAGGATAAACAGAGGAAAGTTAGTGGATGTTGTTTATTTGGATATTTAGATGGTCTTTGACAAGGTGCCGAACATGAGGCTGCTAAACAAGGTAAGAGCCGTGGCATTACAGGAAAGGTAATAGCACGGACAGAAGGTTACTGACTTGCGGAAGGCAAAGACTAGGAATAAAGGGGGCCTTTCTAGTTGTCTGATGGTGACTAATGGATTTCCAGCATCTACAGATTTTCTCTTGCTTGTGATTATAATTGATGCCTGTATCCAACTGGAAGCCTGAGAAGGGTTTATTTGGTGATGAGTGGAGTTCCGCTGGGATAGGGGTTGGGTCTGCTACTTTCCACTTTGTACGTTAATAATCTGGAGAATGGAATTATGTCTCTGGCCAAGTTTGTAGATAATGCAAAGATCAGTGGAATGGGAGGTAGTGTTGCGGAAGCAGGAGGACTTGGCCAGATTAGAAAAATGGGCAAAGAAATGACAGATGGAATACACTACAGTGTGATGTTCTTTGGTGGAAAGAATAAAGGTGTAGACCATTTTCTAAATGGCGCATTGAATTCAGAAAATGGAGGTGGAGAGTGATTTTGGAATCCCAGTGCAGGATTTCCTAATGGTTAACTTGCAGAGTCAGTCAGTGGTGAGGAAGGCAAATGAAATGTTAAGAATTAATTTTGAGAGGATTAGAATATAAAACCAAGGATGTAAAGCTGAGGCTTTATAAGGCAAAGGTTAGATTGCATTTGGAGCAGTCTGTGCTCCATATCTAAGAAATGATGAGCTGGTTTTGGAGAGGGTCAAGAGGTGGTTCATGAGAATGATGCTGGAAATGAAAAGGTTAACATGAGAGGAGCTTCTGATGGCTCTGGAACTGTACTTGCTAGAATCCCATTGAGACCTTCCAAATATTGGAAAACCTTGATAGAGTGGATATGGAGCAGATGTTTCCAATGGTGAGAGAGTCTAGGATCAGAAGGCACAGCCTCTGATACAAGGATGTCCCTTTAGATCGGCGATGAGAGGAATTTCTTTAGCCATAAGGTGGTGAATCTGTGGAATTTGTGTTTATAGACAGCTGTGGAAGCAGATTCCATTGGGTGTATTTGAAATTGAGATTGACAGGTTCTTGATTTTTGAGGGCAGCAATGGTTGCAGAATGATGGGGTTGAGAGATAATAAATCAGTGATGATTGAATGGTGGAGCAGACTTGATGGCTGAGTTCTGCTCCTACGTCATATGCCCGATATTTAGTCAGTAAGTGTGTCATCCTTATTCTCTCTCCCTACTATGTTTCAGTTCAGATCCACTGGCTGCACAGTTCATCTCCATATTTGACCATTCCTTGATGACATATATATACTGTATTTCTCTCGATAACTAGGGTTTTAACAATGCTAATAGCACGCTGAAGAGTACTAACATACTGAATCATACACATTCATTTAGATATGCTAGGTACTGTTATAGTATCACACATATACTTACTAAAATCTCTTCTCATCTTTAACAGTGTCCTATTCCCATCGCCCTTGTGCTCAACGAGCCATTGTA
Organism: Hypanus sabinus; assembly: GCF_030144855.1. Lineage (NCBI taxonomy): Eukaryota > Metazoa > Chordata > Chondrichthyes > Myliobatiformes > Dasyatidae > Hypanus > Hypanus sabinus. Next base: position 20,220,067 of record NC_082719.1, read on the forward strand.
GCTCTAGATCTATGTGCATCCCAGTCTTTAAAATTCTCATCTGCATTTCAAAAACTAGCCATGGCCTTGCTGCTACCTGTATCTGGAACCTCCATTAACTTGACAGAGCACTGATCTTCAAATTCTTACCTAATTTAAGTCACCCCACTAATGCAGCCTAGGCCCAAGCTGTGGCATTCCATCTCTAAACAATGCTTTGGAATGTTCCTTTAAGATGTTGGGAAAAAGTTTTTTTTTAAGATGTTGAAAAAATGTTCCTTAAAACCCCGTTTCTTAACTATTTGTATGTTTGGGGGTAACGTGAAAGCCCAAATCTCCTGAAATGACAGTCTTGCAGCCACACCACATGCAATCTCTTTGCCTCTCTATTGTCGTAGCCAAGCCCCTATTGGGTTTCAGTTTTAAAGGCTTACCCCTATCTATCTGACAGATGAACCAAAGAAATAAAATTGTAATTCCCATTCTTTATTCAGTTAGTCTTGGTAAATAAAGGGCAAAAACCCACAAGGTAGGATTATGGATAAACATTGACGTATGGCGTGTACTTCAAGCAAAATTTGTTAGGTGTGGATTGGAATATCTTTATGAATTCCATCAGGAATATTCCTCAATAGTGCCACATTTGAGTAGAGTATTGTACACTGGCTGAATTGTGCCTTGGTAGAATTACACCCTATTAACACAGCACTTGGAACCACATAAAACAAGAAGCATAAAAACCAGAATTGTCAGGATGGCAAACAGTTTCTTCCCTCTGGCTGTTAGGCTTCTGAACTCCCTGTCGCATCATATTCAAAGAGGCACTGGTTAATCTGTTTTCTGTACCTTACAATATAGAAACATAGAAATCTCCAGTGCATTACAGGCCCCTTCAGCCCATATGCTGTGCCACCCATGTAGCCTACTCTAGAAGGTGCCTAGAATTTCCCTACCACATAGCCCTCTATTTTTCTAAGCTTCACATACTTTTAAGAGTCTCTTAAAAGACCCTATTGTATCCACCTCTACCATCTTCAATGGCAGTGCATTCCACGCACCCACCACTCACTGTGTGGAAAAACTTAACTCTGATATCCCTCTTGTACCTACCAAGCACCCTAAAACTATGCCCCCTATTTCAGCCCTGGGGAAAAACCTCTGACTAACCACATAATCAATGTCTCTCATCATCTTATACACCTCTTGGATGGAAACCATTGACCCCTGTTTCCATCCAAGGGGTCAGTGTGGACATGGTGGAGGATTACAGATACCTGGGGATACGAACTGACAGTAAACTGGCAACATGAGTGAATCTGCAGATGCTGGAAATAAATAAAAACACAAAATGCTGGCAGAACTCAGCAGGCCAGACAGCATCTATGGGGGGAGGTAATGATGACGTTTCAGGCTGAAACCCTTCATCAGGAGTGAAGTAACATGGGATGGTCGGGGGGGGGGGGGGGATAAGAAGTTGGGGGAGGAATGAAGTAGAGAGCTGGGAAGAGCTGAGAAAAGCTTTCTCTTTTATTTCCCATAATTCTCCACCTTCCCCCTAGCCCATTTCCCTTTAGCCTATCACTTCCCAGCTCTCTACTTCATCCCTCCTCCGTCGACCATCCCATGTTACTTCACTCCTGATGAAGGGTTTTGGCCCGAAACGTCATCACTACCTCCTCCCATAGATGCTGTCTGGCCTGCTGAGTTCTGACAGCATTTTGTGTTTTTATTGACAATAAACTGGACTGGCCAAAGAACACTGAGGCTGTCTACAAGAAGGGTCAGAGCCATCTCTATTTCCTGAGGAGACTGAGGTCCTTTAACATCTGCCGGATGATGCTGAGGATGTTCTATGAGGCTGTAGTGGTCAATGCTATCATGTTTGCTGTTGTGTGCTGGGGCAGCAGGCCGAGGGTAACAAACTCCAACAGAATCAACAAACTCATTCGTAAGACCAGTGATGTTGTGGGGGTGGAACTGGACTCTCTGACGGTGGTGTCTAAAAAGAGGATGCTGTCCAAGTTGCACGCCATCTTGGACGATGTCTCCCATCCACTCCATAATGTACTGGTTAGGCACAGGAGTACAATCAGCCAGAGACTCATTCCACCGAGGTATAACACTGAGCATCATAGGAGGTCATTCTTGCCTGTGGCCATCAAACTTTACAACTCCTCCCTCGGAGTGTCGGACACCCTGAGTCAATAGGGTGGTCCTGGACTTATTTCCACTTAGCATGATTAACTTATTTTTATTTAATTATTTATGGTTTTATATTGCTATATTTCTTCACTGTTCTTGGTTGGCGTGACTGTAACAAAACCCAATTCCCCTCGGGATCAATAAAGTCTGTCTGTCTGACTGTCTATCAGGTCACCTCCCCTCCTCTGTCAGTCCAAGGAGTAAAGGCCAAGTTCACTCAACCTATTCTCATAAGGCACACACTCCAATCCAGGCAACTTCCTTGCACTCTTTCTATAGTATTTAATTTATGCACTTCAGTTTGTTTTTTATGTGTAATCTATCTGTAGATTTCATCCTTGCTTTCAGAAGTTATTATGTGTGTTAAGTATACTACTGTGCTTTACGTCCTGGTTCAGAGAAATGTCTTGTTTAACGATATACATGTATATAGCTAAAGGACAATAATCTTGACTTGACATCCTAACAGTACTAGAAGCTCCATATAACAGTACTCCAGTAGAACCACATTTTAACGGTGTTTTCTAGCTGTAATATGCACTCTTGGAACTGTTCTTTAGATGAACCATACATCATATGTCTATTGTCTATTATCAGTAGTAACATATCTCTGCAGAACCATATCCCAGTGGAACCATGTGAACATAATGTCAAACTTCAACATACAGTCATGCAGGAAGTAAAATAGACATGCAGCTTTCAAAACTGATTGGCGACAGCTATGGAGTGTTTTACTTTGGCTGTGGGCCAGTGTAGGCGAAACATGCCAAAGTTCACTTCTCAGCTCTTGAGACAGGATTGGAGAACAAAGTACCATTCAGATGTAGTGTTCCTTGTGATTATGTAGTCCATCAAACCTGAAGGCTAGCTAATCATTAATACAAGAAGAAAGAAATGCTGAGAGTAAAGACTTACTCAGTGTGAGAGAGTACTTCTGGCTGACTTTTCTTGGACTGCATGACCGATATCTTTCCACTGAACCAAGAAATGGTATTCATTTTTTCATCCATGAATCCACGCGACACTTTACTTTTAAAAAAAAGTCTAGTATTCAGATTTTCTTCATGCTATGATCCTTGATGACTGCATCAAACTATTTCTTTGCAGGGCTTGCCAGAATCCTTGGGAGGGGAACTGTACACTGACATGAGCTAGATTTAACTGGGATACTGAGCTCAGTGGAGGGTGTACTGAATTGATGGCAGACAAAATTGCAAGGTTGACAGCTCATTGGCAGAGTTATTAACGCTTGACAGTAAGTGCTAGAAGATACTGCCCCAACTACGATCTGCAGGTGCGATGATGTGGCCCAGTATCCTCATTTGAGGTTTGGTGTCAACTTTTGATGTTGCTGTGAAATATGTTGAAGGTTTCACTGGTTTCATAGGACATGTTTTAAATATGGTTTGAAGGTTCATTGACAAATAAAAATTACATCCTAATGTTTAGGATAGTTGCAGCATATATTTCTCACACTTGGTGGACAATATGACAATCTTGGATCATGGCTTTTGTGGAGTGTAAATGTTTTTTTGTGAAATTCTGTGACATTCAGGTTCATAATCACAGATGTGTTTTCTAGCAAGTCACATTCTAAGTCTCATAATAACTTAGATTCTTTAAGTGAATCTTATTCTTGTAAAGTTGGATTGGAGGTGCAGTAGAAGTCCCCAACAGTCAGTCTTTCCCTCTCAAATCTTTCTCCCTCGACCCCCACCTCTTAGTAACGTGGTTCCATCCAAGGCCCAGATTGCACTCCATAGGAGGGAGGTCCTGTCCAAGATCAAGATTTTGTAGCCCTTGACCAAATTTTCCAGACGGGAAACATTGCATGACCTCGGCACTGTTGGATGTGATCTTGCGCAATCTGAGATTAGACATTTGCCATGTCTCGTGCTGCTTTTAGCACACTACTGATTTAAAACCATCACCAACATGTAAATGCCTCTCTATGTACCTCTGTGCTTCAGTCCTGAATTCTTTCTCTCCCTCGATAGCTGTTGTCTTAAAACCAGAGCTTTGATTAGAAAGATGAAGAACCACTTGCTTTTGGTCATTGTTCACCCCTTGCGAAGAGGGAGTTTTAATCAAGAACAAAACACCTTTGTTTACAGCAAATATTATTGAGAAGGTAGAACTGGAGGTAGGTTCTTTGTATAAGGTTGTCTTTCATGGATAGATTTGCCTTGCCTTGCGCCCTTAACTCCTGGTGGAGTCGTCGGGGTGCCGTCATGACAAGCTTTGCATCAGTCTGTTCCAACTGTCATGGTTGTGTGCCAGAGCCTGGGTCACTGCAAGTGTTTTTCCTGTCCATTTGTTGATGATGTCCATCCATCTTTTCCTCTGTCTGCCTCTCCTTCTTCTCCCCTCAGTTCCTTGTAGAATGGTCTTTGCAAGGCCACTGGATCTTGTTACGTGGCCGTACCATCTCAGCTTTCTTTTCTTCACCGTTGTGAGAAGGTCTTCACGAGGGCCAATGTGGTGCTGGATGGTCTTGCGGACCTGCTCGTTTGTGATGTGGTCCAAGTATGAGATGTCCACGATGTTGCGATAGCATCTCATTTCCAGTGCCTGTATCTTCCTCTGTAGCTCTGCTGTGAGGGTCCATGTCTCACATGCATACAGGAAGATGGAGAATACCAATACACGCAGGAGTCTGATCTTGTACTTCATGGTGATGTTGCTGTCCCTCCATATTGTCTTGAGTTTGGATAGTGCAGTCGTTGTCTGTGTGGTTCTCGCCGGGACTTCTGGTCTTGATCCTTCATCACTGATGGTCTCCCCCAGGTATTTGAACTGCTGCACTGTCTCAGGTTTCTGACCATTGACCGAGATGTCTGTTGTGATGGCACCGTTGGCATTTGCTATGAGCTTGGTTTTCTGGGCACTTATTTCCATTCCAAACAAAGAATGGATAGATTATGTTGTAACATAAGTGAAAGTGTGCTAAAGGCTGATTTATACTTGTGTGTACGGGCTACGCCGCAGCCTACGTTGTAACCCTGATTTTCCACTTCTGTGTTGCTCTACATGGTAGCGAACATGCGTTAGTGTGCGCCAAAACGCTAGTTGGCGGTGGGGTTTCTATGTCACTGAGTTTTTTCATGAGAGACGTGGACGAGGAAATGCATTCAAAACATTTTCGCATCTCAACAGGAAGATTTGACCATTTGGTTTATCTATTTTGTATCGGTGTACGCACAGCCTACAAACATGACAGAGAAGAAGCAACCGGAAATGCGATGCCACTAAGTGGACCAATCACAGTTGTTGCGGTCTGTGTCGCCGCGACACATGAGTAACCTTTCTGGAGAGGTGCATGTCACCCTATGGCGTAGGATACGCGATACCTACGGCGTAGGTGCAACACACAAGTATAAATCAATTGCTCACCAGATTAACATTATTCAGAAATTGGTGCAATTTTAATGCAATTTCTTGTTTTGCAATAATTTTAAAGATCAAAGTAAATTTATTATCAAAGAACATGTGCGTCACCAATACTACCCTGAAATTCATTTCCTTGTGGACATTCACAGTGATTACAAAGAAACATAATAGAATCAATAAAAAACTGCACACCAAGACAATATGCAAAAGACAACAAATTGTATACATACTACAAAACAGGAAAAAAAACGCCAAAGTAATAATAAATGAACATGCGTTTATAGAGTCCTTGAAAGTGAGTCTATAGTTTGTGGAATTGGTTGAATGTTGGGATGAGTAAAGTTAACCACTCTGGTTCAGGAGCTAGTTAAGGGGTATTAAGTTGCCCTTAAAGTGTGGAAGGAAGTATTATGCAGTTGTAAGGATGTGATCGTTGTACAAAGAAACACCAAGTTTACTCTTTTTTTTGCAGGTGAATATAGTCCCCATCATTGCCAAAGCGGACACAATCTCAAAGAGTGAACTACATAAATTCAAGATCAAAATCATGAGTGAATTAGTTAGTAATGGCGTACAGATTTACCAGTTCCCAACGGATGATGAAACTGTCGCAGAAATCAATTCAACAATGAATGTAGGTTGTAATACTGGTCTGGTTGAGATGAGCATTAATAACCCAATTCTTTTATTACCTAAATAAATATTTTGTGTATTGTAATATTTTTAAACATGAATTTTATAAATATATTTGTCTAACAGAATTGGACATAGCAGTATTGCCCTTGTAGAATTATATATTTTTTTCCTAAATTATTATTTTCACTTGAAAGCCATAGGGTTTTGACAAAAGTATATCGAGGGAAATAATAGTGGAGTGTTTTGCTGTCATTGGCTCTCTCGTAGGCTGATTCAGGAAGAGCTCACTTCCACTTTTGTTTTTTGCAGGGTCATCTTCCATTTGCTGTTGTTGGCAGCACTGAAGAAATAAAGATTGGGAATAAAATGGCAAAAGCTCGACAATATCCCTGGGGAATAGTACAGGGTACGTTTGAATAAGAAGATAGACAGTGCCTTGAAAAAGTATTCAGCAGCCCCCACGAGTATTTCCACATTTTACCCTCTAAATTTAAAATGCATTGAAGTAGGATATTTTTAAACTAATCTACAAAACATTGTGCGTCATGTTAAATAAAAAGAAAAATTCCAAAATCTGTCAACAATTTACTAAAAAAGTAAAAACCAAAATTGTGAGTCAGAAAAAGTATTCATCTATTTTGTAATTACTATGCTAACTTTCCTCAGGTGCAACTTACCAACTCACCCAATTTGTTGATGTAGAAAATTGGAGGATTAGCTGTTTTCTCTGATATCATAAGAATCAATTCTCCCTCTCTCTGTAAGGTCCAACAATATGGTAGATTTTCAGTAAACCAAACCAAAACGCAGACAACAGAGCATTCAAGACAAGCCAGGAGAATGATAATAGTTGAACACAAATCTGGGGAAGGGTACATGCCTCTGAGCTCAGTACAGTCCATAGTGAAAAAGTGGAAACCACAGCCACACTCCTAGGGCAGGCTGCCCTTCTAAACTTAGTTACTGGAGAAGAATGGCACTTGTAAGGGAGGCTACAGAGACGCTAAGAGTCACTCTGAAGGAGCTGCAGAAGTCAGCGGCTGCATCTGGAGATGAAGTTCATGGCTCCATAATCTGTAAGGCTTTGCACAAAAAGGGTATTTATGGAAGAGTGGCAAGGAAGAAGTCCAGACTTTTTTTTAAAAAAAAGCATATCCTAGCCCATAAAGATTTTGCGAAATGTTATGTAGAAGATCCTGTAAAGATGTGGAAGTCAGTCCAGTGGATGGTTGGAACTTTCTGGCCTCAACACTAAGCAGTAGGTGTGCCATAAATCTAATACTGTGCATCAGCCAGGTAACACCATCCCTGCTATAAAGTATGGTGGAGGTAGCATCATGCTATCGAGATGCTTTTCAGCTGCAGGGAATGGAAATCTGGTCTGGAATGTTGCTAAATACAGACAGATCATGGATAAAAACTCGCTAGCTTCTGCTAGGAAGCTTAAACTGGGGAGCAAGTTTGTCTTTCAGTAAGACAACAACCCAAAACACTGCCAGAGCAACCATGGAGTGGCTTCAAATGAAGAAAATTGATGTCCCTGAATGGCCCAGTCAGAGTCCTAACCTTAACCTGATCGAACATCTCTGGCAAGATCTGTAGATTGCTGTCCACTGACACTCTCCAATTAACCTAGCACAGTTTGAGCAATTTCGTAATGAGGAATGGGCAAATCTTGTTCCATCAGGTTGCGCAAAGCTAATGTAGACTTATCCAAAAAGTCTACTGGCTGTAGAAACTGCGAGAGGTGGTTCAACTAAGTAATGAGCAAAGGGCGACGAATACTTTTGAACTGCTGACATTTCAGTTTTTGAAATTTTATTTTTTCACACTTTACAATTTTCTAGGTTTTTATGGGGCTCTACTGTGGGTGGAAAAGTATGTGATTCACAAATAAAATTTCTCAGTTAAATTTATCAAAATCCCTGGTTGTAATACATGTTTATGTAAACAAAGGGTTGGGGCTTGAATACTTTTACAAGACAATCTATTTGTCTAACCTCCTTGAGTTTCTTGTCAACAACGATGGAAAGGGCAATTGCAAAATCGAGTTATCTTCTCAGTAATACTTGTTCTCTGTCATTATTTGTAACTGCATTGGAAACTTTAACTGATAAATTTGATATGTTTTAAGAAAAGTTAACATCCTTTTTCACAGTTAGAAATAAACCAATTCTGGATCGAATGATATGGGTTGGTTGGAGCATTGTTTATGTTGTACCAGTTGGTACATTGGGCGCTTACAAAATATTGTAATTAAAGAGAGTAATCATTTGATTGCGTGTGCATATAGCTGCTGATCTTGGGGTTCTCCAGTTTTGCCTGCAAATTATTCAAGAGAATTACTTTAGCAAGTACTTGTAGCTTCTACTCAAGAGCTTTAAACTACTGGTTATGTGCAAATGTTGTAAAATATCAAACTTGGTGAACAGATCAAATTCTTGAGTTTTGTTTTAGAGTAAGTTTTAAATGGTAATTTTGGCATTTTCTTCATTGATAAGTGATAAAGTCTGTAGAGCTACAGATGTAGTGACCAAGATGCTGGGGGAAATTGCCTTCCTCTTCTGAGCATGGCATGTGTTACATGCTGGGTAATGTAGTAATAATTCCTGCAATTATTAAATGTTGTAAAGGTCTTTTTTTTTAAAAAAATATGCTTTTATAAAGTTGTATAGTTGAACAACCCTGCTTGCCTTTCAGCTCCATAAACTGGCCTGAAAAATTATCTGAAAATTTCCTCCGTAGCAAGTTTCAATGGTGGTTTCTTTCAGAATAATCCTTGGGCAGTTTCAAATTACAGCTTTAAAAACACAAGGAATTTAAAATATTTGCTTTGCTAAGCCCAAGTGAGAAGAGATCTGGTATATTTCAGCATAATACCTAATTATAGAAAAAATTTGTTTGTTTTGTTGTGAAAAAAGAATTTAAAATTATTATCCTATTTATCCATGCATGGACCAGCTGCATAAACATCATGTCTACAAAAAGAATGTCAGAAGCTGGGTGCCTTTCAGTGAGTGATCCAACCTCCCCCAAAGTCTCTCAATGTGTTAGCTGCAAGTCATAAAGCAAAGTGATGGAGTATTCTTCACGTGTCTGATTTGGCACAGTTTGACATCATCCAGGTCAAACCAGCTTGTTTGATTGGCACCCTGTAGGCTCCACCCCCAGCACATTGTGTTTAGAGAACGAAATACAGTTTTTTTCCCCTAAGGCATTTCAGCACCACCTCGTAAGCCTCTAGTGGCCAAGATGCTGGGGGAAATTGCCTTCCTCTTCTGAGCCTGGAATATATTACACTTTGGTTAATGCAGAGATAATTCCTGTGATTATTAAATGCTGTAAAGGTCCTTTTTAAAAAAAACCTGGTTTACAAAGTTGTATAGTTGGACAACCCTGTCTGCCTTTCAGCTCCATAAACCAGCCTGGAAAAATGTCTGAAAACTGCCTGATAATTGCAAGTCAGCAAACTGAAGGGAACATACCATCTGCGGGCTCCCTTTCGAATCACAAACCCTGAAAATTCAAAGGAAAGTGCAGACGCCAGAAATCTGAAATTAAAAACAGAAAAGGCTGAAAACATTTGTGGAAAGAGAAACAGTTAATGATTTGGGTCTAAGACCTTTGGCCATACTGCGCTGAGTTTTGAGTGTGTTCTGATTTAAAATCCCACATCAGCCTGCTGTGAAAAGAATAGTAGTAAATTTCCTTATCAGGATCTAAAACGTGAGATTCAGCGCCACTCGAGGAGCATGGACTGCCAGAGGCTCAGCACTGCCACCTTAAGGACAGTAAATGGATAAATACAACAAAACAGAACGTGGAGCAGTACAGCGCAACAGGCCCTTTGGCCCACAATGTTGTGCCAAATTAGTAATCAAATGGCTAACTTAACTGGTCTTTCCTGCCTACACAATGTCTGTATTGCTCCATTTACCCCATATTCATGTGCCTATCTAAATAAAGTCCCTGATGTCTCCCCTCTGCCACCAGCCCAGGCTGTGCATTCCTGACATTTACATGTAGGCAAAGTGTTAATGCCTGTAATGCCCAAACATGACACCCCTCCACCACCCTCAAAGTTTATGGACTAGTTCTATAAAGGTTTTAACAAAGTACATGTAATGATAGTTGAACAGCGTAGATATAGGCTCTTAGGCCAACCTGTCTGCACTCATCATGTTTGTCTGTACAGTATTAGGGCCATATCTTTCCAAACCTTGTCTGTTTAAGTGTCTGAAGTGCTTAAATGCCTCTTAATTAGATTAATTGTTTCTGATTCCACAACCTTTGGCAGTACATTCCAGACATTAACGTGTGTGTGTGTGTGTGTGAAAATATATCGTCATTCAAACTCAGATAGTTTTTTAAGATCCTTTCTTTTACTTTAAACCTATCCCTCCTTGTTTTTGCTAGCCCGACTGGTGGGAGAGAGGTTTTGACTCTCTACCCCATCCTAGCCTTTTCTATCACATCACCCCTCCATTCCAGGAAAAACAAGCCCAGCCTTTTCATTCCCTCCCCATACTTAAGGTTCCCCAATCCAGGCAATATTCTGATGAATCCCCTTCATTGCAATTGCATCCTATAGTTAGACCAAAACTGCACACGATGCTTTAAGTTAGGAATAACAAACAGCCTGACTCTTGTATGCTGTTCCTGGACCATGTCAAGTTTTATTTGCGATCTGAGCTTCAATCATTTATGGAACGTGTAGAATTGATATGCTTTAGAAATTGTAGTCGGAAAACAGTTGCTGCCAAAACAAATGTCTTATTTACTTCTTTTTATTTCTATTTTTGGAAATATATATTACTTTTTATAGTGGAAAATGAAAATCACTGTGACTTTGTGAAGCTCCGTGAAATGCTGATTCGTGTAAATATGGAGGATCTGAGGGAGCAGACACATGCACGTCATTACGAACTGTACAGACGATGTAAGCTGGAGGAAATGGGATTTAAAGACACTGATCCTGACAGCAAACCTTTCAGGTACAGAACTAGTAGATCTAAGTGTTGAGGTTTGATACTTTAAGCATGAAATTATCTAGTGTAATTATTTGTTCATTATGTGCCATGTTATATAACATGGGTGATCATGGTCCTTCCAGGACCATGATTGTTCATGGCAAATTTTTCTACCGATGTGGCTTGCCATTGTATGACAGCAAGGCATTGGATTATAGTTTTTAGTAAGAACATATGGTAGCTTATACAAATACACAGCAAGCTAGAGTAACTTCAAATAAGAGCTTTGATTTCTGGAAAAAAATGGTTAATTCCAAGTTTTAATTCTGATGAAGAATACTGTCCAGCTAATATATTAGGAATCAGTGTTGAAACACTGCATTTACATCATATGATGCAAAGATAACACGCTGCCTTCAGGATCCTTGTATAAGAGTTATATAATTTTATTCTGATCCTGTTTTTATGTGTATGCATATGTTTTACATTATCATATTCACAATAAATTTGTCAGTTGAAGCTTTTTGCTTTTGAGCTGTGTGGTAATGGCATTGTTGATTAGCCAATGCAATGTGTTCTCAGACTATAATCCAAGCTCTTTGTTAATGTACTGTGTGTGTGCAGTGACTAGATTTTTGTTTAAAAATGCATTTCTGTACTCCATTTTCTTAACAACTGTGGCATATATTAAAATTTTGTTACCAAGGCTTTTCATTTTCATGATGGATAGTAATTATATTTTAAATCCCAAATTTAGGATGAGGCAAGCAGTATGCCTTGTAGATTTTGCTGAAGAGCATGAATGCACACTTGTTGTAGAAACTGAGTCTTTCTGATTGCTTCTGTTTGTTTTGAAGTTTGCAGGAAACTTATGAGGCAAAGAGAAATGAATTCTTAACTGAGCTGCAGAAAAAGGAGGAAGAGATGAGACAAATGTTTGTCATGAGGGTAAAAGAGAAGGAGTCTGAGCTGAAGGAGGCTGAGAAAGAGGTATAACTGTACCTGCTGAATTGCACGTTAACATGAAATCATGGAGTCATACAGCACAGAAACGGGCCACTGACCCATCAAGGCTGCATTGACAAACAAGCTATTTACATTAATCCTCCACTAATCTTGTATTCTTTCCATTTTCATATCAACACACCCTGGCCTGATTGTATTACACACCTATACATCTATTATCGAAGTATATATCCATTATACGACCTTGAGATTCATCTCCTTGCAGGCAGCCACAAGCAATAAAACCTAAAAGAACCCATTTTTTAAAAAAAGAGGACCGACAAGCACCTGATGTGCAGAGGGGGGAGAAACACCAATCATGCAAACAGTAAAAGCAAGCAAATAGTATTTAGAATTGAAGTACACAAAAGAGAGTCTGTCCACAGGCAGAAAGTCACAACCCCAGTTCAGCACAGAGCCGAATAAACATTGCGGGGTAGCATGTTGAACCGGCACATCTCACGTCTCCAGCCCCAACACCCTGACCTTTTCAATCAGGCTCAGTGCTTAAACCTCCGTTCAAACATTGGGTTCTGTTGCTTTGGTATGGGGCCTGGACCCCACCACCTCGATCTGGACTGTGTTGTTAATAAAGAATTTAGTTGTTTCCTTTGCTGTGTTTGCCATCGATAAGTAGTCACTGAGTTTCAGCAGCACTATTAGAGGCAATTTACAATGGCCCTTGGAACGTGGTTAAAAATGGGATCCATAGAGGATACTTACATAGTCGTGGTACAGACGCTATCTCAGCAGCCTTGGAGGCTGGAGCTGTGAGCAGTAACTGTACTAGCTCTGCTGCTGTACCCTTCCCCTTTGAATGCCACTTTATCACCTTGAAGTATTTCTTTGTGGGGATTGATCAATGGATTTTTCCCACAGTGGAAGCCAGGCACAGTGTATGGATTACAGACAAGAAAATCATGCATAGAGTACTAATGTTTATATTGTTATGTTTTGCTTCCATTTTGAAAGAAAAGAAGTTTTTTTTTTAAACCTCTGTCCTGTTGCACTTGCATTCCCTGCAGCCATGCTGAAACCTGGCTGTTATCATTATCCACAGGACAGAGTGAGTCACAAGCACAACTAGGCCTGAAATGCACCCTGGGCCATCTGCCCTGCAACTTTATTAAATATCTGATAGTCAGAGACATCTAAAAACGGATTGGGGTTAATTTCTCACATTTAAAAGTACTTTAATAGAAAGCGCTAAGTGAAACTAAAAAGCAATTGCACTTCTTGATCAAGTTTAGCAACCTCTTTCAAATGAAAGGGGTTGTGTTCCTTGAGTTAGACTACAGTTGAAGTCGGAAGTTTACATACACTTAGGTTGAAGTCATTAAAATTCACTGTTTAACCACTCCACAGATTTCATATTAGCAAGCTATAGTTTTGGCAAGAAGTTGAGGACATCTACTTTGTGCATGAAACGAGTAATTTTTCTAACAATTGTTTACAGACAGATTATTTCACTTTTAATTGACTAGATCACAATTCCAGTGGGCCAGAAGTTTACAAACAAAATCAAAAGAAATCAGCCAAGACCTCGGGGAAAAAAAAATTGTGGACCTCCATAAGTCTGGTTCATCCTTGGGACCAGTTTCCAAACACCTGAAGGTACCACGTTCATCTGTACAAACAATAAAGCACAAGTATAAACACCACAGGACCACACAGCCGTCATACCGCTCAGGAAGGAGACGCATTCTGCCTCCTAGAGATGAACGTACTATGACACAAAAAGTGCAAATCAATCCCAGTACAACAGCAAAGGACCTTGTAAAGATGCTGGAGGTAACAGGTAGACATGTATCTATAGCCACAGTAAAACGAGTCTTATATCGACATAACCTGAAAGGCTGCTCAGCAAGGAAGAAGCCACTGCTCCAAAATGGCCTTAAAAAAGCCAGACTACAGTTTGCAAGTGCACATGGGGACAAAGATCTTACTTTTTGGAGAAATGTCCTCTGGTCTGATGAAACAAAAATTGAACTGTTTGGTCATAATGACCATCATTATGTTTGGAGGAAAAAGGGTGAGGCTTGCAAGCCAAAGAACACCATCCCAACCGTGAAGCATGGGAGCAGCAGCATCATGTTGTGGGGGTGCTTTGCTGCAGGAGGGACTGGTGCACTTCGCAAAATATATGGCATCGTGAGGAAGGAAAATTATGTGGGTATATTGAAGCAACATCTCAAGACAACCAGGAAGTTAAAACGGTCACAAATGGACAATGACCCCAAGCATACCTCTAAAGTTGTGGCAAAATTGCTTAAGGACAACAAAATCAAGGTATTGGAGTGGCCATCACAAAGCCCTGACCTCAATCAGATAGAAAATTTGTGGGTAGAACTGACAAAGCTTGTGCGAGCAAGGAGGCCTACAAACCTGACTCAGTTACACCAGTTCTGCCTGAGAAATGGAACAAAATTCCAGCAACTTATTGTGAGAAGCTTGTGGAAGGCTACCCAAAATGTTTGACCCAAGTTAAACAATTTAAAGGCAATGCTACCAAGTACTAACAAAGTGTATGTAAACTTCTAACCCACTGGGAACATGATGAAAGAAATAAAAGCTGAAGTAAATCATTCTCTCTACTATTATTCTGACATTTCACATTCTTAAAATAAAGTAGTGATCCTAACTGACCCAAGACTAGGAATGTTTTCTTGGATTAAATGTCAAGAATTGTGAAAAACTGAGTTTAAATGTATTTGGCTAAGGTGTATGTAAACTTCTGACTTCAACTGTATGTGAGAGTCTGGGGATGTAGAAGGGAACTGGCCCTCTCAGCTCGGGAGGTTTGTGCTCCAACTCTGGAACTGAGGTGATCCCTTAGCCATGTGGCAGGTCAGGCCTCAGCTTATTCTTAGCTCCCACATTGCAAAGGGAAGACACAAAGATTAGGAGTGAACTGCCTGTACACAACAGCAAAAATCAGGAATCACCAGCAAAAAAAATCAGTCTTCTAATCTATAGCTGGAAAGTTGTATATTTAAAAAAAAATACATCAAGGGTGAGACAGTGGTAGCAAGTTTTGTTCCCTTAAGGGCACAAATTATCTAGTTGGCTTTTACAACAGATGGACAATATTTAAATCAGCTTCATTTTTGTTCTGGAGTAGCCTTGGTAGTTACTGGATTTCAGCTTTGGTTTCACAGTTTTTCCATGACGAGACATGAATCTACACATCTAGGTTTCTGATCTACATCATTTCACATTTAATCCGTCCATCCCTTATTTGTGTATTTTTGCAGCTTCTTGGTGCACGTTCTGTATTTGAACCATGTGACTTAATTACTATCCGCAGCTTCATGAGAAGTTTGATAACCTGAAGAAGACTCATCAAGATGAGAAGAAGAAGCTAGAGGACAAGAAAAAGGACCTGGAGGATGAAATGAATGCTTTCAACAAAAGGAAAGCCGCAACTCAGTTGCTTCAATCGCAGGCTCAGCAAGCTTCCCAGACAACCAAAAAGGACAAGAAAAAGTATGTCCTTTTTCAGTATCTTTGTAAGCTTCTGTTTTATCTTTGCATCTTGCTGCAAAGATCTCCTAACCCGACTTTAAAGCTCAAAAGGAAGAGTGGTGTGAGGGTAATGGTGGGAGTGGAAGCAAAGCAAAACCTGCTTCTTAGGTGGCTAGCAGCAATAATATTTACAAATGAGAGAATTTTGTTAACCCTTTCCCCCTCAAGCAGGTATCATGTCTTGTTAGATGAGAAGAGACCAGGTTACCCAGAAATGTCCCTGTAGGTTGCTTGCACTTCCTAAAAATCACATAGAAAAATAAAGTTCATCTCCAAACGGTAAATATCCAGCATATTAACAGGAGCCGGACCAAATGTGAACTTATTGCAGAGTTTTGTCTGTTTTCCTTAAGGTTTGGGTCATTCTAAATAACTAAAAGAACTAAATGTGAAATATAAAAGCAATAGTGGAATTAATTTTACTCCATACATTGAGGTGTTTGAAATGTAAGAATACTAATCTCATGACAATGTGTAATTTGTGCAGTGTCATTAGATTTTGTTGTTGGTTCTGAAGAGTGTTTTCAGGGAAGTATTATGCTCTGATACCACTTTGGTCATCATCGAAATCTTTCTGCAGGTGGCTTAAACTTGGATGGTAAAGAAATATTTTCTGGGTCAAAAATCAATTTAAAATTGACTTTCTCTACATTCTAATATTTGAGTTTTCATATTAAAGGCTAGAACTTCTCTGAATTTCCATTAAATCGAGGCTTAATTTTTTTTTGTGATACTGCATTTATTTATAGCAGATTAGCAGACCGTATACAACTTTAAAATTCTCTTGTAAAATAGACTTGTGAATCTCTATCACCTGTTTTATATTGTTGCAGTTTGCATTCTCTGCCCCTGCGACTGTCACAGTCACACTTGTTTGGGCCTGCAGAGTTGTGGAAATCAGCCTCATCGCCACAACCACATCTACAAATGGTGAAGTGGCCCAGTTAGTAGATTCTGAGGTCGATCTCCCAGCTTAACCTGATCATCATTCAGCTTGGTTCACTTCTGCCAAAAGTTTTTGGGACCATCTTGTCTCTTGTTAGCAGCATTTGAAAATAGTTTAAATGAATTGAAGTGCAGGTTGCTCTGTGTTACTAAGAATCTCCTGTTACAGAAAATTGCATTGCAAAAACAATAGCTAGAGAATTTCAGACTCAAAATAAGGTTATTTTTGCCAGAATATTTTTTTTCCAAAAGTTAAGGTTGTTAATAGTTATTTTGTCACTGAAAGCTAAGGATGCTAAAGGCAGCTGATTTCATTGAGAATCAATGGAAGCAAGTGCTTCTTCATTTCCATTGGCCTCCCGCAATTAATTTAGCAGCCTGCGTTAATGAAAATGGCATCTAGTTACTGCAGAGAGGTTACATATAAACAGATTTTTTTCCAAGAAACTTTTTTTTTACTGATTGTTAACTTTTAAGTGGTTCTCTAGATGGCAAACAAGATTGCATTATTGCAGCTCAGCCTGCATAATACAGATATTGTTTCCTAATTCACTAATGGTGTTGTATCCAGTTTGCATTATGAAAATATGTATTATAGGAGAACCACTGGTAATGCAGAGATTGCCCAAAGAATTACAGACAACCTATTAATCGACCCTACAATTTTTTACCCATTCATATAGATGTGAAAACATAGTTGAGTTTAGTGAAAAATGTATGGAGAGTGGGATGTCATGGCCAGTGAGTTGATGCAAAATAACTTATTCCTCAAAACAGTTTTGCATTCCTAAGTTGGTGAATGATTTTACCATGAGTTACTACAACAGAATTTTTATTGTTTTAATTCACTAAGTTCTATTTGGTTAGGTTTATTTCTGTAATAAATTTACTACAAACCTTTTTAGTTTATCTGCCTGACCTTCTCTAAGTGGACGGTATATTCGAAGTTGATAGGGAATAATGACCATCAGGGAACCCCCATTAACAACTAGGTAGTTTGCTTATCACCTTCTTTGTGTTGGCTGAATCGATGTGGCCAATGTATCAAACTGTTGGGGGATCTGGATGAGCACCGTGCACAAGTTATTGCTACACAAAAAACTTATTGATAACAGGAGTAGCCTTTGTTGTCTTACTATTTGCATTGTGAACATGCTGCACACAAACCTCTACCACATTAGCATGTTTTTTATATATAATTCTACTGGAGTGGCTTGAAGATGTACAGGAAAAGTGCATTCCTTAAAGTATGGCAGTGAGTGTTGCAAAGCCATACAATTCAGTTATGAAGTCTCTTTCATAATCTAACAAAAGCATATATGTAGATAATAGGTAAGGACTAGATGGACTTGACATTCCATTATTATTGGTATTCTATCTTCTGAAATTATATATTTCACTGCAGCATCTTTTGAAGAGGACTAAAATATATTTTAGAAGAGATGAAAATGTACATGTGTATATTTTTAGTGTTTACTCTTTTCCATATATGGTGCCTGACCTGCTGAGTTCCTCCAGCATGTTGTGTATGTTGTTTGGATTTCCAGCATCTGCAGATTTTCGTGCATGTGTGAGTGTTTTGTTGTGTGTTCCTTGGGTCAAAAGGGAAGAGGTAATTAACATCAACTGCTTGGTTTACAACATCAGTGTCAGAATTCTGAGGTGTACACACTTGTGATTTTTCACCATTGTAAAAAGAAGAAACTGATTCACCACTTCTGCATTCTATATTTCTGCAATACTTGGCTACACCTTGGGATGTGAAAACCTTTTTCACATGTGAAAAGAGTAATCCTTCATCTTTCTCGTTAATCCTGGCTGGCTTTCCAGTTCAGGGTGCTACATTGTTTCTGCAGAGATGCTGTCAGGTGGACACAAGTTTTCTGTGATATTATTCAAAGCCAAAAAGAGAATCGTCTCCGATGCCCTTGCCAGTGCTTTGGGATATTAGATGCATGTTTTCTCTCCTTTTTTTAATCCTTTAAATCCTTTCAGGCTGAATGCAAGCATAATAAAGTTTTAACTTTGACCACCAAATTATATTAAATATCACACTGAATGATTATGGTGTGCTAGGCAGCGAAAGCTGAGTATGTGGATTCTGTTCTCATCCTACCTATGATGAGATATCAATATAGAAGGCTGACCAAAGAGTTTCCTATCTGAAAAACAAACAATTTTATCTCAGGCAGCCTAGAATATAGAGAAGTGTTCTATTAAAATGTCTTGTGGTTCTCCATTAGCTTTGAGTAATTTGTGCACGCCACCCTTTGAAATCTTCTCCCACAACTTGTAATTTCTCATCTTTGCAACCGGAATGAAAACCATCTACTTCTGTACATTTGACCTTCCATTTGCTAAGATTTTGCCCCTGCTCATTCAATTTCAATTGGTAAATTCTTGCTCCCATATGCATTAATTGCTTTGCCTCCCATATTCCTATCGTTCATTGATTCTGGTGCGTAGCTCTGTTCTTTCATCCAGGTCACTGAAATCTATATAAGCATCCAAAGATATCAAAGTATATTTATTATCAAAGAATGTTTGTTATACTACCTTGAGATTTGTTTGCTTACAAGTAGTAAAAATAAATAAAAGACCAACACCCAATGCCCTATTATGATATCCCATTATGTACCTAAAAAGGAGCCCTTCAGAGGGGAAAAAAAGAGATTTGTCAGATATTTTACAAGTTTGCAGTGTCTCATAGATCATTGAACATTTGTGCCCAATTGCTGTTTTAGAAAAAGGATACCAATGCAAATTAGTGTCAGAAGGAAGACTTGGGAGAGCTCAGCACAAAAAGAAAACAAAATTAGTCTAGGTAAGCTGACAAGCTGAACATACAGTAATTCTAAAATTATCTGTTAGTGAAATTATAGTGAAGAATCCTAATTCAAGTACAGAGATCAAGATGTCGGTAGGTTTGATACCCAAATCAGGTTAACTTAAGTGTTTAAAAGGCAAACACGAGGAAATCTGCAGATGCTGGAAATTCAAGCAACACACACAAAATGCTGGTGGAACGCAGCGGGCCAGGCAGCATCTATAGGGAAAAGTGCTGTCAAAGTTTCGGGCTGAGACCCTTCATCAGGACAGTCCCTATAGATGCTGCCCGACCTGCTGCGTTCCACCAGCATTTTGTGTGTGTTGCCTAACAAGTGTTTAAATTTATTTAGTTTCTTGGTTGCATTTAGGCCATTAGTTAAGCTATTTAAGCAATTGTTTCTATAACAGAATAAAATATCTAAAAGATGCTTGTGACTTCAGTCAGTTTAATCTTTTAGCTGCTTATGTGTAAATGCTTCTATGGTCTTTATACACTGAGTAAAATAATTTCTCTGCTCATTTGAGTGAAAAGAAATTGCTTGGCAACTCTGTTCTGTCTCCAACCAGAATATTCGTCTCCTGCTCTATCCTGTTCTTAAATGACTAACATCTGGTAAATGTCATCAGAAATATCTTATGGTTGTTTTTACTGCAATATGTTACTAGAAGATTGTTCTGTTGGAATGATGTACTCCCTGTGTGTTTGATCTTCCTTTCCTACAGATCTTTAAATTCTTTTGTAGGTTACACAGTTATCTTTTATCTTGTTTTGACTTTATAGAGACAATAAGGCTGTCAAGTAGATGTTGAGACTTGCTTCTAGTTCAGATTATTTATTTGTACAGAATCAAATTGGTTTTAATATGATCAAGGTGGTCATTCAATATGGCACTCGGGAATTAGTGTCAGAAGGAAGATGTGACAGTGTTTGGCAAAAAAAATTCGAGTGTGGGTGGGGTAGATGATAAGTTGCAAGTGTGATATTCCCAGAGTTAATATTGGTTAAATAATAGTGAAAAAATAATTCAAGTACAGAAACCATGATGTATAACTTTGCATATTCCATTTCTTTGCCTTGTTAGTAGAAAAACAGATGCACTTGCACAACTGCAGTTTGTGGGAATGTCTTCGCTATATATCTTTTTTAAATATAGTGGATTCGGGTTAATTGGGTAGTCAGTTCACTAAGACAGCCACTTTTTTGGGACAACTCTTAAAGAACAAAAACTAATCAAGAAGATAGCCAGGATTCCTTGTGTTTATTTGGGACACTATGCCACCTAATTGGGACAGGAGACTGTTGCTGAAGAGTTTCTAACTACCATCAGTTGTGTGTACTTGTGTGGTCTTTAGACACTATACCATGCTTAAAGCAAACAGTTTTCCAATGGTATCAGTTGCATGTGTTTGTGTTCAAAAAGCTGTGATTTTTGTCACTGATAATTTGCGAGAAATATGCAGTAAGGCAATTCAGAACTTTCCTGCTTACTGTGGCTTCAATCGTTCAGGCTTGGAGATGCCAGAAATGACCAGAAGTGATAATGAAATGATTTCACTACTTCAGCAAGTTAGGAACTGCAAAGAATTTTAAGGTAGCGACAATCATCTTGAATATTACAATGAAAATGAAGATTTGGAGGATGCAGTTATCAAAAACATTCTATGAGGCAGTCCATTATCTCCACTAGGTGTCTGCGCTGGTTTTGTTCATTTATAGTCAATCAACAGAAGCATGCACTGAATGAATTCCTACATCAATAAATACAGTATTAGGAACTAATGCATAGTTTTATAGTACTGCAGTATTATTGGTAGTGTTCTAATTTGTTCTGCACTTCATTGAAATATGTAATTTGTACTCAGTTAAATGGTAGTTTGGCTTTTTTCTACTTTTTAAACTATTTTCATGAAACTTTGCCTATTTGGGGAAGCTGCTTAATTGGGCCAAAAAGTACTGGTCCCGATGTGAACCAGTTAACCAAAACCCACTGCATTTAGTTTTTGGATGACGCTTATATAATTGGTTGTATGGAAACTTTCAGTAATCAGGGAAAAAAAAGGTCAACTGAATAGCATGTCATCATTCTCCAATGTAACTAGCTTGAAACCTGGAATATGTAGCTGAGACAGGAACATCAAAGTAAATAAAAATCAAAGTAAATCAGGAAATAACGTGAAATTTACTGGGTGTTGTTGCTTTTGCTAATGTTCAGAGCTAGTGAGATTAAGATAAAACAAAGCATAATTTGTATCCTTTCCATTCTTCAAGCATTCTTTTTTTGATTTGGATGGAAGTTCACACGTGGGATGGGCAAAATGGGGTGGTTGTTGTGGTGCATATAAGAGTGATCTGCAGCAGCTATATATGCTCATCAGGTTTCACTTGCCGAAGTATTTTGTTGATTAAACAATCACACCATTGCTTTTGCTGTTTTAGTTATTTCACTGTTTGCTTAATTTAACGTACCATTAATGATTGAGGATTGTTAAAATTGTTTGGCTTGCACTGCATTGACATAGCAAAGTGTGTTATGTTGCATGCTTCCTACAAAATGTTCATATTGATAGGTTCTTGGATCTTTTAGCATCCTAACTTTATGCATTACTGTGTAGAAAATTAATGTTTGGTCACATTGAAATGTAATGAAACTTGAGGACAATCAAAGTACAAAATTATTTTGCTCTGGGCTAGAATTGAAAAGTAAATTACTATCATGTTCGGGGTGCTCAGCTGTTTTGCAGAATGTCTCCCTTACTCATTCTCGAAGTTCTCAAATTCAGTTTCCCCAATGGACACTCCCACTTGAACCCTTTTCATGCAGTATGAAATGGGAGTTTCAGTTCTGTGTATTTGTGTTTGCCATGTCAATTTTAGTTTGGTTCAACTGATCAGTATCATGAGGAATTTGAATATCCCGATTAAATATCTTCTGTTTTCTTTAATCTGAATATGTAGTTTCCTGTAGCCAGATAGCACATAGATGTTTCTTACATTTAATATCCTTGCTACAATATGATGAGCAGATCTGCACATGGCTCTGGAGTTGAGTTTTGAACTCCAGAATGCCCCTAGCTGTAATAGCGTTGCACTAACCATTACACTACTGTGCTGCCCACAAAATTCTGAATAGTTTGTACTTGAGGGCACTTCTGAATCACAGCTGGGCAGCACAAATGGCAAAGCTCCCAGTCCCAATCCCTGGGGAAGCCACAGTGGTCACCATGCACAGCACATTTGTTCTCTGCTTTTAATGGAACAAGTTTCTGACCCAGTTCATTAGCTGTTCAATGATTCCTTGCATGGACTTCCCATGTGGCATTAAATCAAAAGTTTGCTGAGTTCTGGATACATAATCTCAAAGGAAGTCCTCTCAGTTCACAGGTTCCACAACCCTTTGAAGAGCTCTGTCAATAGTAGCTCTCCCTGTATTACAGCATAATTTTTTCTCTTCTCCCCCATCTCGAAGATTTGCTTTTTCTCCCCCTATTGCGCCCTTCTTCTGAAGAACTCAAATATATTTATTTCCTCATGTCAGAGAGCAGACACTTCCAGGACAATTCTTTTGCTGAATTTTTAAATATATTTATTTTGACATGCCCATATAATGATTTATATCCAATATAGTCCATATTATGATTTTTTTTTAAAGATTTCTTTGTCGCAACCATCAACTCCCTTGTTTTTCTTGGGGTGGGGGGGGTAGTTAGAGGCCTCGTTATCGTTCATTGATTTTTAACATATCCAATTGTAATAGTTGCTTTTGTCCTTTATTTTTCTCCAGAGTTCTTAATCACCAATTAGATGGATTTAAAAGTAAAAGATCAAAAGACCACACTATTAACTTGGTTTTAAAATTCTTTCAGTAATATAGAATTGGTTTTGGAACAACTTAGTGTTTTCAGGTAGAATGGTCAAGGTATCAGTCATTGGTCGATAGCCTCACTTCTTGTGGCAAAAATGGGAAAATAAGTAAGTTTTTCAGATCCTCCCAAATTGGCCATTTATAATTTGGATTGTGATCAAATTATAGATAATTTATGTCAACTGAATTTTTATTTGTGCAATCATGTTTCTATTGTAACTTTTCCTGTAAAGGGTTCCAAAAGCATTTCTAGATTATTGAAATAATTTCAAATCTTGGCTGGAGTTATGGCCTTTGACTAACTATGTCTAGTTTGAGTGAGCTGATTTAATTTGGATACAAGTAAAAATACTGCAGTTGACCTTAGCATCCTGTAACTGGAGAGTGGAAACATCTGCATGGTTGCCACCGGATTGCTGTAGAGTGAACTTTGTTGGAAAGCCTATTTGCTCTCACCCAGTCAGGTGACAAGTGGCCTTCGCTATGAAGACCACTCCCAATCAAATAGCCTGCACAATTTGGGCTCTTGAAATGGGAAATATGTTTAATTGGTTGAGCTCTAATGGGGAAGCATGCTGCAGTAAGGCTGTGATATATGTGCTGCCGAAGAGAGCACACTCTGAATCAGCTGCTGTTTAAGAACTTTTCAATAGGCGACACCTAAAGTTTAACAAATGATCAAGCATTTAACTTGTGACCAGTGTCATGACGGTGAGCCATGACTTTTGTTGGCCTTTTATAGTAGGTTGTGTTGTGTTAGCACTCCCTGTATTTCAAATGACTGAACATACAGGTCTAAATTACCAGCAAAAGTCTCTCAATCCAGTTACTGCTCTAAGCTTTAAAATAATTTATTACTAAAGGGCACCATTTTGAGTGAGCATCACAAGCCTGGGATGGGGAAGTGAAGATGCTTGTAAATCTGCCAGAATCCAAGACATACACATGATGGGAGCAGCATTTAAGCTACTTGCATCCTCTCTGTTCTTTGGGGAGAGAAGGCTCTGTCACAGCTCTGTGAAAGATGCCTGCAGCACCACAGCAGGTAACAAATCCATCCCCATTCACTCTGCCAGTTCCCCAAACACTCTTTCATGGGTGCAGCCTGTCCATTACCTGGATTCATAGCCTGGATTAGACGTAGCCATCTTCAGGAGTCCAAGTCATGTTTTGCAATAACAATCTAACAAATTGTTTTGGAAACTTCAACTGTAAACATAGATCCTGAATGATGAGAGGAGAGGTCAGGACCTGGAATATCTCCCAAGCACTTTACAATACTCATGCCTGACTTGTAACAAGAAACAGGGCTAACCAGTCATTCCTCAACCCTTTTAGATTATGACTAATTTATATACTTTATCAACCTAATACATCTTGTATTAAAGACTCACAAAATTTGAGGCCAAATTTTTTTTTATGTATAATTAACAGTACTGACCTCAAGTTAAATCTTTCAATTTTCTCTCGTTTGATATTTTTAACATTCATGGTTTAACTCCATGCTCTTTTTGAACATTTGTCTTACATGTACCCTTCCTGATTTTTAAGTTGAAGCTGTGTGATTTTCTAGGGGCCGACTTTGTCATCAAATCCAGTGCTTTTCAGCACGACGTACAGTTTTAATAATGGCAGTTGCTAAGAAGTATGTGGCATTAGAATGAAAACCTAATCAAACAAACCCAGTAATTTTGAATTTCCACTGACTTATTGAACTAAATTGTTACATTTCTGCATATTAAAGATTAGGGTAACAGGAAGTATGGAACTGAGTCGTTCCTCAAGAGATTCTAAATGTGAGGAAACATTGTACTGTATTTAATTAAATACAGAAATCACTCTTCAATGCTCTTGCCTGTAAAAGAGTCATTTGAAACTACATAAAGATTATTACATCATTCTTGCATGAGTTTGTTAAATGTGAATTTATCAGCTCAAGCTGTGCTTTTTTATTTGAAACATAATTTGCTATATTTCTCAGGCTATTTGTAGTTGTAATTAAAGGCAGCTGTTTGTAAATATGGTTTGTATTTTTAATCACTGCTTATGGGATTGTATTGGAATGCTGCACATTAATTTATAGCATATGATTTCTAATTGTTTTGTTTTGTTTCCTTTTGTTTGATTGCAGTGCAAGCTTCACATAAGCAACCCTGGCAAGTCAAGGATGCCACCCTATTCATCTGCTTAGCTGTAACGCATCTTCCATCAAAATGTCCATCCATTTTTTTTTACAGAAATAGTATTGAAAGAATATTAACAATTGTCTTTTAATATAGGAAAATCCTTTAGTGTGGATTCCATGAAATGAAAAAGGAGTGCTCCTTGTTTCTGAGGGGCTTGGGGAAAAGTAAAGTTTCTAATGAATTGAAAATAAACTGTAGTTAACATATTGGGCTAGTTATCATATTCCATTTTGTATGCTGGAATTAGGGCAAGGCACTCTGCAGGGAAGGACTGATGTATATAGATCCTTTCCCATTTGGAATCTTACAGAAGTCAGATCCAGACAAAATAATTTGCCCATAACTAATTTACGGACTTTACTGTTGTTACCACAAGACATGGGCTGGTTCAGAAGTAATTTTATTTTGGATCATTTGTATGAATCTGATGTTTCCCTAGTTCCATGAGTATATTTCTCATGTACGTGTGTTTCTGTCATTAATAAGGTGGAGTTTAAAATATTATTTGTACTTTTTTATATGTACGCACTAAAGCTGCTCTAACTTGGTGCTATGTTTCCATTTGGACAAATTTACCCTTTTGGAACCCTTTCCCAAGTGGATGATTAATTCCCTCATGCCTGATGTGGATTTGCTTCTGTTACTGATGCTGATCTATTTTCTTCCGGCTTGGTAATGCCTCTCCTCCAGTGCTATTAAAACAAGCGTCAGAATCATTGTGCCATTTTCACAGATTCACACTTTTCAGTGGTAGGTTTCAGTTTTGTCTAACTACATATAGCTCTGGACAAGGAGAGGTGGTACCTACCTTGAGGTATGCATGAATAGTACTAACAATGCCTATTTTAACTACGTGCATTTCAGTCACAAGCTTTTAACCACATGCCAGTTACTTTAAAACTCTACATGTTATAAGATGTGAAATTATACTGTTTGCTAAATTGGACCTAATCTATTGAATAACACGTCATTCTTAGAGGGAATCTAATTTGAAGGCACTGTCTTTAAAAAGACTTTGTTACTGCAGTTTGCCATTTAAATCTGTATAAAGGTAATCTTGAAATTTGTATTTCTTCTCGGGGTTGAATTCTTATCAGTGTATTAATTTTTCTAGTTAGTGTTTTTTTTCCTTTTTTAAAAAAAATAAAGATACTGATAAAGGCATTAAATAGTTTGATAATTCCATGCCAACAAAACTGTTTAATTAACGCTGTAGCACCTCAGTTCAAATTGCACCAAATCCTTCATTCTGCTTATTTGAATGGAGCTTTTCCTTACATCAGCTCTGAGCTAGGTAGAACACCTGAAAATTATGTAGTTTATTGACTCTTGGAGAGAGAAAGAATAGCATAACTAGTTGTCCTAAAGTATTAAAGACCATCTTGAAAACCTACTTCATTCCAGGAGAAAGGGAGGAAGGAGCAATATTAATGAAAACCTTAACTACAGTTTTTCCTAATGACTTTACAGTAAGATTTCAAAATTAATCCTGGAACTATAATTTTGAGGGCTTGTTTGTCAAAGGAGAATGCTTTTAGCTATATACCCTTCCTGGACGATATTGGCTGATTACCCTGGCATCTGTTTTATTTTGTTTCTGTATATCTTCTGCCTTGTTTTCACAGTAATCCTTGGCTCTGCACGGAATAACTAGTATCCCACAAATCTAATTGGATTGTACTTTCACCCTTGCATGTAAGTACAGGAGTTGAAGTTGTTTTAATGTTCAGAAGTGAAGCATATAGCCCAAATGATTGCTAGTCTGTACTCTGAGCTAATTTTATTAGTTTGGTTCAGAGCAGTTCCAGAACAAATTAATATCTTGCACCAGCTGCCTCCCACTCCTTTCCTCTTTCTGTTGCTCTGTAAAATGCTTTGCACATTAAGAGCTGCCTATTTTATTTTGCATTCATTGTGCTCCACGTATTTAATGAGGTAAACACTCTGGTAATCTTTAAGCATATACATTTTAATGCACTCGTATGAACTCCAACATCTTAAATGAGTTTGTTGCTAAATATAATTGTTATTTCTTTATGATGCACCATTACATACATATGTGTACCAAACCAGATGTCCAGATGTCTCTGCATTGCTTATGTGCAGTTCTTAAAGAGGTGAACCTTGTGTACACAACGTACTTTTGTGCTTCCTGCTTTCTTTTTGTGAATTTATTGGGAAGCAAGTGAGGTGGAAAAGAGGAAATTAGTAAATCCTTAAATATATTTCAGATCTCAAAATCTATGCTTTCATCACTGTTGTGGTTTTTAAGGTGATCATGAGTAACAGTAGTTCATTTCGATACTGTTATAAAATACTAAGCTATTTGTTATATCCACAATTTGTGTATTCTAGAGCACATATAAATATAATGGTGCCAGCACTGATGCATTTTGTTCAGATCGATGTTTTTGTATGACCCCTGTGTGGTGTGTGAAGTGTTTTTAATGTTTCTCCAAAATACTATGCATTGGAGATAATTGTATCACAGCTGCTTGTAACACAGATATAATTGGCTCCTAAAAGTGAAAGCCCAGAACCTGCATAACTTGCATCCTGTGTGACTTTCTTGTGCTTGTGTGTATTTTGTGTTTTTTCTTTAAATTGAGAAGTTGTATTGTCTTGTTTTATCAGTATGAACTTCCTTCTTCATGCACTGTTCATTGTATGCAGCTTACTAGATGTGCTTGCAAAAAAAAGTTTTATGTACTATTTCTGTATACCTACACATTCTCCTAATGCTTTTGACTGTGAAATTGGAGGTAGAGATTTCTGATGCTGAGGATTTCTCTGGCATTCACTATTCTATATGATTACAGGTGGGAGAGGGAGAGGAAATCTGTCTCTTCACAGGACAAAGAAAAGTACATTGTATGTCAATTCCAATTTATGGCTCATAAGGAATACTTTAGGATATACTTCAGTTAAAAACAAAGATATTAGCTTCCAGGTCTTAACAGAAAAATACAATGGTTTATAATTAAATTTAATGGGTCGAAAGTGGGGTGCTGTAGTTACACCAAGTAGGATACAATCTATTTAAAGGAAAAACATGTTGTTTGCATCTGGATCAGGATTGGGTCTAACAATGATGTCTGCTGCAGATTAATATTCTGCCAAGTTACTAGAAGGAAGCTAGCATCAAACGAATTGCACCACTGAAGGTAATGATAAAAGTTGACTGTCATCACTTTTGCCTTTTTTTAACACTTGCCTTTTCGAGAAATTCCATTTGTGCACAGTTTTCCTGGTTTCTCCTTGGGATTTGAAAGTTCGTTTAGATGGATTTATTCTATTCCTCTTTATTTTTACCCACCCTCCCCGTCTCTCCACTGTTTAACCAATATTCTTTCTTTAACTTTCCTCTATAGCTTCTTTATCTAGTTGTCCTGCTGCCTGTCCCCTTCTCCACTGGACAAGATACCCAAAGCTTTAGAAGAGCTACAATATATTCACACACCACGCAGAAGAATTCTTTCTTTGGTCATCATTTTATCTCTGCTCCTTGCTGGTTACATTTCTTGTACTGTAGCATGATAGATATGTATTTTATACATTTCATATGGAGGAAAATCTTAAAATATCTACATGAAAAAACCAAGACCAGACAACACAATATTTATAAACACCTAGCCTTTTTAGTTTGGGGTCTGTCTGATATAAAATTTTATTGTGGTATTGGAGACCATGGTGCCTCTGATAACATGTAATCTTTTTGTTTAGGCTTGTTTTTTGACAGCCTTACACTTTTTACTTTTCAATTAATCTCTGCAAGTAAGCCTAAACCCACTTATAAAGATTATCTAAGAAATACATGTTTTTTAGTTGATCACACATTTCAGACTTGTGTATGCTAAATTGATTTAGTGGGAAAAGACCGATCAACTCTCAAAATGCTGACGCGTGATAATTCTTGTCACATAGGTATCAGAGGGGAAACTGAAGGTGGCCAAGGTTTTTTTTAAATATAAACTTATAACTGAATTTTTAAACTTTTTTGCTCAAGTTTTAATATGTTAAATCGACCTTTTTATTAATACTGCATCCAGTGAAATGCTTTTAGTTTTTTTTTGCAAAAATATCATCTTTAATGTCTCCGGATTTTACTTTACACATCATCTGAACTACTTGACATCAGTGAAGCAGTTGCATTTGTTTACTTATGTAACATTTGGTCAATAATTGAAATCATTTCCAAGGATTGTTATAAAGGTGAAGAGTGCAAAGAAGGAAAGACCATTTAACCCCTCTTGACTGTGCCAACTATATAGAGCTATTGAGCTTAAATATCACTTAACACTTGGGTGTGAAGCCCTGTAGGTCACTACTCTTCAAATGCACCTTTCTACATTAATAAAGATTAAATATTTTGCAACAGGTAAAGTGCAAATAATGTTTATTCTAGTTTAGTGGCCAGTGTAAATTTAATGAAGATATGAAGGCTGCAATCCTGATGTGGTCTTGGATGAAAATTGTGCTCCAGTATAACCTCACTGGCTTTTCAGATGTGCGGTGTTCTGATCTAGTTGCGTAAGCTTTCCTGTAACAGATATCCTGTATTTGAACATTTGTTTGGAGACTGTGAAAAGTGAAATTTTATAACAAAATAAAGTGACTTTTAAAAACCACAGCTTCACCCTAATTCTCCATGTGGTAAACATTCTAGGTTATGTGTTTCTTGTTTACTTTCATCTTTAATACACTAATGTTTTAACTGTTTGATTCCTGATGTCTTCTTTTGAATTTAAATAAAAGCTGGATAAATTAAGTTCTGTATAGCTGCAATTTTGATATTTGTTTTGCAGTTGCTATCAAATCACCATCTCATCCCCAACCTAGGGAAATTTCTCCATGCAACAATGTATACTTGGAGGTCTGTCAAAATTGCACATTGTCAGAAACGAAGATGTTGGCCTCACCTCATGATGTAACTTTAATTCTCCTGGCTTGCTCACTGGAATTCAGATCTTGGATTTCAAAACTAGTGCTGCAGCAAACAATTAAAATGCATTGAAACTATGAAATGCAAATTAAATTGGTAAGCAAAATTAATGAGCCTTACATCCATTTTAACTCTATGTTACATATAACTTTTCCAAACATAGGCACACTGCACCTTAAAGTATTTTAGACCAAAACTCCATCTTGCATCTCTTATGGGCAACAGTTAAGTTTTTACAGTGTCCTTAGTTTTTTTTTACTCCTTTGTTGAAGAAAATATTTTAATAAAATTAAGGGGGAGCATTTCTTACAAATTGTTTGTTCTCAATAGACAATAGGTGCAGAAGTAGACCCCTCGAGTCTGCACCGCCATTCTGAGATTATGGCTGATCATTCACTATCAATACCCAGTCCCTGCCTTGTCCAAACCCAGTCCCTGCCTTGCTCTCACCTGAAATAGAGAGATGGAAATCCCAAAAGGAACTGTTTAAGAATAGTTGTCCTCAATGTGTTGCAGCTTACTGGTATGTAATTCTCTTAAAACTTCAAAGCCATTAGAAGCATCAAATTTTATGCAAGGAGAAAACATCTAAACCTAAAGTTGTCAAAATATATTTCAGTGGCCTTTTTCCCCCCAAATTTTAAAAAATTAGAGCATTGCTTAAACAGTGCAGTATGCAAATAACAATGCAAATAACTGCATGTAGATTTGCTTTTAGGAAGAGAAGTGAGTGCATTTACTATTAAAAGGGAGAAGGTGCTCAAAAAGTTGAAAAACCTAATGGTGCACAGGTCACCTGGCCCAGATTAACTCCACCCTAGGGTCCTGAAAGACAGCGGTAGAGACTGGAGAAATTAGTAATGATCTTTCAAAATTCATTGGACTCTGCCATGGTGCCAAAGGACTGGAAAATTGCAAATGTCACTCCACTCTTTAAGAAAATAGGAAGGCAGCAGAAAGGAAATTATAGACCAGTTAGCCTGACCTCAGTGGTTGGGAAGATGTTGGAGTCAATCAATTGCTAAGGATGAGATTGAGTACTTGCTGACACTGGACAAGATGGGACAAAGTCAGCATGGTTTCCTTAAAGGGAAAAAATTGCTTGACGAGCCAGTTGGAATTCTTTGAGAGGATTACAAGTAGGATACATTAAGGGGATGCAGTGGATGTCATATATTTGGACTTTCAGAAGTCATTTGACAAAGTGCCACACGTGAGACTGCTTACCAAGATAAGAGCCCATGGTATTAGAGGAAATTTACTACCATCATTAAAGTATTGGCTGATTGGTAGGAGACAATGAGTGAAAATAAAAGGATGCTTTTCTGGTTGACTGTCAGTGACCAGTGGTGTTCCACGGCGGTTGGTGTTGGGACCATTTCTTTTTATAACCATGTAACCATATAACAATCACAGCACGGAAACAGGCCATCTCGGCCCTCCTAGTCCATGCCGAACTCTTAATCTCACTTATTCCCACCTACCCGCACTCAGCCCATAACCCTCCACTCCTTTCCTGTCCATATACCTATCCAAATATACCTATATATTTTATGCTGTGTATCAGTGATTTAGATGACGTAGATGGCAGTGGTGCCAAGTTTGCAGATGATACGAAGATTGGTGGAGGGGCAGGTAGTGTTGAGGAAGGGGCTAAAAAGTGGCAAATGAAATACAATGTTGGAAAATGTATGGTCACGCACTTGGGTAGTAGAAAAAATGTGTGGACTATTTTCCAAACGGGGAGAAAACCAAAAAATCTGAGATGCAAAAGAACTTGGGAGTCCTTGTGCAGAACACCCTAAATGTTAACTTGCAGGTTGAGACGGTGGTGAGGAAAGCAAATGCAATGTTAGCATTCATTTCAAGTGGTCTAGGATACAAGAGCAGGATGTGATGCTGGGGCTTTATAAGGCACAGGTGAGGCCTCACCTTGAGAATTCTGAACAGTTTTGGCCTCCTCATCTAAGAAAAGATCTGTTGGCATTGGAGAGGGTTCATAGGAGGTTTACAAGGAATATTTATGGTTCTATAACGTTGGATGGCTCTATCTGTACTCACTGGAATTTAGGACAAAGGGTGGAGGGGATCTCATTGAAGCCTTTCAAATATTGAAGGGCCTACACAGTAGATGTGGAAAGGATGTTTCCCATGGTGGAAGAGTCTAGGACACAGCACAGCCTCAGGATAGAGGCGTGACCATTTAAAACTGATGCAGAGCAATTTCTTTAGCTGGAGGTTGGTGAATTTTGTGGAATGTGTCACCACAGACAGCTGTGGAGGCCAGGTTGGGTGTATTTAAGGCAGAGTTTCATTGGTTCTTGATTGGATAAGGCAAAAGTTTACAAGAAGTGGGGCTGAGGAGGGGGAAGAGAGGATTAGTCTTGATTGAATGGCAGAGCAGACTCTATTGGCAAATGATCTCATTCTACTCTTATAGTCATAATAAGCAGGGATATGGATTTTAAATAATGAAACAAGTTAGTCCGGAGTCATGGGTGTAGTTAAAATGCCAAGAAAAAAGTATGTAATGAATATTGTATTTAGATTTGTAATGAGCGTCCAAATTAAATTTGTAAGCCACAGATTTGATTGCAAAATGATCAATACAGTATTTGTTTTCTTGAACCTTAAACTGTCGGGATGATGTTTTACAGTTAAATAAATGCCTGCTCATTACTTTAGCCATTTTAAACTACACATTTGTGTTACATCAGCAGTTTGAATGCCACTGTATCTCAGCCGGTCCTATTCAAACCCACAGCCTTGAGTCAGATGTAAACTCCGTTGCAGGAAGTACTGTATTGTCAAAGTTGTATCCTTCAGGTGAGACATAGATCAAGCAATTCACTCCGTATTTTCTCTTGTTTTCAGAGGGAGAGAATTCAAAAGCAGATTTTAAAATGGCATCAAATATTAGTTAATTCCACTTAAAGTAATGTATACAGCTCTGATCCTAGGAACTGGAGCCTGTTAATGTCAGTTCCACTGAAGAGCCTAGTTGCCAATTGACTTTGATCTCATCATTAGAACAAGACTGGGCCCTGATGTACACAGACCACCCAGACTTACACTCTCCAACTACAGTGAAAGCAAGTAATTCTCAACAGCAAAAATATTCTTAGCTGTGAAGTTGGGATTTGTAATGATATGAATGCACATCTAAAAGCCAATCTCCTGTGTCTATGTGCCTCAAAAATGTTTATGCCAGAGCTTTACCATCAAATCCCAAATTCTTTCAATACCATGACCAAACCCCAGGTCACAGGGTCATCATACACTGGTATAATACAGAATCTCTAACTCCCATTTCAGAGGTTAGATTCCAGTCAGAATATCTAATGTTCTTCCACCTGATATATAGCATATGGTTTCATGTACATGTGAAGCCATGGCTAACATACATTCGAGTTTATTACTACCTGCTAAAGCAAGTAGTTTAGGAATTCATCTTCCAAAATCTCACTTTTATACATCACCCATCACCCTGACTCTAGCAAAACGGTTGTTCAATGACTCCTTTTGAATCACAACACTAATCTTTAAACTCTGATACTGACTGATCATATTTTTTGTACTTTCTCTTCCTGTACTTCACGTTTGTGATCGATTACAAAATTAGTGTAAAACTTGGTGTTCGTGATGTTCCACTAATTCAACATAAATGTTAACAATAAAATGCTGTTTACTGTGCAAAAGTCTACGGCACCCTAGATTTTTTTTAAATATTGTTTTAGATGTTTAATTTTCATTTACTTTAGTATCAGTGAAAAAG
Organism: Hypanus sabinus; assembly: GCF_030144855.1. Classification (NCBI taxonomy): domain Eukaryota; kingdom Metazoa; phylum Chordata; class Chondrichthyes; order Myliobatiformes; family Dasyatidae; genus Hypanus; species Hypanus sabinus. The sequence goes on from NC_082719.1 coordinate 20,254,314, forward strand.
AATATTTTAGATTTCCATTCATTTTCCAAAAATTAAATGTTACAAAGGAAAGCTTAGACGTTTATTAAAGAATTAAGCAATATATCACTTTTCAAATAAAAACTTGATACTTTATAGGTATATAACCCAGTGCATGATAAAAACAAAGATAACAAACAGGTGCTATTGATCAATGACAATGATTTGAATGAACTAATCCGATTTAGCTGAAACAGTATAGGTGTAGAAGGCATCAACAACCAAACTACAAGGTGAGGGGTAGGGTGTGGCAGATATAACAGTTTAATCTACAAATCTTCAATTCTTACACCATGGCAAAAGTGAGCATAGCAACGAGACACAAGGTGGTCATCTTGCGTCAGCAAGGTCTCTCCCAAGCAGAAATTTTGCAGCAGACAGGAGTTTCAAGATGTGCTGTTCAAGCTCTTCTGAAGCAGCACAAAGAAACGGGAAAGGTTGAGGACCAGAAACGCAGTGGATGGCCACAGAAACAGTGCAGCAGACAAGAAATACATCAAACTGACGCCCCTTCTAAATCAGAGGAAGTCCAGCACTTCTATCAGCTCTCCACTTCCAGAAACCATGAACTCAAATATACCTGTCTACAATCCAGAAAAGTCTTGTCACAAGTGGTCTTTCATGGAATAGTTGCTTTCAAAATCCCATTCCTCCAAAATGAAAACAAAGCCAAGAGACTCATCTACACACAAAAACAGAAGGACTGGGGTCCTGAACAATGGCAGCAAGTACTTAGGCTGAGGAGACAAAATTTGAAAAGTTTGGCTCAAAGAAGAAGCAATTTGTTTGTAGAAGACCTGGAGAATGCTGCAAAGATGAGTGTCTGCAGCCAACCGAAGTTTAACAGAGATTCCCTGTTATAGATCTGTTTGTTATAGATCCCTATAACAGAGAATCGCCATGACGCGGAACTCTTCTTCCGCCGGCTCCGTCTCCTTTTTTGACAAGGACTCTCCTACCCCCACCCGTCTTCAACCCTCCTCCTCTTCGTGGACACCCCGCTCTGGTCTTCTACCTGCTCTGGATCTCTTTATTGCTAATTGCCGATGGGACATCAGACTTCACTGCACCCTGTTCCAATTCCAACCTAACTCCTTCCGAACGCTCTTCTCTCCGCTCCTTCCGCACTAATCCCAACCTCACTATAAAACCTGCTGATAAAGGGGGAGCTGCTGTTGTCTGGCGTACTGACCTCTACCTGGCCGAGGCACAGCGATAACTCTCTGCTACCTCCTCTTATTTACCCCTTGATCATGACCCCACTAAGGAGCACCAGGCCATTGTCTCCTATACCATCACCAACCTTATCAGCTCTGGGGATCTCCCATCCACTGCCACCAACCTCATAGTTCCCACATCCCGCACTTCCCGTTTCTACCTACCCAAGATCCAGAAACCTGCCTGTCCAGGTAGGCCTATTGTCTCAGCTTGCTCCTGTCCCACTGAACTCATTTCTGCATACTTTGACGCTGTCTTATCCCCCCCTTGTTCAATCTCTTTCCACCTATGTTCGTGACACTTCTCATGCTTTGAATTTTTTCCAATGATTAAGTTCCCTGGCCCCCATCGCCTTATTTTCACCATGGACTTCCAGTCCCTATATACCTCCATCCCCCACCCGGACGGTCTCGAAGCTCTTCGCTTCTTTTTGGATTCCAGACCTAATCAATTCCCCTCTATCACCACTCTCCTCCGTCTAGTGGAATTAGTTCTTACTCTCTCAATAATTTCTCCTTTGGCTCCTCCCACTTCCTCTAAACCAAGGGTGTAGCCATGGGCACCCGTATGAGTCCCAGTTACGCCTGCCTTTTTGTTTGCTTTGTGGAACAGTCCATGTTCAAAGTCTATATGGGTATCCATCCCTTCTTTTCCTTCGCTACATCGACGACTGCATTGGCGCTGCCTCCTGCACGCATGCTGGGCTCGTTGACTTCATTAACTTTGCCTCCAACTTTCACACTGCCCTCAAATTTACCCGGTCCATTTCCGACACCTCCCTCCCCTTTCTTGATCTTTCTGTCTCCATCTCTGGAGACGGCTTATCTGCTGATATCTACTATCAGCCTACAGACTCTCACAGCTACCTGGACTATTCCGCTTCCCACCCTGTCTCTTGCAAAAATGCTATCCCCTTCTCACAATTCCTCCGTCTCCGCCGCATCTGCTCTCAGGATGAGGCTTTTCATTCCAGGACGAAGGAGATGTCTTCCTTTTTTAAACAGAGGCTTCCCTTCGTCCACCATCAACTCTGCTCTCAAACGCATCTCCCCCATTTCCCGCACATCTACCCTCAACCCATCCGCCCGCCACCCCACTCGGGATAGGGTTCCCCTTGTCCTCACCTACCACCCCACCAGCCTCCAGGTCCAACGTATAATTCTCCGTAACTTCCGCCACCTCCAAAGGGATCCCACTACCAAGCACATCTTCCCCTTCTCCCCTTCCTGCTTTCCGCAGGGATCGCTCCCTACGCGATTCCCTTGTCCACTCGTCCCCACCCCCTCATCCCTTCCCACCGATCTCCCCCCGGCACTTATATTTGTAAACGGAACAAGTGCTACACCTGCCTATACACTTCCTCCCTCACCACCATTCAGGGCTCCAGACAGTCCTTCCAGGTGAGGCAACACTTCACCTGTGAGTCGGCTGGTGTGGTATACTGTGTCCGGTGCTCCCGGTGTGGCCTTTTATTTATTGGTGAGACCCGACGCAGACTGGGAGACCGTTTCGCTGAACACCTAACGCTCGGTCAGCCAGGGAAAGTAGGATCTCCCAGTGGCCACACATTTTAATTCCACGTCCCATTCCCATTCTGATATGTCTATCCATGGCCTCCTCTACTGTCAAGATGAATCCACACTCAGGTTGGAGGAACACCTTATATACCGGCTGGGTAGCCCCCAACCTGCTGGCATGAACATTGACTTATCTAACTTTCGTTAATGCCCCTCCTTGACATATTTAGTTGTTTCCCTGTTCTCCATCTCCCTCTGGTGCTCCCCCCCCCCCCCAACTCCTTTCCTTCTGCCGAAGCCTCCCGTCCCATGATCCTTTCCCATCTCCAGCTCTGTATCACTTTCGCCAATCACCTTTCCAGCTCTTAGCTTCATCCCACCCCCTCCGGTCT